>NW_017731744.1:701673-784150 GCF_001890085.2 Hipposideros armiger | reverse complement strand
ATCATGTACACATCTTTGGAATGTGGGAAGAAACTGGAGCACCTGGACAAAATCCACACAGACATGGAGAGAATGTGCAAATGCCATACAGACAGTGGCCCTGGCCAGGAATAAAAAAAAAAAAAAAGTTTTTTTCTCATCAGTGTTAAAATAAAACAATGCTGAATGAAATGATGCTATTTGAAGACCTGATATAGTTAGGGGTATAGGGTTTGTAGTTGGACAGAAATTAATTCAAATACTAGTTCTTACATGTACCAATAATGTGACCTTAGGAAAAAAAAGTCGAGGATTATTTTTGCTCTGTAAAATATGAATAATATTATTTAACATCAAGGGTTGTTGAGAGGATTACATCTGATAATGCCTAAAAATTTCTTACCCCATTACCTGACATTTAGTAAGTATTCAGGAAATAATAACTATTACAATTAGAATTTTTGTTAGGTCAAGTAATTCTGGTTCCCTGTGGTTCGCACCAAATTTCTTTCTTTCTTTCTTCCTTCCTTCTTTCCTTCCTTCCTTCCTTCCTTCCTTCCTTCTTTCCTTCCTTCCTTCCTTCCTCCCTTCCTTCCTTCTTTCCTCCCTCCCTCCCTCCCTCCCTTCATTCCTTCCTTTTAAACACAGATTCACTGTTTAGTGAGGTCAAGGGATACTTCTATTCAAAGCAGTTGATTAAATTTAATATGAATGATTTAGACATACTAGGTCTAAGATGGCTCTCATTGTGTTATGTTAGATAATTATTCACTCATTCGTACTAGATTTTTTTTAATGGGCTCTTTGTGGTCAGAGTTTACTAAATTTTGGAGGTCAGCTTTACTATATTTTGGGAAACACTTTTTTTTTTATTATTGCTATGGTAAAATATATATAACAATACTTAGCATTTTAACCATTTTTAAAGCTTTTATTAAAATATAGCTAACATACAATATTATATTAGTTTCAGATGTACACAAGGTATATACATTCAATGTTTATATACCTAAAGGAGTGATCACCATAAGTCCAGAAACCATCTCATACCATACTATGCTATCACAATATTATTGACTATATTTCCCATGATGTACATTACATCCCCATGACTTACTTGTAGAGTTGACATTCAATATTATTTTATATTGGGCCAGCAGAGTGGCGCGTTGGTTGGGAGCTGGCTTGGGACGCCAGAGGGTCCCGGTTCGGATCCCACATATGAGGGCCAGTGACGATGCCCTCTATAGCTGAGATGCTGGACGGCAGCTCGACCTGGAGCTGGGCTGTTGTGGGTGGCCAGCGACAGCGTGGGCTGCAGCCCCTGCTGCAGTGGGCTGCCGTGGGCTACCATGTGGTGGCCGGCAGCCAGTGTGAGTGGCCAGCAGCTGCCATGAGAGGCTGTCCAGAGGCTGGCGACTGATCTGCCTCGCCCGGGAAGAGGGGAAGAGTGCAATGATGGTGCCGGCTTGGACTGGTGGGGCAGCGTCCTCCGCGGCTGGACTGGGGATCAAGATGACAGCAACTTGTCTGTTCCCCTTCTCCCGATTCCCCATCTCTGCTCCCCTCCCCCAATTCCCCAATAAAACCTTTAAAAATTATTTTATATTAATTTTAGGTGTACAGCATAGTGGTTAGATATTCACATAATTTAAGAAGTGATCCCCCTGACTAGTCTAGTACCCACCTGGCACTATACATAGTTATCACCATATTATTGACTATATTCCTTATGCTTTACTTTACATCTCCATGACTATTTTGTAGCTACCAATTTGTACTTCTTAATCCCATCTCCCTTTTCACCCATTCCCAACCTTTCTTCCATCTGGCAACCATCAAAATATTCCTTGTATGTATGAGTTTGTTTCTGTTTTGCTTGTTAGTTTATTTTGCTCTTTAGATTCCACATATAAGCGAAATCACATTGCATCTGTCTTTCCCTGTCTGACATACTCCACTCATCACAACACCCTCCAGGTCCATCCATGCTGCTGCAGATGGCAAGAACTCATTCCCTTCCATGGTTGAACTATATTTAATTGTATGTATGTACCACCTCCTCTTCTTCATCCATTCATTGACAGACACTCAGGCTGTCTTCACATCTTGTCCATTGTAAACAATGCTGTAATGAACATATGGATGCAAACGTCCCTTCGAAGTAGAATTTTGGGTTTCTTCGAATAATTACCCAGAAGTGGTATTACTGGTTCCTTCTTTGTCACTTGTTATAGCCTTTGTTTTAAAGTCTGTGTCCTGCCTGGGGGTCACCTGGCATTAGCCACAAAGCAATCCAGAGATGGCTGCCACCTGTGCTGTGCTTGGAGGTGTCTTGGGAGACCAAGCTATGAACAAAGGCCACCTGTCACTAGTGCCGGACTTAGGGCTGTTCAGCCCATGGTATGGGACAGGTCGAAGCCAGGTGCTGCTTGTTTTGCTTTTGTGAACCTTTGAGAGATTTTACAAAAGACCATAGCATAAGCCAAGGCAGGCTGTTTACACAGAGAATCCATTGGAAGCGGCATGGATGGGCCCAAAAGTTGGGTGGGGTGTGATCTCAGGGAATCACTAGGGCAGGGCAGATGAAAAGTGATAGCTAGCTTGATGGAGGCTCAGATATTGCATCTGCCTGCGTCTGCACACAGGAAGGGGAGGGTCCAACAAAGAAACAATGGCTTCCACCAGCTCCTCTGTCTGGGAGAAAGCTGTCCCTCCAGCTTTTACCCTGAAGCTAGACAACTCAATTCCTCCCCATATGTCTCTGGCGCTTTTGAACTACTTCCCCAGCACTGGAGCTCAGAGCGAATGATTCCATCAACGAGTAGGTCCATGAGCGGGCCTTTGAAGAGTGCAGCTACCTTCCATCTCAGGCACAAACTGTGCTGATTTTCACAGCCAAAAGTTATGGGGACTTCTCTCCCTGGCACTGAAACCCTACGCTGGAAAGGGGCTGTGACCCCTCTCTCCTCAGGGGGTGACCTCCACAGCCAAGATACCCTTCCCAATTTTTAATGGTTACATGTAGGTGTGGGACCAGCCTGTTCTGCGTATCTGCCCCTCCTACCAGTCTTGTGGTTGCTTCTGTATGTTTGTAGTTGTAGGGCTTTTGTTCAGCTAGACTTCAGGCAATACTCAATAATGGTTGTTCTGTGATTTATTTGTAACTGATGTGGTCCTGAGAGGAGGTGAGCACAGCATTTACCTACTGCACCATCTTGACTGGAAATCCTCTATTCTGGGAAGCATTTTGTACATGGTGGAAAAACATACTGGTTTAAGAATATAAGTGAAGAATAAAAGCAGCATTGAGTATAAGTGAAGAGTTTGATGTTTTCACTTGGGACACATAAGGTCTTCTTATCTAGTAGATGCAAACATCTTCTCTAGTAGATAATATAACTGAGGTTCAGAAGAATAAAATGATGTGATAAAATGGCTGGTGCTTTAACTGGAATCCAGGACTCTTGACTTTTGGTTCTTAGCACTGCTCCTTCTTACAATTCTTATTTACTTGAAGATTGTATGAGACATCTATTTAACTGTGTCCAGTATTTCTTTTGTTGAATGCTATTTCCAAAAGACAAATAGTATGTATACTAGTCTTTCTTTGGGGAACTTGAGATAATAGTTATAGAAATAAATGTTTGATCATAAATTTCTAAAGGAGTTTTAATGCTTAGTAATGAAAGGGTTTCCTTCCTAGCCTTGATGCTACTATGTGGGTTATTCCTGACTTATTTTTCTCATTTAGCTTATATTTTAAATCCTTTTTGGTTGATCAGTACTTAGGGAATGCTAAATATCTTGAAGGTGCCATCAAGCATGGTTCCATCAGTATATCTGGAAGTGGACCAAAACTCCAACTCACTATGAAAATTGCCATAACATCACTTACTAGACTCTATCTCCCTTGGATAAATAGTGAGCTTCAATTTCTATTGCTGTCTGTTTAGTGCCTAAAATGAATTAACACAAATTTCTTATTCCTAGAATTGAAAAGCAATGGAAAAAAGAATGCTTAAGTAGCCCACTGTTAAAAACAAGAGGCTTATATTTAGGGTGGATACCCATTTCTGGGATTTTACTAGAGCTTATGCAACCAGTCTTGACTTCAGTGAAAAAGATAATGTCGAATAAGTGGAAAATGTAAGTCAATGTACCTGAATATTTACACTGAGAGACTAGAAAACCTGTGATTAATGTGCTGAATGGTATTATGTAAAACCAAACTATTAAAACCTTACAGATGATTTAAGTTGGATTAATATCCTAAAGCTATATTTTTAGTCACTTATTGGAGGTATGAATTATTTTGCCCATCTTAATGATTTACAAGGTTATCAGCAACTATGACAATAGAATGGGAAAACTTAAGATCGTAGAAAATTAGATAAATTGCTTCAGTCCTATTGAATTTTTGTCAATAATTTTTTAATATTTACATATTTTGTAGGTTTGCATTGTTTCATATTGGTTGTGTTAATTTAGAATGTGTTTTCAGTGTCATACAGGTTTCATATGACATTGTAATCTGTATTATTGTCTTCTGTAATAATGTGTCCCCCATTTCATGACCAAGAAACCTACATAAAAGCCATATAATCACCTAAAAAACCTGTTTAAACAGTCTCACAATGGCTAGTGCTAAATATTATGGCTTCAGGCCCTTCAAAACCTTTCGTCTTTCAGGAAAAGGCATTGTTATACATTGTGATCACTTCAAATGCTAGTTTCTTTAATATAATCTTCATAATAATCTAACAAGGTAGGCTCTATGCCCATTTTATAGGAAAAGGAAATTGAGGAATGGAAAGGTTAAGCAAATCAGGAACTATCCTAGGCCAGTTCTGATGCCACAGCCTGTTCTTAATCAATGTACTGTATCGTCTGTGTTACAGATGTCAAGTTTTAACTCCTTCTGCATTTAAAAATCCTCCTATCTCACTGGCTACCTTTATTCTAATTTCTATGAGCATAATGGGTAAGCTCCCATTCTTTCTTTAGTTTTCATGAATTAGCAGGCTGATTTCTTACCTTTGAACCTAGCTCTGACCTTATTGCTCCTAGGAGATTCAGGTACCTTGGGTTAGAGATACCTTCCTTTGGTGTGTTTTTTTTTTTTGCTTGTTTGTTTGTTTAGTTGGATGAGAAAGGGACATTGATCACTGATCAATTTACACTTGGAGAGTCAGCATGATAAAGTGGCAATAACAGAGACATTAGATTAAGATCAGACTAGGTTCAAATCCTGGATCCAATGCTTGCAGCATCATCACTTCAGTCGAATGTTAGAGTCTCTCTGAGCCTTGCTTTCCCAGAATGCAGACTTTCTATAAAAATGTAGGGAAGAAATATATAACAAAATGATATGAAAAATTAGTTTCCTTTCAACCTATTGGTTTTAAGCAATTGTATAATTTTATTCTTATTACTGTTTTAAAAATAATATCACCTTTATTATTTAACATTTAATATTCATTCTAGCTCTGGATGCATAACCTACATTGTGATGTATTTGAACCAGGAACTTTGTCAGAGTTTCTGAGGATGTTAGAAATGTAAGTGTCACCAGAACCATGTTCCTTATGGCAGAGAAATTTACTGTTCACAGAAAATTCAAGTGTTTTTCCACATTCCCCTCCCTCCCATAAGTCAAGCAGTCCCATCTGACTATTTTTGTCAGAGAGGCTGTGAGGGGAAGTAATGTGATTCACTTCCAAGTAAAAAGTATTTATGAGCTGGTCTCTGGTCCTTCAGCTCTCTTTCCCTGATGCAATAACCTGGATGTTTAATGCTCTTGTTGACATAGTTACAAGATAAAAGTGGCCTGAACCCCTGTGATATCAAGTGGAGGTTACCAGACCCATAAAGAACTTAGCATGAGGAATCAGTAATTTTTTTATAAATTATGCTGAGCTTCTGGGGTGTGTTTGTTACTGCAGCATAGCCTCAGCTAACCTGACTAATATATCCAGCCTTTGGAGGAGTCTGATTTTTTACATGCTAAGGAAACAGATAATTAGGAAATATAAAGAGGAATTGCAATGGATTACCTAAGTAATCTAAGTAGACACAACTAATAAGAAAAGTCATTGTTATCAGTAACTAACTCTGTCTTTCTAGAGAGAGAGAGACAATTTTTTTCTAACATTTTTTAAAGCAAATGTTTTGTCATGCTGAATATTTTCCTGTAGGATTACAGTTTGATTCAGACCAGCCCATGCTTGATATAAAACTCTTCAATAATAAAAGAAAATAACTCAACTTATCATGTCATAAAAGGTCAGGTTAATGTTCTGTGTAATACAGGATTCATATCTCTTATATTGTCAAAAATAAATATTTTGAAGCAAGAGTGGAAACTCAAGAGAACTGTCCATTACTGAAGATTGCCTATAAAGACAATTGAATTTACAAAATATACGATTCATGAAAATTTCACAACTCAGTTATTTTACTTTCCATAATGAAAAAAGTCAGGTCAATGACCCAGAATTCCAATGAACATCACAGCAATTGTGTTATAATTGGCTGGATAACTCACATGGCTACTAAGTCCAGTAGGCTGGTTTTATACTGGAATGCTTTAACTCCTCAGACTTCACTTACTTCCCTGCCAAACTGTTTCTATTTGATAGCACAGAGATACAGGTAAGTTTTAATCTCATGTTCTGTATGACTTGATTCAGAATTTGTGGCTCATGAATGGATGACATTTAAAATACATATAGGATTTTTAGTGATTATGCTAATTTGATAAAGTCTTTGTTTTAATTTGAAAGGCCAAAAATATTTTACATTATTCTTTAATTATGCATTTCTATGCGATGCACAAAGGTTTAGCTATAGCTTTGTTAGTGACGATGTGAAAACTGAGCAGCACAGGGGCAGAGTACACCGGAATGACTGTTGGGTTAGAATCATGAGTCCTGTGGCTGTTCCTGGCTGTCTTACAAATGTGTTTGTTACCTGAGTGACCTTGGGCTGGTCATACAGCTGTTTTGGGATTTATTTTTCTGATCTGTGGCATAAAGATACTAATATCCGCCCCCCCCCCATACTTAAACTCATAGGGCCAGTGTAAGAATCAGTTTAGTGAAAATGGTTTAATGACATATAAATGTTCTATTTGCATTCATTTAAACTTGTGGATGAATACATGCACAAATCATCATTTATTTGGCAACCTAATTCTCTTGATTCTTTCTCTTCCAATTTGGGACACTAAATCTATTCCCCAGCCTCTTCTTATAGACATTTCCTGACCTTTCACCCCACTGCCAAATCTTGGCTAAATGCTCCTCATCTGTGTTCCAGAGAACTCTTTGCATAACTGCATTATAGCACTTACCACATTACATTGACAGGATGTGTCTCTGCCTGTCTCCTCCACTAGACAGTGAACTCCTTGAAAGCTGTGGCAATATAGTTTTTATTTTTGTATCTCCCATTTCCAGCATAATGCTTGGCACATTGTCGATGCTCCAAAATGTTTACCAAACTGATCATAAAACTTGGAGACACTATGATGACTACTATATTTTTAAACAAATATTCTCATTTAAAAATATTATTCCACTTGGCTGGTTGACAATTTACAGGAAATATGACTTTGCAATTTCTAATTGGAAACCTTTTAATTTCTTAATTAGCTTCATACAATTTGTGTTACATCTAGTAGAAAGCAATAAGAGAGTAATTATTTTTTTTCTGCTAATATTACTAGAAATATTTTTTACAAAACATGAAATTTCTTTGCAACTTTTTCCTTTTAAAGTTCTACTGAGCAGTTTATGGAATGGCAACCTGCCAAATGGTGATCCATTTTCTCAAAAACATCGTTTGAGACCATGCCAACCAGGCACACTGAGCTTATCTACTGCATCATAGTACAGTCACATAATTCGTGCAAAATTATGTTTGACATTAAATTATAAACCCTTAGTGTAATAATAAAAAATAAATAACCCTAAAAGCAAATTAAAAATGTGTTTTCACTGGAGCAGGTTATTAGCCCACTGGAAACTTGATCTGTAGTAGTCAATCCATGGGCATGCTTCCATTTCTGGAGGGGTTTGAAGTTTCTCTCTGTGCAGAAAAAAATCCCTAATTCATGAAAGGAAAATTAGCTAATAAAATAATTTTTTCCTCCTGAACTGCACTGTTGATGAAAACATGTCCACTGCAATCATAGAAATGAGTGACTTTTCAAATAGAGTAGTTTGTGTTGCCATAAACAGAAGGATGGTAAGGCCATTGCCGTTCTTTGCCAAAGGAACGAGTAGCCAGCTGTGTCCAGCTTATTATTTTTTTTCTACTGCAGTATTCATATAAATAGTCTCTTCTTGGGACTGGAGTAGCCCAAATGAAAGTCCTTCAGAGGGGCCTGGGTTCTCTCTGAGTTTGTACATTGTGAAGTAAAAACAAACAAGCAAACAAAATAACTTCCCTGTCACCAAAATCTTAAAATGATGAAGAATTACTTCTATCCATTACACCTGATATTTCAACCCTAGTAACTATTTTTATGTCTCAATCAGTTTTCTCAGTTGTCGACAGAGCTGCCAATTATATTTTAAGATTTTGATGATGTCTAAATGGTCATTTGTAGCTTCTTATAGACAAATCCAGGAGTTTATGTTCTGGTTAAAGTAGAATTCACTGCAGTAAGGCTGTCCTGAAACTGAGACTAAATTATTATGTAGGTATCTCCTATGAAAAACCATAATAACAAGCATGTAATAACAACAAGATTTATCTCCAGCTTATTTATTTATGAGGTTTAATTTTAATTGGTTTTCATATAAGTATAATATTTATCCTTGCTTATTTGTAGTTAAAATTTAGTATTGTTTTTCTTGTAGTTAAACTATATTTTTGCATCTGTATAAATGTTTATGAAAGATAACTTGTTTTTCTTTATAAAAACATCAAAAAGGGGTATGTTTTCTTCAATATAATGAGAAATAAAGCCCACAAATTAGACAGACTGCATCTGTGGGGAAGATGCAAGACTACATTTTACCCAAGATAACATTTCCAAATGATTGCCAGGTAACCTGCAAAATTGTAGTGTTGTGCTGCCAAATTCATTTTAGCATTGGGAATTAATTTTCCAATGTGTTTTTGGAACTAAGAGGTAAATTAATTATTGCAGGCACTATGATATCATTGGAAGTCTGAAGTTAGACAGTGATTCAGAGGAACATGGAACCAGTAATATAATTGGACTTGGTTCCTTTATCTTTCAAGGGCTCTTTTACATGACAACACAATATTCACACTGCTTCAAGGGATACCTTTGGCACTTCTACAATTCTAATTTCTTTCCATGCTTGCTAGTTCATTGCTGATTCTTGGAACCCAAGCAGGAGAGAGGGGGATGGAGCTGACTTGGTGTCCGTCTGCCTTTCTCTGGCAAGCCCCAGGTCTTTAGTTAGTTCAGGGAACATTTGCAGAAGTTTTCCCGCGGAGAGCAATTGTTTATAGTGAGGAATGCATACCTTAGCTATACTTTTCAATGGGATTTGTGACTCTGGAGGGGCTGAAGGTGAACTCCTGCTCACGGGACCCTGGGATTGATCATGCATAGTCTCCTGGAGGGGCTGCACCGGTAGGCCTACGATGCACGACAGCATTAGAGCAGGAGCAGAAGACAGAGTCAGGTGGTTTAAATCTTCCCAACAGACAAGTTTGGAATGCTGTCAAGTAATACATGTTTGCCCTTGATATTAGAGATCCAAATGACTGTTTCAGCAGTGAAAATAAGTCCCAGGCCTATAGAAAGGAATGAAATGACAGGAGCTTGAAAAGCAGCACAATCTGTCTCTACAAGCAATTACTTCTCTTTGGTTTTTTCCATTTTCCCTCAGTTTTCTGGTCCATATTGTATTTGTTTTTTTCTTCTTCCCCCCCGACCCCCATTTCTTTTATTTTTCAGAACAGAACTAGATCAGTAAGCATATCATCTTAACATTTATTGGATAATATTTGTTAAGAGGCTCACATTCTGTCGGAAGTATTCTTTTTTTCTTTCTATCCATATTAATGGGTGTAAAAGAAACTTCAGCTGGTAAGGCAGAGATCATTTACAACAAACAACTAGTAGCTTAAATAGGGCAGATGGTTTTTCTGAGGCAACAGGCTTCCTCAGCTCCAAGTCGACTCGGTCAAAGGCTCACTGGCTATGAGTGAGCGGCACTTATATTTGGCCTTTGAGTTCCAGATTGAACATCTCTCCTCTGGCTGAATTTTATTACCATGTAATAAAATAAAATCCGAGGTACTTAAACTCTTCTTAATGAGGACTACCAAAATATTTTTAAAGTTATTCTGTGGCTCTCCTTTTCTCCTTTCCATATTTTAATAAGTTTTGGAAGAAACAAAAATACAGAAAGAACATTTAGACCATGTCTATATAACATTAACATAATGATGAGGCATAAAAAACGCAGATCAGCAGTCATTTTGTTTGTCAAACATGAAAAGAAATAACCAAGGTTTCTCTCTCTCTCTCTCTCTCTCTCTCTCTCTCTCTCTCTCTCCCTTCCTCCCTTCCTTCTTTTCCTCTCTCCCTGGCTCCCTGCTTCCTTTCTTTCTTTCTTCTTCTTCTTGCTTTTTTTTTTTTTTCCTGTTAAATTGACCAGACTAGGTGCTCACCTCAGAATTAAGGCATTTATAGCTGGTTTCAAAAGAGAAAACAAGATCACTTATAAATAGTTTCTCTTAGTTGTCCTTTTATATACATATTTTTACCTTGAATGCTTATTTATTTTAACGTTGAATTTGGAACACACAGTTTCCTTAAAGAAAACAACAAACCAGCAAATTCCATACTGTTGATTTCCGTATTTTTTTGAAGATTTTTTTTTTTCAATGGAGGAATTGACATTTTTCAGTATGAAACTCAATTTATGACTAGAACACAAGGTTTGGATTCTTTCTTTGCTGAGACACTAAGGAGACTATGATAATATATGCACAGAAACACATACATACTCATTTAAAGAAGACTGTAAGCAACAAGTTTGTTGTTATTTATTATTATTATTTTTTAATATCATATGGACCATTTGACTACCTGGTGACTCTGTTGTAGGCCTCCTCTCCACTATAAAAATAAAATAGACAGCTAGGACAATATCATGGCTAAATCAGGTAAAAGTACTTTAACTGATTTGTTGAATTGAGATGAAAATTGTTTTGAATGACTCACGCTTGACTTTTTCAATGAGAAGCAATGTGGGCTCTTCTTTAGGCATTCTGCAAGCGGTTATGTGAAGTTGTATTAATTTTGTATCAGATAAAGAAAATTACAAGTATCTCCCCAAACCAACACACACCGCAGAGCACACTGGCTGTGTCTCTTGCTAGCATATGGTATTCATCATTAGCAGTAGCGGCAGCAGCCACCTCTTTTAGTTGACTGGTGGAAAATAGAGCTCCAACTCAAATCTCTGTCTGCTCACCATAGCTTTTTTCCAGTTAAATTGGTACCACAATCTGTATGGTTTCATCACTCCATTGGCAGTTTAATATAAACATCTGTTTCCAGTCTTTTATATCCTATCTGAGATTTATTCAGCCCCTCTGAGTTATCTGTCCTTTTCTCCTTCCTCATTTATTTCCCTTGACTTCTAAATGATGTTATATTTTCCAATATTTCCTTGGTCTTTTGCTCAGATGTGTGCATCATTAATGTATTTAATTATCTTTTTCTTTTTCCTTCTGAGGCCTGAGCTGTTTGTTTATAATCTATTTCTTCCCTATGCATTGTGAAGGTCTTTACCATCCCAGTTCAGTTTTCTTTGGAAATAAAGTAACACAACTCCAGGTTTCAACGATGAAGGTAATTATTTCATTGTGATTGGCGTCAAAATCAAACTGTGAAGAATTTTATTCAAGCTAAGTGATGTTGCCCATTCTCCACTCATATTTTACATTTACCACTATAAAATTCATGGCTTTGAAGGTCCTAGTGCTCGGGATTCATGTTGCTTTTCTTTTTCTTCTATTAAATTTATAATGTTGGAAAGTAAGGGCATTTCCTACGAGGTAATAATCTATGGTAGAAGCAGAGACCCTGAATCAAAGACAGTAGAGTCTTTTAATTCAACTATTGGTTAAATGTCAGGAAATGTCCGGCCCAGAGGTCATTACTGTTAAGTCAAATAGAAAGCTTTTATTTTCCTATCTCCTTTTTATTTTGGGCGCTGTTCATAAAGATTGATGCCGTGTAAGTCACTAACTGCATGGAAATGGTGGAATTCTGTAAACAACTGGCAAGCAGAACTTTGTTCTTATTGTCCCATTAAGCTTAATATGAGGTGTTAAATTTAATGAAATGTGGTGAGTGAAGTGTTATTTTCCTATTGGTTACTGTAACAGTCATTAACAAGTAGGACACGACTAGTACTGAAAATAGAATCACTGTATCCATGACAACACAAGAGTTCAGCTTTTCCGTTTTCAGCAAATGGGACAGCAATTACTTAATATTTTCTTGATTTATTAATTTCCATATAAGTGGGAGTAACAAGAAGACGCTTGACCTGGGCAATTAATAGACCAAATTAACTAAAAATTTTGGCTACATCACTTATATAATAATTTAGTCATTGGCTCATTCTTATACACATTTGTTGAGATTCTACTAGAGGGTAGACATTAAGCATACAGAAATCACTGAGACATAATTTTTGCCCACAAGTTGTTCATGGTCTAACTAATGAGTGGCTCTCAAAGTGGGGTCTCTGGACAAGCAACATCAGCATCACTGGGGACTTGTGCTGACAGCGGATTTTCCTAGGCCCTTCCCAGACTTACTGAATCGCACACGTGGGAGTGAGGCCCAATAATCTGTGTTTCAAAAAGCCCTTCAGGTGGTTTCGGCATTCCTTATAGTCTGAGAACCGCCAGTTGTGTGGAGAAGTAAAAAACTTTTCAACTAATGATATCTTGCTTTATACCCAAAATGATTAAAACCTAAGAGGATACTTTTATTTAAGAGAGTTATAATTATGTAGAATTTCAGAGGTTCCATAAATATCTAATGTTTAGGTTTATGGCTAAGAAGTATAGGCCATGGACTAATTTCACATGATTGACCAAAATCCCAATGAAAATTTTATGCTGAAAAATAAACTCATTCTGCTCCTTTCCTCTCAACCTACTGGTCCTGTATTCTGTCACTGGATGAATGCTATTGCTTCTCATACACTGTCTCAAATCAGAAACGCTCCTGCCTCTCCCTTCACATATCCAACCAAGCACTAAAAGCAGATGGCTTTTTACCTCCCATATTCATCCCTACAGTTAATTCCTTAATTAAGACTCAAAATACCTTGCATGGATCACAGTATAGTCTCTAAATCAGCCATCTTCTCAGTGTTCACACTAGGATGTTCAATTCATGTTCCTTACATGTTGCCAAGGAGATCTTTTATTTTTTTTAATTTAATTTTATTTTTTTAAAGATTTATTTTTTTATTTTTTTTTATTGGGGAATTGGGGGGATGGGAACAGTGCTGGGGAATTGGGGGAAGGGGAACAGACTAGTTGCTGTCGTTTTGTTCTTCAATCTAGTTGTGGAGGATGTTGCTTCACTGGCCCAAGTTGGCACCATCATTGCGCTCTTCCCGGGTGAGGCAGATCAGTCGCCGGCTTCTGGACGGCTGCTCACTGCGGCTGCTGGCCACTCACGCTGGCTGCTGGCTACACACGGTAGCCCATGGCAACCCACTGCAGCAAGGGCTGCAGCCTACACCGTCGCCGGCAACTCACGGCAGCCTAGCTCCAGGTTGAGCTGTTGTTCAGCATCTTAGCTGTGGAGGGCAGTGTCACTGGCCCTCATATGTGGGATCCGAACCGGGGCCCTCTGGCATCCCAAGCGAGTTCTTAACCATCGCACCACTCGGCCGGCCCGCCAAGGAGATCTTTTGAAACAAAAATCTTGATCATGTTACCATCTTGCTTTAAATCATTTCATGCTTACCTACAACCTTTTGGATAAAATTAAAATCTTTTAGCATAACCCACAAAGCTCTCTCTAGTCTCAAGAATAATTATCCTTCTCCATCTACCATGACCCCTCTCATCACCAGCACACATTTCTCTATAGTCACCCTGAATAAATTAATTTTTGTCTCTATTTGGGTTCTAGTGAAAGCAGAGCCTGAGGCAAGGGCTTGGTGACAGGTAGTTTTATTTGGGTAGTTCTATAAGGAAGCAGGAGTGAGGGGGAAGGGATAGAGAGATTGTGTAGTTTTTGTTAGGGTATGTCATTGACGTGCCTACGATGGGCAATGAGGAGCCTATAATACATCCAGAATTGTCAGGACAGAAAGCTGAATCATTCATCCACTGGTTGAAGGATGCCTTTGTGTATGACACCTGAACATTTTCAGGCTGCATTTGTGCGGGGCTAAGTGGCTTCCAGAACTTCTGAGAAGTCCATGAAGTGGAAAATGTTTCCGAGGGATGCTAGCTGTGACTTTGCATAGAACTGTGTATCACAACTGTAGCTGAAATCTCAGAGGGGAAAAGGGGGCATGCCATTGGGCAACAAAGAGATGGCTCCACTGTGCTATGCTTTCATGCCTTTCATTAATTGTTCCCATGTGCCTATGTTGTCTTCATTGCCTCTTCTTCTCTCAGTTCTTATAGTTAACTGAGACTTGATCCCTCAAATTTCAGTTTCAGAATTGGCTCTACCAGGAATTTTTCCCTGATCACCAGTATTTTCTGGCTGTCCTTCTTCTTGAAATCCAGAGCATTCAGGGTGGTGCTGCACCATGCTATATATCACAATAAGTGGCATATATTGTTTTACTTCTACCTCTAGAATGAAATCACCTTGAGGGTGCGAAATGTATCTTGCTTGTCTTTGCTTCTATTTATAGAACAATGCTGGGTATTCCAGAACACCAATCAATATTTGTTGACTAAATGAAAGCATGAAGAATAGAAGAAAATGAATCCCCAGACTATACTTTAGAAAACATAATTTCTTATCATGTCATCTCTCATCAAAAATCATTACTAGCTATACCCTGCTGACATATAATGTCTAAATTCTTTAAGCTTTTCAAGGTTTCTAGAAGGTAATCCCAAACTGCTTTTCTAACCTGACTTTCCATTACCCCCATTTATTAATTTTTTACTCCAGGCACATTGCTAACTTACAGTCCTCGATGCAGCTTTCTAGATCTCCATCTTTCTGCTTTTGGACATACTATTGTTTTTTTAACGTATCTCTGACTCCTACAAATTTTGAGGCCTAGTTTAAACCCTGTTTTCCTAAAAGAAACCCCCAAAAAACCCCAACTTATTGACAATTAGCCTATAGTAATTTTTTTCCTTTGAATTCTGGCATTTTTTTGTTGTCCATTGATTACTAATAACTGTGCCATCTCTACGTCATCTGCATGCACTGTATCCCTTCAAATAAACTCCACATTTCTTGAGGTCAGATTCCATGTCTTATAGATACTTGGGGATGAGATTTTAATTCTAGATATTTAATCTAGTGCCTAGAATGAGCTATTACGTATATTGCAAGTTCAATGCTATTTCTTTATGGATGGACAGACTGTGGAGATATTTACTCACATATCAGTCTTTTCAAACATACCTGTGATTCTGGATAGCCCAATTAGAACTGTATATTACAAAAAACATCAACCTTGACCTGACTGATGGAGCAAAGCAGATAGACATTTGCTCAAACTTCAGCAATGTAAAAGGGAGAATCATTTAGAAGTTTTCAAAACAAGAGAGACCATAAAGAGGGATTATCTAGCAAAGCAATTCAACAATATCTCTTAGAACAACTAAACTTTGCTGAATATAAAGATAAGCAGCAAGTATACTGTTTACCTTTAAATAAGTTTAAAGCAATACTGATATTCCTATTCTGAAATTTATTTACTTAATACATTTATTGGTTTTATAATGCTTTAATAAGAGAAGAAGGAAAAATGAGGTGTGGTTAAATGATCTTAAAATATATCAAGATATTAATTATGGTTATTGCATTTTATAAATTATTAATATTTAAGAGCTGGGGCCTTTTAATTTTTGACAAAAATAAGTAGAGAGGGATTTATTTATTTATTATTTACTTATTTATTTTTGTCAAGGAGAATTGGGAGAATGGAGGTCTGGAGGTTTGAAATGGTGTAGATTTTACTGTGATACCTTTTTATACTCTAAATTGTTTTTTGTTGCCACTACTATGTATTATTTAATCAAAAGTATTGAAAAAATTTCTTCCTTGATTTTCATCTCTTCAAAAAATAGAAGCATGAATATGAACATGATAAGGCTGGCACTTTAACTTTTTACTCTAAGTATCATTTAATATTGGACCAATTATAAAATATGGAAATTATACATGTTTAAATAGACACTGGTTAGATCAGTCATTGGAGCTGAACTAAGAGTCTATGTTGAATGATAGGAAAATTATTTGTTAATATTTAATGAATTGAACAGACAGACCTTTGTTTAAATGATATTTTCTAAGCTTTAATTATAATAGAATTCTGACTTTTCAGCACAATATGGTTTTCAGGTTAATTATGTGGGTTTACTTGTTTTTATTTTTAATATGATAAATGTAAGCAAGAGATTTGCTTATTGTATGTTAGAAAAAGAAAAAAGAAAAGATTAAAAAAAATCATTCCCTTCCCCACCTTGCTATCTTCCCTCTAGTTCTTCCAACATTAATACAATGCTGCTGACTATGTTATGTTTTTACTAGGTTGTGTCAAATCAAGAGAATAATTGGACATTAAGATTCATCTCTGAATACATTAATTAGATGATTTCTTTATTTCTGTCTTAAGTTACTAATGATTTCCTCTCCATAACTAGGGAAACTCTGTAAGAAGTCATTATCCTTTTGGGATTCTATAGCTACTTTAAGATGAATTTTGGTGGATGTGGTCGTTCTGGTAACAGTAGACTCTATATTAAGTTCCAAAAATTAAAATTACAAAAAGAAATGGTGCTTTTTAGATTTAAAATGTGCACCTTTCAAGGGGTTATTTCAGATGAAATGTGTCCCATCACAATGGTACCTATGGAAAAACACGAGGACCCCGTGAATATTAATATGCTCGGCAGGATGACCGGTGAGAAGTCACATCTCTAAATGCGGAGTTCTACATACATCCCCCCAACACGCAGAAGATGTAATGCTTCTCCACCTAGAGGTTAATGTCTTGCTGCCCTGGGAGCTCATCCTGAGCAGTTTCTGATTCTTATTCAGCTTTGTGTTTCTAGTGGCTTGCCCCGTGACTGGTATGGGAGGAACTCAGTCAATAGTTATCAGCTAATTCATAAAATCACTTACCCTTTCCAAGTCTAGGGGTATTACACTAGAAATTATCAGAAGATCTTTTCCCATTGTAACATTTTATGAACTGTAAGTAGGGGTCTTTTTGTAGATAGTGAAAACTTTCAAAATAATTTATTCAATAAAATCTTTTCCAAGAATTTATTCCATCATAATATCTCAAATGGCTATAATTTAATGACATGACCTATAGGTAAAGTTTAACTTTAAACTTATCAAACATTAATCAAATGCTTTACAGTCTTCATTACATCAGTATATACAAGTGAAACATCAAAATTTAATCTCATGGAACAAGGATGAAGTGATGGGTGGCAGGGGTACCAACAAGGAGTTCAGAGATGATACTAGGGAAGAGAAACTCCAAAGACAAACTCTGCCCCACTCACTATTTGCCTAAGTGGACCAGTTCTTATATGACAGATTTTTTTCCTGCCACCTCTGACCCATGTGCTTTGGTGCCATCTTCTAGTTGACACAATGGATATTGTCCCGAAGTCTTCAGTGTAAATGGGACTGTTGTAAATCAGATCAAAACATTCAATAAAGGGTTATTGAACTACCTATAGCACATACTGTGTTCCAGATTATATGGGTAGACCTAGATCTTGACCTCACAGATTTATAATCCAGTAAGAGAAACACACAGCACATGGGTGATGATAACATGAGATATGGTAACACTGAAAGGAGGAAAAGATGCATTCCTTCCAGGGCTACCATGGAATGGTGTGGAAACTACGCCCTTTGAAATGTCCTGGGGCTGAACAATAAAAGGAAGCAGGTTGTATATACTCTTCAAAGTTCTTTTGTTTCCAAATAGCATACTCTAAAATTTATCTACAGTAAGTTTGAGCTTTCTATATGCATACTTTTTTTTTCCTGTATAGTGGGTTTTGCCAAAGAGCTAAAAATCAAATGACTCAAATTTTTAATAGAATGGGAACTTTTACTGCTTCCACTTATGACCGTTGCCCATATAGAATTGTTTGGGCTCCTGAAATTTGCAAAAATATACTTTCTATTTTTATACAACTATTATAGGTAAAGTCATAATAATGGAATTTTTTCAGTACCTCCCTTGAATTGACAAGCAGGGTCACTCTATGTCAAGGAGATGTCATTGCTGCTTTGCTATTAATGGCAAGTTGCAATCTTATAGGTGTCGTGGTGATTGGTTAGCAAGCAGAAACAATTCTATTAATTCAATGATACTATTCCTCCACTATCTTATTGTACCTGTTTAGTTTGGGTAAGGAATGTAGTATGTTAAAATAACTCAAAGCAAGTTTAAATTTGGCTTTCGGATAAATTCTTTTGAAAAATAGTATTGACCACTTTATTGTAGACGCTCTGTAGAGCTGGAGATACAGATAAGGATCAAAACAAGCTCAGTTCCTGCACTAAGAATGAGCTTTAAAGTCTGTTAGGAAAAACATTTGTTAATTAAATAATCATACAATAAATGTGTAATGACATATTTAGAAAATAATAGCCCTAGTTCCAGGAACTGCAATTGAATGGTTTTAGGTGGGTGTGTGTGCATGTGGGTGGGTAGGTGCTGTCATATGATCATGTTTGCATTTGTAAAGTACTCTGTCTGCAATGTAATTGCCATTACAGTGGATGTGAGGAAACCAGATAGAGTCCAGAAAAGACAGCAATGCTGGTTTAGACGAATGTAATGGCAGTGATGATGAGACTAGACAGGTGACCCAATTACCACTTCAGTAGTAAGGAATTTAAGCACTAATATTTATCAAGTGTCTATAATGTGTCAAATGCTCTTTTAGGTGCTAGAGATACAAAAACAAACACATTAAAAAAGAAACCCTTCCCTCAAGAAGCTCCCTGATAGCTGTGCCATTTCCAAGTATGGTCAACTATGTATTCCTACAAGAGAAGAGTAACGTAAAGCTCCTATTGTCAGGTGATCCATACTCACTATCATTTGATGTTAGTATATATTGTACAACTTCTACTCTTGGGGATTCTTTAAGAATCAACAAAAGTAATATATTTGAAAACATTTTCAAAATATAAATACAAGGTGTTAATAATTTTCCTTTTTATAGCTTCCTAATTATATCTACCTTAAGCTAATATTAAAAAAAAGTTTGTTTCATGAGTACACAGAAGTTGGGGAGGTATCTTAGTTTGCTCCAGCTGATATAACAAAATACCATAGACTGGGTAGCTGGTTGGCTTAAACAACAATTTATTTCTCACAGTTCTGGAGGCTGGAAAGTCAAAGATAAGGTACAGGCAGATTCTGTTCCCTGTTGGGAGATGGGGATGGGTGACACTCTTCCTGGCTAGCAGACTGCCCTGCTGCCTTCACTTTACAGAGAGAATGTTCTTGTCTCCCTTTCTCTTTTTATAAGGACATTAATAACACCATGGGGCTCTACCCTCATGACTTTATCTAAACCTAGTTCTCTCCCAAAGGCCCCATCTAACCCACATTACGGGTTAGGATTTGAACATAAGAATTTTGGGGGAAACACAAACTTTCAGTCTACAACAGGAAGTCTCCAGAGTGTGCTAGCCAGAGGCAAAATAACTTACATAGAAATTTGCTCCTGGTAACAAAGAATATGACAAACATTTGGATTCCTGAATTGCTTTTAGTGGTAGTACCACTGTGTTCCCTGCACTATCTTCATCCGCACCCCTCACAATTGGATTCAGACTGAAATTTACGTACTAGATTACTTGATTGAGTCAACTAAATTAGAAGTTAATTAGAGTTGGTGTGATTTTTATGCATTTGAATGCAAGGATTTTCAAGTCATTAAATCTTTCTTTTCTAACTTTTCATTATATGAAATTTTAAACATAAACAAATATAGAGAGAATAGTATTTTCATTACCACCATCAACAATTATCAACTTTGTAGCAATGTGATTTCATCTATTTCTCACTTTTTTTGTTTTTGTTTGTATTTTTTTTTTTTTGCTGGAGTATATTTTAAACAATTTCAGGCAAAATATCATTATTTCAACCATAAATACTTTAATATGTATTTCATCTGATTAGGCTTTTTAAAAAATATAGCCATTTACTTATATTTAGTTTATATTCAAATTCTCCCACATATTTTCAGTATTTTTTTTTTATTGTTGGTTTACTCAAATCAGAATTCAAAAAAGTTCACATACTGTACTTGGTTGTTATGTTTATATCTTTTTTTTATTCTATAAAAGGTTTCTTCCTTCTTCCTTCCTCCCTCCCTCCTTTCTTCCCTCCCTCTCTCTTTCTTTCTTTTCATGCAATCAGTTTGGTGGAAATACCAGTCATTTGTCCTGGGAAGGTTGGACACTCCTTCAGACAACAGTGAGCTTGTTCCTCTATCTCCTGTATTTCCTGCAAACAGGTAATTAGATCTAGGTTTCATTAACAACTTAGGTAAAGCTTTTCTGAAAGCAGGATTTGCAACAGGACCCTTGTTTATTTGAGAACTGACTCTACAAGAGGGAGTAGAGAGAGTAAGACAGGAAAGAAGGAAAAGATAATTTAAGGTTGTGTTGTCAAGGTGTATGCTGTAGACAGCAGGTCTCTATTCAGCGGGTATCTCTGAGACACTTAGAGACTGCTTGAACTTACCACTGACTCCCCTTCCCCTTTGGTTGAAGGCTTCCCTGGAAGCAGATGTTTGCATACACTGAGCTAGAACTATTTCGCAGGACTGCTGTTGAGATCGGAGGTGGGCAGAGGGGTGACATATGAGTACCTGAGGCATCTGCTAGAATTAGTTTCAGATTTTTGGTTTAATTTTTTCAGGCTAGAATATTTCATACATGGTTCTGTATATACTTTTTATGTGAGGGTTATAATGATTGGTTACCCCATTTTATTTATTTTTTGAAGGGAAACATTCACTTCATTTATATTATTTCTTTTTATGATAAAATGTCAGTTACCAATTTAATTTATTATTTTATTATTTTTAAATTATAGCTGACATAATATATTATTTTCAGGTGTATAAGATAGTGATTAGATATTTATATACCTTATGAAGTGATCACACCAATAAGTCTAGTTGCCACATTTTAAATAAGTCTAAGCTTGAACAGTCTTGTCAGCTTTTTAAAGTTTTGCAACAACTTTTCAATAATGATTTTGCATTCACTAATGATCATTGCCTATATCCATCATGTCTTTCAGGGTTGCAAAAATGGTGATTTTTCTAATTTTATTGTTTATTTCTATATTTACTTGGAAGTTTTTTTATATATAAATTAAAGTTTACTGGGGTGACAATTGTTAGGGAAATTTTTAAAAGAAAATTTTCTTTCATTAACTACTTCGTTACAGCAAATAACTAAAGACAGGATAAGTTCTTGATACTTTTCTTTCCTATTCCTTTTAAAAACCAATTTACAGTGTAATGAGTTGGTGCACTGACAACTTCCAGTGTGATCCACTGAGTTTTATTTCTTCCCCTGAACAGTAGGTTGTTGTTTCCATGCTATTAAAACAAAGTGGGATAGGGATTGTTTTTTGGTTGTTTCATATTATTAACAAATTATCAGGCACTCCTGCTTAGTAGGGTGAAGTAGAGGCATAAAGGGGTGAATGGGTAACTAAGCAGCCGGCAGGTGGACAAGCAAAATTCACTTCTGATTGAGCACAGATGAGACAAGAGATAAGGCAAGCAATGGTCTCAGTACTGGAAAAAAGTCACACGGTTGCTTGCATGAATTAAGAAGGTTGATATTCCAGATTTCTGCTATTCACATGCATTTTGGAATTCTTAATTCTCAAAATAAAAACCTGGGTCATTTTTAATCCTGTTTTCCTAAAAATGTTTTATAAAAAAATGTTAAGGACTGTGGCAGGTGGTGCCAAATTACACTGCAAGCCAACTTATTTCAGAGCTAAATGGGGCGAGGGGTGACTAACGCACCCCAGTTTGCCTGGGAGTTTCCCTGTTTTAACACTGAAAGTCCCTCATTCCAGCAACCCCCTCAAGTTCTGGGTGGACCAGAATGGTTGGTCACTCCAGCTCAAAGGAAACTTTTCACTTACAAGATAAGTTCAGTTTTACAATTGAGGTGTATAAATGCAATTTCCTTAGTTTGCTGATCCATCCTATTATTTTCCCCTTTTATTCCCCTTTGTGACCACCAGCACATGTTTATAAAAGACTATGAAGGAAAGGCTATGTTCTTTTCTTTTGTGTGTGTGTGGGGTTATTGTTAGTTTCAGGTGTACAAAAAACCAAAATGATTAGATATTTACACCCCTCACAAAGTGATAGCCCCTCCCAAGTTTACTACTCCTCTGACATCGTACATAGCTATTGCAATACCACTGCCTGTATTCTCTTTGCTGTATTTTACATCCCGTGATTATATATCTGGAAAGCTCGGTTCTATATTCAAGGAAAAGAGAAAGTGAGGCCACCAGGCCACAAGGGGACCAAAATATTGCTGCTAGCATCACCAACACCTGGTATAAATTAAGCTGACAATGAAGATTGGGAATAATTATTTCTGCATAGTCATTTTTATACTCATATTAATTATAGTTATATCTTATTGGGGAAAAGTAATCTTCTTAAAATTTTTCTTTTTGTCTTGTGTTGACTGCATTGCTGAGATACGCTATTCAGTTCTCATCCCCCTTTAGATGTCTGTGGAATCTATGGTCCTGCATATATCTTTGAACTATATCCTGGTAAATATTTTATCTTATAATATTGTCATATATCAAACAGCCTCAATTGGCTAGAGGCAATTTTGAATATAAGTTTTTCTTACACCATCTAAATTCATATTTGTGTGATCAAAGTGTACTTCAGTGATCTCACTATACATCTTAATCTAGTTAGACCGTTTTCATGTGTGCTTTTGTCATATTCTGATGTGGTGAAATCAAACAGGTATATTCCTGCCATGCATGGAAACTAGTCAAACATTGGGATTGTATTCCTTTTAGATTAACCAAATTCACAGATGGGATGAAGAAAATGATTCATCTACTTCGCAGAATCCCTACTTCCTTGGCAAAGGTTTTCTTTTCCTTTTCTTTTTAAAATTAATTATTTTTTTCAGTTACAGTTTACATTCAATATTATTTTATATTAGTTTCAGGTATATAGCCTAGGGATTAGACATTTATATAATTTAAACAGTGATCCCTCTGACTAGTCTAGTACCCGTCTGGCACTATACATAGTTGTTGCAACATTATTGACTATATTCCCTATGCTGTACTTTACATCCCTGTTACTATTTTGTAACTACAAATTTGTATTTCTTAATACTTTCATGTTTTTTACCCAGTTCCCCTCCCCCCTTCTACTCTGGCAACCGTCAGTTTGTTCCCTATATCTATGTTTCTGTTTTGTTTGTTTGTTTATTTATTTTGTTCTTTAGATTTCACATATAAGTGAAATCATATGGTATTTGTCTTTCTCTGTCTGACTTATTTCACCATCCATCTTGTCACAAATGGTCAGATTTTATCTTTTTTTATGGCTGAGTAATATTCCATTGTATATATGTACAACCACTTCTTTATTTAATCATCTATTGGTGGGCACTTGGGTTCATTCCATGTCTTGGTTTTTGTAAATAATGGTGCAATGAACATAGGGATGCACACTCCTAGAAAAAGTGTGAGCTAATCTTAGAAAAAGTGCTACATACCCCATTACTGAATATCACTACGGTCACCTTCAAAGTATTCCCCTTGAGAAGTTATGCACTGACGTCAGTGCCTAGTTCACCCTTTGAAGCAATTTTGGAAGCCTGTATCTGGAATGTTGCTTGCCTCCATTTTGTTTAGTTCTTTTTCTGGAATTTTGTCCTGTTCTTTCATTTGGGACATATTTCTTTGTTTCCCCATTTTGGTTGCCTCTCAGTATTTGTTTCTATGTATTAGATAGATCTGCTGTGTCTCCCAATCTTAGCCAGGTGGCCTTATGTAATAGGTGCCCTGTAGGACCTTGGTCACCTGTGCTGGGTGCTCCAGGAGTGTCCCTTGTATGATTTGTGTGTGCTCGCCTGTTATAGTTGAGCCTTATTGCTTTTAGCATGTCAGTGGGTGGGATTAACTCCAGGCTGACTGGCTGTGAGGTTTGGTCATGTCCACAGCTCATTGGCTGCTGTGCAGGGGGCTTACTCCCCTGAGTGGGATTTGCCCCAGTGGGCTCTGGTTCCTGCCGAGATCTCCCTTTGGGTGTATCACTTGTGGGGCTTATTGGGTGGTGCTCTGCTGTGTTCTGGATCTGATCTCCTGGTTGGTTGGTTTTGGGGCCTTTTGGGAGGGACACCACTACAGGCGCAGGTCACCCAGTGCCTGTGACCAGCTGAGGACGACCTTGTAGGAGCTACAAAGTGGTTGGTCATTGCTTGTACTGGATCTGGAGGTGTGTGGAAGAGGCCACCAAGGATAGATGCCACCAATACCGAACGTGGGGTAGCTCAGCAAAAATCACAGGTCACCACATGCCAGTTCCTGTAAAGCTCAGGTGCTGATAAAGCCTCATGCAGTACACGAGTTGGGTGAGGCCGGGTCTCAGGGAGTCACCAGAGTGGGATGAGTGTTTACTAGGTTATTATAGATTCTGGTTTGGTGAAATTACTGAGCCTAGAGCTACTCAGCAAAAGTATCAAAGCACACCGAGGCCAGTTGATGCCCGCCTGGTGCTTTAGGACCCCCAAGTGTTGTCCAAGAAAGAGTGTAATGTGGGCAAGGCTGGCTGCTCACTGAGAAAGTGCTCAGGCATTGAGCAAGTTAGGTGGGGCAAGGTCCTAGTGAGTCACCAAGGTGGAGTGAGCAGGTGGAGGGAGCAGAGTTCACCAGATCAAAGCAGATTCAGATTTGGCTATGTAGGGGTGGGCTCAACACAGGAAAGTTGGTGACTGCCTGCTGGCTGCATGGGAATAGGGCCCTACACAGGGAAAATGGTGATTGTCCTTCCTGTCCACACCCTGAGCCACACAACTCAGTCTTTCCCTATATGTCTCTGACACCTCCTGCGTCACTGCCCCCTGCCAGATCCAGGGTGACTGTCTATGAGTGAGTCTGTGTATGGGCCCTTTAAGAGGAAGTCTGGGTTTCCCTCAGCCTTCCAACCCACCTGGATGGACAGAATCCCCACTGTTTTCTACAGCCAGATGTTGTGTGGGCTTCTCTTCCTTGCGCTGGTACTCAGTGCTGGGGAGCCAATTGTGGGGCTGGGATCCCACATTTTTCCAGGGAGGGGCTGCATGGTTGAGATTTTCCTCCTGATTCTCAACTGCCACAGGGAGGTTTGGGGCCTCTCCATTTCACATCTTTGTTCTTCCTACCACTCTTAATGTGGCTTCTTTTTATCCTTAGTTCTAAAACTCATGTTCAGCTAGACCTCAGTTGGTTCTCCAGGTTAATTGTTCCATAATTTAGTTGTAATTTTAATATGGTCACAAGAGGAGGAAAGCGTAGCATTTATCTACTCCACCATCTTGGATTCATTCTCTTACCTTGGCAAAGATTTTCAATTGTGCCTGTGACTGGCAAAGTTTTAACAAAAGCCATGTGGGGACCATGTAGGAAATTTTTAGTACCCGATGTGAGAATGATAGGAACACAAGCTACAATCTAAAAAGGAAGATAATCTTCAGCCACACAGGTAACTCCAACTCATATTTTACCATTTACTTTGGGAACATTGGCTCATGAAAATGGAGTCTATGAGACACAAATACAATTTTTGAACATCAGCCAACAGGTATGTCAGTAATCTGTCCAAGAGTATGAAGAGCTGTTGTTACTTGAATTTGAGTCTTTGCATTCATTTGTATTTCCTTTTTGATGGTAAAAACATAAACAATGCCTTTTGTAAAACCCAAGTTAAGTTTTAAATCTGGACTAAGTAAATTTTAGATTCCTAGCTCAGGGAGCCATGGGCAAACCGGCGCACTGCTCTGAATCTGGGTTACTTCACCTTTAAATGCGTGGTGGAGACAACTGCCCAGTCTGCCTCACACACTTTTCATCAGGATCAAATTAGATAATGTAGAAAAAGAGATTTAAAAATTATAAACATCAAGCAAGTGGTAGTTATAGAGCTAATATTTCTAGGATTTGAGGCTTATATTATTTATTGATTTTTTTCATGAAAAACATGTCAAATTAAGAAAATACTCATTAGCATATTACATAATGATTGGTACATAGTAGATAGTCAGTAAATCTATTCTTTCTTAATTTATTGAATCACAACCCCATGTGTATTTTCTTCTAGCAAGACAGTAATCCAGAATGTCTCCTATTTTCCCAGACTCTGGCTGGGGTTTTCAAATGCCCCCTCTACACATACTGTCTTCCTTTGTACTGAATTATCTTGGGAGAGGAAACAGACCTTGTTTATTCCTAATAATATAAATTTTACTCCATAAAATATAACTGAGCTACTGTCTTTAATGTTTTAAACATTTTCCCAAGGAAAAATTTTCATCCTGGATTAAACGAGCTGTCTAAATAGATTGATTCTTACCCTGAAGTCACTGAAATAACATTTTAATGCCACTTTCAAAATATAAATTTTGATGTGGTTTTTGAAAGGTGAAATGAATAAAATTTTGAAGCTAAAAATAAATGTAAGAATATTGTAGTTATTTTACTACAAAAAATAGAGATACACACATTCCAGTTGTTCTTTTCTCATTTAAATATTAAAATGGCAATTGAGAGACATCAAATATATAAATTCAGGTTTTATTATGTGCAGATGACAATTACCAGGTATTTTGGAATGGCCTTTTAGGACCTTTGGATATATCTCTTTAAATTTGCTGAGTGCCTCTAGTCATATTGGATTTCTTCTAAAGGGGTTATAGCATCAGAAGGAAACAGACCACTTTCTCTTGTGACAGAGAGAGAACTCAAGAAGGGGCAGTGTTTTTTCCCTCTCAGGTGATGGAGTTTGTATAAAGAATGCAGTGGATAATGGCTGGCTTGTCTTCTGAACAGATGGTGATGGTCTTGTTGCTAGGATAAGGACTCAAGAATGTAATTTTTAATTCCACATTATTTGCTTCAGTGCCATGAATATGCCTAGGTTTCCTGAGGCAAAAAATACAAAAAAGTAACAGGATGAGAGTGAGAGAGCAAGAGAGAGTGAGAGAATGAAAGAGAGATAGAGATGGGGGAGAGAGAGAGAGAGAGAGAGAGAGAGAGAGAGAGAGAGAGAGAGAAGGAGAGGGAGAGGGAGAGATGGGGTAACAGAGCAAACACTGGAGCCAGGTCAATAGAGGCTTTGGGGAAAATGCCTGGTCAGCTGTCTGCAATCACCTGGGTTTGAAAGACAGGCAGGAAGGAAGACTGGTTTGGCAGAAGAACTGGGCCTTTGATGTCTTCAATACCACAGAGAAAAATACCCATTTCTTCCCATTAGAAGTCTGTTGACTTTCCTAATTAAGATAAACATGTTTCTGAAGGAGTTAGCTCTTACACCATGACATTTATAAAAACAACTATATATACACAGACAAATGTTTGCCAAGAATTTGGGCTGATGGTGGTCTGATGAAGCATTTTATAGAAATATTTTAAAATAGTTGCTCTATCTAAAAGTGAGCGACTTTCATACCCTCCAGTCAGTTAAATATCTAATTCCAACTCTAGGATATAATAACTGAAGTATTTTTTATAAATGAGTGAACAGTTAGAAAACTGTTAAACACATAGCCCTGAAGCATGAAAAATATATTCGTTTAACATCTTTATTCTTTTATCGTGTTAATTTACTTCAGAGAATTTCCTCTAGTGTAATTTTCAATAAAATGCTGTTATTTTGAAGTCTCCTTTATTGCATATAAGAGCAATGTATGTGATTATAGACCAGTAGTCTAAAGAAGCTGGTAATGCTGAACAATTGGCTGTGAGTGAGGGTGTGTCTGTGTTGGAACAGGATTACCTGTCAGGGTTGTCAGATGATCTGCCTGAATTAGTCACCTTAATCAAACCATGCATTATGTTGTGTGTCCTCCCACTGCCACACATACACACAGTAACTGACATTAATCACTTGTCTAGAACTATCTGGGTACAACTTTAATAATTCAATAACTGACCGTATGTTTTTTATGAATAATGTGACTGATGGCATTATATGCAAGTCTTCCAGTTAACATGCTTCTTCACTGTAAAATGTTAACATGTTGTTTGCTGAGTCCCTACACTTTGGCTCAGACTAAGATCAGGCATCTACTAGTGCTGAGAAATCTATACCTGGATCAAAATTATCATTAGGAATACAGCATTCAGAGCAGTCTCTGAAGACTGTATTAAGTAGGCTGAGAGAATAGATCACATGCTTTTACTGTGTTCCAAAAGCTGTCAATCATACTCAGGTTTTATATTAGCTAGTTTGGAAGGAAATGATGCCATAGGTTTTTTTTCCCCATCTACATCTCCTCTAACTTTTGAATGTATGATCCTCTGCAATTCTGCATCTCCTGACAAACCATCCAGTGTTACAGGGACTCTTGTAAAATGGCCCAACATTTGCATTTTAAAAATCCCATACCCATCAAAATTACCTGTTTGGTATTATACTCTTTCAGAGCCTTTAAGTAAACTATCCATATGTTCTGATTGATTTAATTCAAGGTAAGGTATTAATGACTTATTAGTGGCTTCATAGATAACATCCTTGCTTTCTGGTAAAGATTTTTGTTGATGTGCAGAAATCATGACTAGTGATTAGAATTCTAAATGCTACAGGAGAAATGGTAATAAGAACACAGGGAATGGAACAGATATTTTTGGCAGAGATGCTCTTCTGTATTTCCCAATGCATGTCATGTAGATGGTTGCCTTTTCTACTAAACGTCTGACCAGCCCAGTTTGAGAGAATATTTGCCATATTCAACTGTGTGTGTCTGGAGATGTGATAGACGCCATAATCTGGCTCTTTATTTCTACTGGTTAAAACATGCTATAAAATGTGTGTCCTCCAAAAAAGCAGACTTCATTTAAATAACTGATTGTTTTGGAAATGCCCAATTACTAAACTATTCATGTAGCCAAATTCACTTTAAAAAATTATTTCTAAACTTATCTGCATGGCGATGCAGGCATATTTTATCTCAAATTAATTTATTTCAAGCTTTGTACTACAAACCTTGGATCTTCACACAACACATCCTTATACATTTCACATTCATCAAAGAAAAGTATGAATGAGTTTCACCTGATTGTGCACATCACAAGTGAATTTGATATATCCCTCTGCTTTTTGTCATTACTTACAATTTTAATAAACAGGGAAGCAAAGGTATTGATCAAATTTTATCTATAGAACAAAAAATATAAGTATTTTCAAATAAACTCTGTACTCAGATGTCCTTTAAGTTTAAATGTTTTTTATTTTAGGATGCTTCACTCTGAAAGCATTTCACATTATGTTTGTTATTTGCAATATTTCATGGGCATATGTGTACATCTGTATATGCTTTATATTTGGACAGCCAGATTTTAGAAAAAGACCATTATGTTTCAGAGTTACCAAGTCACCAGAAAGCTGACTTTAACAACTGTGAAGTCCTGTTGAGTGTGGCCTTAAATCTCCCCCTCCCCTTTTAAATATAGAGAGTTCATGCTGGCAACAGACTTTAAAATGCTGATTTATGATTACACCCACTTAACACTTTCAGGATTTGAATGACCACTAAGGCAGCTTTGGAACCAAAAAGGAAAATGAAAAGGTCATGGCTGTTGCTATGGAAATCATGTTGGGTTTTATGGGACCAGTTACTTCTGATTGAGGCATTTTGATTGGCCAAGCTCATCAATGAGCATCCAGTGAAGGATTTGTAAAGGGATCTGCGAGGAAGAAGAAAAAAATTAAGGCTAGAGAAAATAATCATGTGCTTCTTTTATTTTTAACCTTGTTTTCTCTACATGTACCTCCTTTATTTCTTGATTCTAATGAAGTGTATATATTTTCTGACAGCCACAAAACCTATGTGATACAAAGAGAAATGCCATTGCTATTATTGGATGATTTCCCATCAGAGCACATCAGGGGGTATGGGCATTTACAATGAAGTTCAGTAATTGTACTATCTTGCTTGGTGAGTAAGTCATCCAGAAGGGAACAAACTGTGAAAACTGTGCCTGCTATTTTTTTGGTGAGCACGTTATCAATCTGTTTAAGTAAACTTTGGTATTACCCAGAAGATTGTTCTCTGCTTATTATATTGCTAACACTGTGTTCAAATTGTGTGAATGTTCTTTCTTAAATGAACTCCACTGTATGTAGATTTTGCAGGGATCTCTAAACAGAGGGTGGTCTCATTACATACCACAGCTATGGATATTTTACATCCAGCCAAATGAGTTACAAACAAAAGTTTTTTTTACAAGCATTACTTATTTGATCACAGACCACTACAGTTTAATGAAAGAAGTATACACTTATGTACAAATGTGAGAAGTATAGAGGAAAATATGAGGATATGACTTGGTATTGTGTGGTTTTAAATTTGAGTATAACAGTCACTCTTGGCAATCCCTAAATAGCTTAGCTTTATAGGGATTTATAGAATAAACTAAATAACTGATCAATATGATAGATAGTAATGTATTATATCTAATTATAGCCCAACTTTGTTTCAAGAGTGAAAAATAAAGGGAACAGATTTAAGAAAGCTGTTTGGGGGGAATTTGGGATGACAATAAAAGCAGAAAGCCCACTGATAAAAGTTAGCATGTTACTGCAAATCAAAATTGTTCTGATTCATGGGATGTGGACTAGCTGGAGAGAAGGGATGCCAGAAATAAGAGAAAGGGACATGCTCTCAAGTCTGCAATCCATTGACTTCATAGTTATAGATAGGAGTATAGGATTTGAGAGTAATTTTGGGGCAATGCACACAAAACCAAAACTTTTGAGATTATGAGATCAAAATAAGTTATATTCTGTGAGTATTTGAAAATACTCCCTGAAGTTGTGAAAAGAAAGGAATAGTTCTTCCTGAAGTAATTAACCAAACTGGCAATTGCTTGGGTATATGGAGAATTTGGTTCAACATAATACAAATAACACACCCGTATTGATATGTTATCTGAACTGTATGTTCCATACTATTTTCAGTACCATTTTGAAGGTTACAGAGATTGATTCACCCTTTATCTTGTATTGCTTATCTTTTTCTAGAGAGAGGAGAAGTAATTGCACATCACTGAATGTATATGTTAGCATATTCTGCATCTAAGAACATAAGATAATTCTAAGGCATTTAAAAGGATGGATTATTTGTATTTCAGTGCCTGCAGATTATTCTATGTGGCATTCCCTTTCCATTCTATTTCAACAAATACATTTGCTTTTCGCTCTGAGTTCAACACTATAAAGGTAAGGATGAGAGAGTTGGCAAAATAGAGAAGAATTAATATACATATGCATACCTTATAGAAGAATACACTTAAGATCCTAAGAAATTTATCCATGATGATTTAACGAGTGGTTTAGTCAAACAAGATTCAGCCTCTTTCAGTCATCTTTCTCTAAGCCTTAGATTTTTGCTATGAAGATTATGATATTTGGTAACACATTTGAACAATGCCCAAAGGGACTCTTTTAACTTGGTACTGTTTTGCAGAGAGCAAAGGTGGAGAGAAGTGAGAAGGAAATAACATTCAACAAGTAGTTATTTGCCAAGCACTGTGCTAAGTACTTTTAAATGTCTTTTTTTTTAAAAAATTGCTCTTTGCAAGAGCACTCCAAAAGTGCTATCATGATCCTTATTTATCATATGAGAAAACAGATTCAGAGAGATTAAATAATTTGCCCAAGTTCACAATGGCAGGGACCATGAAATTTTTTTTCCTCTCACTGCTTTCTTCTCAGTATCTAGCAGTAGTTGGCACTTCACTAATACTCATTATGTGTATGTTTCATTTGACATTGAATCTGGTTCCAAGCCTGTGCTTTCCTCATTATTATTAAAGCATCCATACTCTGAAATAAACTATATGCAATTATTGATTTGTGTTAGCTTTGACTATATATATATATATATATATATATATATATTATTTAGAGTTTGCTTTATATAGCTGTCTACTTCAGTTAACCAGTTTAGTTTTGGTGATAGTTATAACCATTTATTAGACAACTCGAGAAACCCTTAGCTAGTAATTGTCTCTGTGGCTCATATCCAAGCCTTGTTCCATCTGTGCAAAATAAATTACCATCCAAGGGTTGGCTGCCCCTTAACATAGGATCAAAAGAATCTGGTTAGAAGATCAGAAAATTATTTTGGCTGGCTGCTGTGACCCACAGTCTCCATTTCCCTCAGCTCCCACTACCCAATGGAGGCCAATATGGATGTCAGCTCCCCAGATTGCCTTGGGAAGAAACCAGACTACTGTTTTCCTCCATATTCTGGGGTCTCTTGTGCACAAAACCTTCTTCATTTTTTTCTTCTTCATTAGCTTCTAAGTTTCTTGCAGGCAAAGGCCATATCAGAATGTTTTACTACTGAATTAGCAGCATCTAACACAGTACCAGGTCTGTAATACTTATACAATTGCTATCTTCTGGATAAATGAATATATGCCTTACTCACTGGCTACTGTTTGCTGTTGGAAGGTTTCAGTATGTCTTGTTACTTCTAAACTTCCTGATCCTATGTTATCCTCCTTACCATATGTGTTAATTTGTGAGGGCTGCCATAACAAAATACCACAGACTGAGTGGCTTAGACAACAGAAATTTATTGATTCATAGTTCTGAATGATAGAAGTCTGAGATCAAGAAGTTGTCAGGCTTGGTTTCTCCTGAGGTCTCTCCTCTTGGCTTGCAGACAGCTGTGTCCTCATATGAGTGTCCCTAGGTCTTTGTGCTGTCTGTATCCTAATCTCCCTTCTTATAAGGACACCAATTATCTTGGACTAACCCACTATGTGACCTTATTTTACCTTAATTATCTCTTTAAAAAAATATCTACAAATACAGTCACATTCTTAGGCACTGGGGATTAGGAATTCAACCTATGAATGGGGGGATGGGCATAATCCCATCACACCTTGGGATGGAGTGGGAAACAGAGAGAACCTTTAAGTGCCCTCCCCCCATTAATTTTCCCTTCTAAGTAGTGGATTGGAAATTGCACCCTTATGTGAAAATGTGAGAATTGGGGAACCTGTATCTCTTTCCCCAAATATTACCTCCCAAAATGTGCAAAATGAAAACACTTCAGGAAATGAAACTCCCTTTTAATATTAGCATCTTTTGTAAATGCGCTTCTCAACATGCTTGCAAATATCCTCTAATAAAAACTTTCAACCTAATAAAGCTTTATGCATATAAATGCCCACAAAAATCTTTAAGAATAGATGGAGAAGTTTTATAATTTTTTTTTATTTCTAAGTAAGACAAAAATATATTTTAGGTTGTGCGTTGCCTGAAAGATATTCTACCTTTCACTCATAAGGTAGTTATTCTATTTTTTTATTTCTATATTAGTTCGAGTAAGGCATGTTGACCTACTGATCTCTTCTCCAACTTAGGGCTATTATATGAACTAGAAATAAATTTCAATTGAGTTTACTCATTTTAACGGTTTGTCTCACCTAATTAAAACAGAAATTAGTATCTTGAAGTATATTGCTGCGATGTCAAAAACATACAATATGGGACATTACCTTCTAATGGTTGGGCAGTGGAAAGCAAAGAAATAAATTTTGGGAAATAGAAATATATTGGAGGCCTATATTATGCAGTGGATAAACATTTGGCAAACTATTGCCCGTAACAACCTGGGAGGCAGATATACTGAGACTGCTAATCTACAAAAATGTTGTTAGAAAGAGCCAGAATAATTGTGTGTTGCTCTTTACTGCATTTAGCTTGGTGTCACAGGATGAGATGAGAATAAAAAAAAGAATATATTAATTTGTCAGTGTAAATGACCACCTAGGTATGTAAAGTCTACTTCTTTAATTTTATTTTTTAATAGCTGAGCCATCCTGCCACCTGTTGGCAGCTCAGCGGCAGCTCAGCTTGGGTCAGGAATCGAACCACTATTGCTCAGAGCTCACACTGTTGAGTGAGCTCTTAGCCAACTGAGCCATTCTGCCAGCCCAGTAAAGTCTACTTCTATACTTCAAAGTGTAGGTAAAAAGAGTGAAAAAAGACTTTGACTGTCAAAGTTCCCAAACACTTCTTATTTAAAAAAAAACAACCCCCACCCCCCCAAAAAAACCAAACAAATAAACCTGACTTACCATTATAGTAAAGATAAAACTAAGTGGGTTGGGAGTTCTACTTTTGACATGACCGTGCAAGAAGCATCTTAGACCTTCTCACTAGTAAAATTGATGATTTTTTTTAAATTAAAGTTTCTGGAAATGGTCTTATGGACATACAACAAATGAAGAAATAGTATTTAAGAAAATCTACTAAAATAGTATGTGATATTTGAACCAAGGCCTGTAATCTCACTTTGCCTCTCAGTTCAAGGATACAGAAAGCAGGACTCCCTTTCACTCCCAGATTCCAGTTGGAGAGCTCTCTACCTGGGAGGGGCAGGGCATGAGCATTCCTCATCCTTCTGCAGCTACCTGTTGCTGAGGCTAAGCTCTGGGCAAGTGTAGCTAAATGAGTCCTCTTTTGCTGCCCAGCTCCCTCTCATGAGTTGGAAGCTCTTACTTGGGTGTGGCACCACTGAGGGCACTTGAACCCTGATCACGTTGCCCTGGCTCCTGGAGTGAGAGATTCTGCACTGAGGGAGGCAAGGTGGGATAACCTGGGGCTGCTTTCCACTTCCCATTTCCTCTTCTGAGTGCTATACTCTTAAAGTCATGCTGTTCAGGGAGAAGTATGCCATTGTCACCCTAGTGATGGCTCAGAGATTTTCCTGGGAGGTGGTGGGAGGAGAAGCAAGTATGGAATAGATATCTCCAAATTTATCCCCAGAGTAATTGACTTTGTTTGCAACAGAGCATGGAGAGGTTCAAATATAAAGGCATTCTCAAAAAAGCTTTGACGTTTGGTGACGGATATTGATAGACTCACTGGAGATGTAGGTTAAATTGCAGCCTAAACCGGCTAGTTAGCTGGAGAGAAATGTGGACAGAGACAGCTGGAAAGAGCCATCTTGGTGTCAGAACAAATCTGAAACACTGACCTAGGAACTAAGAAGGAAATAAGCAGTGCCTCAGAGAAACGTGGGACTCCATTAGCACACCAACTTATATATACTTATGTACTTAGTGGGAAGACCAGAAAGAGAGAAGAGAGAGAGTAACAAAAAGAATAATGGCTAAAAACTTCCAAAATTTGTTGACAAATATTAATCTGCAAATCCAGGAAGTAAAATGAAATTCAGTTAAGATATACACAAAGAAATCTACAAATAGACACATCATAGTAAAAATGCAGAAAAGCAATGACAAGGAGAACATTTTGAAATTGTCAAAAGAAAAATGACTCATTACTTACAAGGGAACCCCAATAAGATTTACAGTTGACTTGTCATCAGAAACAATGGAGGCCAAAAAGCAATGGCATGGCATATTCTGAATGCTCAAAGAAAAAAAAATCATCAATCCTGAATCTATATCCAGAAAACCTCTTTCAAAATTAAAGACAAAATAAGACATTCCCGTATAAGCATAAACTGAGAGCATTTGTTTCTAGTATAGTTGACTTATAAAAAATACTAAAGGGGTTATATTCAGGCCGAAAGCAAGTAACTCCAGAGAGTAATTCTAATTCAAACAAAGTAATACAAAAGACAACACTGATAAAGGCATTATGTAATTTTAATAGACAATACAAATGCATATTTATGCTCATTTTTTCTCTCAACTGATTTAGAAAGCAGTTATATGAAGCCACATGCATATAATGTGTTGTTGGGCTTATAACATATAAAAATGCAATATATTTGTCAATAACAGCACCGGGAGGTAGGTGAGAGCAAACCTGCATTGCACTAAGCAAATGACTCCAGATGGTAACTTGAATTCACAGGAACAAGTAAAGATAACCAGAAATGATAAACAAAAATGTTAATATTTTTAAAAAGTTATAAATATTTACTTGTTTTTTTTCTTAATTTAGTTTATTTAAAGGACATATGATTATATTAATACATATATTGTTGGGCTTATAGCATTTATAGATATAATATATATAACAATAATAACCCCAAGGAGAAAATGGAATAGAGCTATATAGGTGTAACATTTCTATATCTCACTGGAATAAAGTTAGTGTAAAACTAAAGCTGTTTCTGCTAAGAGGTGTATAGGAAGCCCTAGAGCAACCACTAATGCATAACTAAAAAAAATTAGTAAAATCGTCATTAAAGATATAAAAATGCTACATTAGAAAATGTTCAATTAGTGCAAAAGAAAGCAGTAAAGAAGACTAAAGGAACAAAAAGGATATGTGATACACAGATAAAAAAGTAAAATGGCAGACATAAATTCAGTTGTGTCATTATACATTAAATGTGAGTAAGCTAAACAATCAATCAAAAAGTAAAGATGGTCAGACTAGATGAAAAAGGAAGACCCACTAATTGCTGTCTAAGAAGACACATTATTCATTCAAATATTGAAACAGATTAGTAGTAGAGGGATGGAAAAAAGGTATATAATGCAAATAGTATTACTCTGATACTAAAACAAGACAAAGACATCATAAGAAAAGGAAACTGTAGACCACTGTTTCTTATGAATATGGATTAAAAAAATCATCAATTTAATACTAGTAAATTGAATCCGGTGATGTGTAAAAGAATTATACCATGACCAAGTGTGACTTATTTTAGGAACATAAGGTTAATTTAACATCTGAAAATTAATGTAATGCACCATATCAATAAAATAAATAAAGCTCCACATTACCGTCTCAATAGATTCAGAATAAAACATTTGACAAACCAAACACTTTTACATAAAAAAAACACTTAACAAATTAGGGATAGAAAGGAACGTCACTAATCTGATAAAGGGCATCTCTGAAAAACCCACAGCTAACATCATTGTTAATGGTGAAAGACTAGATGCTTCCCTTTTAAGATTTGGGACAAGACACAGATGCCCACACTTGCCATTTTTATTCACCATTGTGTTAGAGCAGCGGTTCTCAACCTGTGGGTCGCGACCCCTTTGGGGGTCGAATGACCCTTTCACAGGGGTTGCCTAAGACCATTGGAAAGCAAAAATATATTTACATTACGATTCATAACAGTAGCAAAATTACAGTTATAAAGTAGCAACGAAAATAATTTTATGGTTGGCGGTCACCACAATATGAGGAACTGTATTAAGGGGTCGTGGCATTAGGAAGGTTGAGAACCGCTGTGTTAGAGAGTCTAGTCAGGGAAATTAGGCAAGAATAATAAATAAAATATATCCATATTGGAAAGAGAGAAGTAAAACCATATTCACAGATGACAAAACCTTGTATCTAGGAAATCTTAGGGAATCCACTAAAAATATTTAGAAATAAGAAATGTGCTCAACAAGATTGGGGATACAAGACCAATATACAAAAATCATCTCTATATGCCTGCCCTGAGCATTATGAAATAAAATTAAGGAAACAATTTCATTTACAATAACATCAAAAAGAACCAAATATTTAGGAATAAATTTAACAAAGGAAGTACAAAACCTATGTTCTTAAAACTACAAAAGATTGTTTCAAATAATTAAAGACAAGCTAAATAAATGATGTATGTTCATGCTTCTGCACTGGAAGACTTAATATTGTTAAAATGGCGACACTCCCAATAAATCTACAGAGTCCAAGTCATGCCTATCTGAATTCCATTGGGTTTCTTTATAGGAATTGACAGTCTGATCCTAAATTAATATGGAATTGCAAGGGACCCAGAATAGCCAAAACAATTTTTAAAGGGAAGAATAAAATGGGGGACTCACACTTTCTGATTTTAAAACATAATACAAAGCAAGAGCAATCAAGACAATGTGGAACTAAAATCAAGCTAGACATTTAGACCTATTAAATGGAATTGAGAATTCAGAGATAAATTCATGTTTTTATGGTTGACTGATTTTTTACTAGGATGTCCATTTGATGGTAAAAGAATAGTCTTTTCAACAAATGGTGCTGGAAATTGGAACTTTACCTCACACTACATACAAAAATTAAATCGAGTGGATCAAAGACCTAAACAGAAGTGCTAAACCCATAAAACTTTTAGCATAGGGGTAAATGATCCTGATCTCAGATTTGGCAATGGACTTTAAAAAATGACACCAAAAGCATAAACAGCAACAAACATAATAAATTGGACTTCATTAAAATCAACTTTTAGGAAACCACAGAATAGGAAAAAATATTTTCAAATCATATATATGGTAAGAAACTTGTTTATGGAATATAAAAAGGACTCTTGCAACTCACTAATAAAAAGACCCAATTGAAAAATGGTTAAAGGATCAACATTTCTCCAAAAAAGACATACAAATGGCCAATAAACAGTTAAAAAATGTTTAATATTATTGGTCACCAGGGAAATGAAATATGAAAACCACAATGAGATACCATGTCAAACACACTAGAATGACTATAATCAAATAGTCAAATAATAACAATTGTTGGTGAAGATATGCAGAAATTGGAGTCCTCCCACACTGCTAGTAGGAATATAAATTGGTACAGCCACTTTGGAAAACAGTTTGGAAGTTCCTCAAATGGTTAAACATAGAGTTACCACATGTTCCAATAATTTCATTCCAAGAGAAATGAAAACATATGTCTACAGAAAAAGTTGTACATGAATGTTTGTAGTAGCATTATTTATAATAGCCAAAAGGTAGAAACAGCTGAAATACAGAGGGTGCCAAATAAATATATACACATTTTAAAAAAGGAAAACTGTATTAAAATTGTAATACTCAATATAGACCGATAACAAAAGATGAATACAAGTCACGTTTGACTTCTGCGATTACAAGAGGTGCTCAAAGTGGTTACCATCAGCATCCAGACACTTCCGATTATGGTGAACTACTGCTTGAGCAATATTGATCAAAATATCCACTTGTATACTTTTTTTTTTGCACCCCTGGTATTCACCAACTGAAGAAAGTATAAACACAATATGATGTATTCATGCAACAGTATATTATTCAATCATAGAAGGGAATGAATGAAATACTAATACATGCTTTAATATGCATAAGCCTTGAAAATAATATGTTAAGTGAATGAGGATAGTCACAAAAGACCACATACTATATGATCCTATTTTTATGAAACATCCAGAATAGGCAAGCCTATAGAGACAGAAACAATAGTTTTCTTAGAGTTGGGGGGATGGAAGAGTAGGTATATGGTAGCTAAAAACAATGAAGCTTCTTTGTGAGGGTGACAAAAATGTAAAATTGACTGTGGCGAGTTTGCACATATCTGTAAATATGCTAAAAACCATTTAATGGTACATTTTAAATGGTTGTATAATGTAGTATGTGAATTATATGTGAAAATAATTAAGTGGGTTACCTTCCCGTTGAAGCCTGTTTTGTTTTAGAAGACCCAAACTGGCTGCCATTGGGTTCAGAGAAAAGGACGAGAGATGGAAAGCAAAGTAAGTTAATAAAGAAAGAAACAAAAAAAATAAACAAATAAGTAAAATAGGTCCATGTTTTAAATCTGAAAAAGAATTTAGGTAATTATTATTGCCTCACGGAACTGACTGGAAACACATAGATCAAAGGCCAACAAAGAATTTGAGAGCATTGTATTGCCTATAAAACAATGATTCCAGCCTTACAAAACTCTGTGATTATAAAACAACCCTTGGTTCCCCAAAATTACATTAGCAGGAAACAGACAGTAATGATTTTGACTTCTGAAAGTAAGTACATTTCTTTTAGTGTTCACTTAAGATATGGCCATGTAGGATAATGGACAAGTGGAAAAACCAAACCAAACAAAAACAAAAACAGGGTACAACCAGGGACATGGAGAACAATGGACATAGGAGCTGCTCCTAGAGAGTTAAACTCAGGGCCTTGAAATTTGCCCAACTCTCATGAATTGTGCCTTCGCTGTTCCTGCCCAGCAAGTTTCATCATTGCTATGATCTGTGATTACTGTGTGCCTACCACTTTCCTCTCTTCATCTTGGAGCGTTTATCAAAGTTATCTTATTTCTGCCTCACTATTGGTGTAGAGGTATATACGGGAGGGAGGGAGAACTTGGTTTCATGGTTCACAGCTCACAGGGCCACAAGAAACCACCTCAATTTTGAATAGAAAGAAATATAATGATTCAGTGGCCCATGGACTTTGAGCTGGATGCATTAAGTGGATTGTCTCTTCTCAGTATAGTATTGAATGTGGGGGAAGAAAGGTGAACATGACTATGGTGACAAGAAGGGCAGATAGTCGCAGAAACTGCTATATTAAAAAAAAAATCCATAGTATTCTCGTCTTCATGACCACACAGCTGCAACATTTTCCAGTCTCTATTATGTTTAATTGTGATCAAGTGAGTGACAAGGCCTAACCAATAGAATGTGAGTAGAAGAGATGTGCATCTCATCCAGGCCTGGCCTATTATAAATCACTGCAAGCACTTTTCTGATCTTTCCTCCTTTACTGGTGGACTGGAAAAAAAACAGTTCCCATAGTAACCTTAGAAGCCACGTGTTGAATATGGCAGACCCTCTATAAGCTCAGGACCTCAAGTAACTACATGGAGCAGGGCTCCATCAACATTTTCCCACTCAGTACCGTTATTTAAATAACAAAAATTCTTTTGAATTGGAGCCATTACACATTTTAATTTTTTAAAAAAGTGATTCGGCTTTCCTGTCTAATATAACTCTCATCATTGAATGCCTTTCCTGTACCTGCTGAGTTTAATAAATTATGCTCACTGGGTATTCTTTTTTTTTTTTTTTCACTGATTCATGCACACTGTATGTGATAGCTTCAATGACTACTCAGACTAGTTACACTCTATTCAAGGTGGTTTTTCTCCTCTTGAATTTTATGTCTTTGTCTTTATATTTGATCTTATTGGTAGTTTCACCCCTGTAATTTTTACTTGTGTGTGTGATGTATCTGTAATATGGTTTTAAATAAAATTTTAAAAATATGAAGAATTTGCTCCCTAAGAAGTTAAATCAGAGGGACTATAGATTGGATAAATATATATTATGCTTATGCCACTCGTCTTTTCCATTCTGTACTTGGAAGTTAAGAAATAGAAAAATAGAAATAAATCTACATTAGGGGGTACATTCATTCTTTGTGTGTAAAATGTATTTAGGCTACAGTAGTCAACCTGGATTGTTAGACCTTCTAAAAAGCTAATTTGGTTTACTGCCCAGTAAATTTGATTGATAATTACAGAACCAATTGATAGTAAGACCCAACATCTTGGATTGACCATGATTGTGTAGCCTATTCACAGCTTTAATTTGGTCCCTGTATCATCTTGGTAGTGTAGTTTAACATTTCTTTTATTCTTTTCGCCTTTCTAGTTGAAAAAAAGTTTTCTAGAAAGTAGCATATTAAAAAACCCAGTGTTACTCATTTAAATAATTCATTTTTCAATCAGAGACATCAGTTTGATGATTAATACACTGCATTCCTTTTGTCCTTTTAAGAAACCTGGAACAAACAGTCTTGCACGGTGTATATATAATTCATTTAGGTGTTGAAGTCTCAGTCTACATTTGTAAGAGAAAATTTCAAATGAGCCACAATTAATATGTCACTTTAGGAGAAGCAGTGGGATGAGGGGGTGGAAGTAAATGGATCTACCTGATGTTCTTACAGTGCAAGTGTGGAAGGGAGAAATTAAAGTTAATGCACAAAGAAAGGACCAGATTTGCAAGCTTATTTCTTTGAGTTCATGCCAAAGTAAATAGGTATATCTGTGGATATCTCCTTCTGGAGGTGTGGAAAGTGTAGGTTAAGTGTGATGGACTGCAGCACATTTCATGAGAGGAAGCTTGAAGAGTGCATTAAACTGGAAGGCCAATCTTGTTTTTTTCAGCTCCACTGCCATTTACCGGGTGAAATGTAAAAGCCTATTTAGCATTTCCAGCTCTCAATTTCTCTCTTGAAGGAAGAGAACCAACAGCCATCCCTTTTCCACCATGACTATTAATATGAACTGATATATTGAAGGCAGAATTGCTATACATATTTGTACTATATGCTTATATCTGTGTTCCATGACTCCACATTACTGTCATAGGAATTTAATATTTCAATACGTGCAAGAAGGCACTCTGGAGGTCCTTTCAGATTGATTTTCAAGTATTCCCAGTGAAATTTTGTGAACTCAGTTTTTTCCACGTACATAGGATCAGGAAGAGCTTCCATTCTATCACTGTGATAAAAATTGTTTGGGTGACTTTAGACTCGGAGCATCACTTTTTTGACTTCTGGTTGATTTTATGACTGTCACTAAAGGATTATGATGGAAGGTTCTTCAGGCTTGGCTCTACAGGAGAGCCTCATAGGTTTATTTCCTATCCAAAGATATTCCTGAATCATTCAGCTAGTAAATCATCCAAAAAGGAAAAGAAAATAAACAAATAAACAAACAAACAAACAAACAAACAAACAAACAAATAAATAAAGTATGAGTCATTTCAGGAATACTATTTGTTTACTATTTGGCAAATGATAGATCTAGCTAACTCCAGAATCAAATTGGCTTATCACTTAATGTCAGTGCTTTGAAGTGAAAGAGATGGTAGATAAGAATAGAAAGGCTTAGTATTCTTGGTCATCAATTCCTTATGGAGGATTGTGCCCAGTTGAGGTGCCCTTTTTAAAGAGTGACTTGAAAGAAGAGTGGACCTAGGTGCAGAAGAAGAGGTAGTGAGAGAACTTAATAGCATATCCTTTCAGAGGCTCCTATTGCAAGTGAGAATGTTTAGTGTGGAAATTAGTTTTATGGGAGCCATGGTTGTAAAATGACAGTGTAATATTCCAGAGGAGAAAAACCAAAAACTAAAAATCAAAATAAAAAATGAAGACAAACAGCACAGAACCAGTGGATATACATTATAGAAGTAGAATTTGGTTGAATGCATTGAAAAGGAACATTCTGTCATTGGTAAATTATAGTAGGGAGGTCCATATCTCTGAAATTATTTCATTTGATATTAGTAATTCATTTATTAAATAAGTTTGAAAATATTGGGAAGAAAGTTTAATTACTTGAATTTCAAGGTATAAAGTAAAATTAGTGGTGCTGACCCAGGAATCAGAGGGACTGAAATTCTATTCTGGGCTCCATCATTTACTAGCTGGGCATCTTTGATATTTAAAATCTTTAAGATTAATATTCTCATCTGTAAAATGTAAATGATCACAATATTTACAAGTTAGGGTTATTGTGAGTATTAAATAAGGTAATGCATTAAAAGCATTTAGTGAAGTCCTTGAATATAGGAGGTGATTGGTAAATAAATAGCAGCCATTTGTTTTTATTATCACTTAATATAATACTATATGACTTTTAACCTGAAGAATTATATATGATAATGTTAAAAAATGCTGCAATACAATTTTCCCATGGAAGGATACCTTAATATAGGTAATATTTTGATTTCTTTAAACAATAGATATATTGCAAAAGTAGTTATAAATAAATCACTAAATTTTGCCTCTTATTTATATGAGATTACTGTTCATAATATGCTGCATTCTTTGTTTGGGTAGAAAGTCCATTTAACCTTTCCTTAAAAAAAAGCACATTCACAAAGTAAATGCTAGGGATGAGCAAAACGAGACTATCTGGGGAAAGTCAAATCACGTTTCTTCCTTTTTATAATATGTCAGGAGTTTGTGTAAATTGAGACTTTCTTTCCCCCACACACCAAGATTTTCTCTGTCGGAAAGTCTATTTTATGACAGTGGACTGTTAGAAATTAATTATGTTGTCAGTTACTTGCTCAACATTAATGAGTCATTGAGAGTTTGAGGAAGAAATTAAATGAACATGGGTTTTTGTTGTTGTCAATGTTGTGAAGGTTTAAAGTCCCACCTTGTCAAAAATTAAAGTAAGTAGCTACAGAGTTTAGACTTTATATATGTATCCAGGGGAAATGCACAGTAACAGCCTTAAGTATCTAATGAATTTAATGCCATTTAGCTTGCTTTCACATAAACGGGTTTAATTTTACAGGAGCTTGCAACTTGTCGTATAGGAGGTGCAATTTCTGTGAGCTCCTTGAAAACCTTTTCTATGTTCTGGTCTATTCACCCCTCCTTTCATAAATTTTGGCTTTACAAAACTGTTAGTCATAAAAAAGCATTTATGGTTCAATATAATTTTCCTTCTTTTTCTTTTATTTTCTTTAAAAATGCAGTTTTAAAACTAATAAAGCCTTTCCTTCTGTAAATCTTCAATCTTTTTTTCCTAAGGGAAGATTAATTTGTAAATATGCTAATGGATTTGTATAATATTAAACTTTCCCAAGAAAAATTACATTATTTCATATGAATGAACACATCTATCTTATTCAATTTATAAACTAATGGCTGAAAACACGCAAACCGTTTCCTACTATGTGTCTTATAACTAGAATGACTGCAGGCACAGCCACAAACTTGGCATTTCACAGCAAATTTATTGGATGAAAACATTTTTTTTCAGTCCCTTTATTGAGTTTCCTTCACTTAGCTGTATTTGAATTCTAGCTAATAAAATGCAATTCCTCTTACAAAAAGGTGAAAAAGTAAACATACCGCTCAAAAAAGAAGCAATTTCTAAACAGGAAGTAGGCTAAAAAAGAACAAGTGCTTAGTTTAAAAGTTATCAGTAATAGGGATGCTGTGATAGAGCTATTCCCACAGCTAATGTTCACTGAGAGCAGAGTGACTTCTTAGGTTAGGCAATGAGCTAAGGACTTGGTGGTTCAGTTAGTTGGCTGTTGCGATTTACTCTGATACTGTGCATGAGAAACTTCACCCCACCTCATCTCGGTTGTTTCTTTATTACTTATTTTCACCAGCTAGCTAATTCCATTGCATGAATTATTTCCTGGAGTCAGGCAAAAATACCTTAGTGTCCTGCCAGTATTCTGGGATGGCTTAAAGAGTGATCATCAACTGTTGTCCCTAGGTGATATCCTGCATTCTGAGGTAAAATTTGTATTACTTGGGTATTTCTCTCTGACAAACTCAGTGAGAGCTGGCTGGACTCATAGGAAGAATAAGCAGGGGGAGAAGGGGCACTAAATTGAGAATTAACACTAATAGTCCCATAAATAGTCCTGTACGTGAAATTCTTAGAATTCTGATAATTCTTCACAATAATTAGATACTCTGTTTTCATAAAGGTTTTCTACTAGCAGCTTGAAAGGATCCTAATTCAAGGGAAGATTAGTGAAGGGTAATTATGGCGGTCATCTTGTTTCCTAATATTTCCCAGAGGGTACATTTCCCATGAGGGCCTTGAGTACTGTGAAGAGAAATGGGACCTGGTTATCTGTTCTCACAAAGGTAAAAAAATATAGCTATAAAAATTAGTTTATAATAATGTGGTGCTTCAACTTATTTTGTTCTTTTTTTTTTAACTTATTTTGTTCTTAAAAGCTAGGCCTTTACGTTCTATATTTTTGTTGACCAGTGATTTCAGAAAAGTGATTTAAGTTCGTTTTGCATGTGTTGTGTTAAGTGGGACCAATTGACTTCTCAAGGCATGTCAGTGATGTGGATTGGATTTACCAGGTTGTTTTGATTGCTTGTGATAGAAATCTAATTTAAACTGGTGTAAGCTGGGTGGTGGAGGTGGGAGGGAAGGAAGAATTTGTTAGTTTGGGTAACTGAAAATTCCAGGAAAATAGCTAGAATCAGGCATTGCTATATCCCAGTGCTCATACTATGCCACTAGGGATTGGCCTGTTCAGCTCTGCTTTCCTTGTTTGGGCTTATTAGTTAACATCTACCCGTAAGCCATCAGTTAGTCCAGCCATACACTGAGTTTCTCTTTCACCACAGTCCTAGCAAATGTTAGGGTTCACGGCAATTGTCCATCTTGGATCATGTGTCCACACTTGAAACTAGGGTTTGCAGGTCAGCCCCACCCAATCCATGAAGACTGAGCCTGGGAGAATGATAATTCCTTAGGGTAAATTTGGATGACAGCTCTAGAAGCTAGAGGTATGTGTTATATGCAGGCAAAAAGAACGTGTCTCTATCATTATGAAATCAAGAGGCATGACACAATAAAAAGCTAGGAAAATCACCCAAGTGACCAAGCCACAATAGGGGGCATTTTGCTACCTCATAAAGAGCATTCTTTGTTGGAGTCTTGTGATTCAAAGTTATATAGTTGATTGAAATGTTGTTCATATGGGTGTAGATGTAGCTGGAACAACAAAAAAAAGAGTATCCTTGGCTTATGAGCAGTCATGTAGTGTTATTTATAAGTTTTGTTTCTTCCAACTAGAATGCAATTTCTCCAAAAGCAGGCACTGTGTTATATAGTCTCTTATTGTACTTCCCTAAGAATGTATCACAGAGCGGGACACAAAGCATACACTGAGTATATACTTTTGACGGATTCATTTCAGCTGTTTGCAATGCTTATCACGCTGAAGGATTTCCCAGCAATTTTTCTCAAAAAGCCATCCTCTCTAAGAGCTACATTTGTTTCCCATCTTTCCCTATCACTTGAGTCGTCTGAATATGTCCTTTTAACATGCCTCCAGGTTTCTGTGCTTTCAGTCACACCACCAACGCTCTGTCTGGCAGAAGCTGGGACCACGGCTGCTGTCTTTCTTCCATACCAAAGGGCTGTGTTGTGCAAAGTATTGCTTCATGCTGCTTTCCTGATCCGCTTTGCATAACTGCCTGGAAGAAAGTACTTTTATGGATAATCCAAAAGAGGCAACTACATTGAACATTATTTTCCTTTAGCACATTTTATGGGTTAAAGTGAAATTCTATAAGGAGCAAGCATTTCTCAAATTTAACTAATGGTCAACTATTTTTAGAGTATATTTGAGATATTGTAATCAGAAAATAACCAAGCAATTAGGATAGTTTCTTAAAAAATGGATTTTAGTGTTCTGTACAAGTTCTTGATTTAGTTTATGGAAGGGGCCTTAGAGATAATATAGTCCAGGGATAGAAAATATTCATCTTGTGTGCCAAATTTGATCAGTTGGTGGTGGTTGCCTGGAGTGCTGTGTTAAGAAAGAATTTATGGCTAAGTTTAGGCTGAGGGAGAAAAAGTGCCAGGATAGAGTTTTTTTATGTCTGCTATAGTTAACAAAGGGGATAGTAGTACCACCACTGGTACCGCATATTTGCCTACTCAACCCAGGCTCCTGTTTTACAAAGTCAGTTAGTAGAGAAGTTAGTCCAAGATCACATTCCTAGTTAGTGGCAGAGTCTTTTTAGCTGTCTTTTTTTTTTTTTTTTGCATACTTTTTTTTTTAAGATTTTTATTGGTGAATTGGGGGGATGGGAACAGTGCTGGGGAATTGGGGGAAGGGGGACAGACAAGTTGCTGTCGTTTTGTTCTTCAGTCTAGTTGTGGAGGATGTTGCTTCACTGGCCCAAGTTGGCACCATCATTGCGTTCTTCCCGGGTGAGGCAGATGAGTCGCCGGCTTCTGGATGGCCGCTCACTGCGGCTGCTGGCTACACACGGCAACCCACTGCCACAGGGACTGCAGCCCACGCCGTCGCCGGCGACTCACAGCAGCCCAGCGCCAGGTTGAGCCGTTGTTCAGCATCTTAGCTGTAGAGGGCAGTGTCACTGGCCCTCATATGTGGGATCCGAACCGGGGCCCTCTGGCATCCCAAGCGAGTTCTTAACCATCATGCCACTCGGCCGGCCCTTAGCTGTCTTTCAATATTTGCTCAAAGGCTCTTACTTTCCATATGGATTAAATGAGATAGGCCTGCAAAGGCAGTCAGAATAGAGTCTGATATATCATCCAACCTCAGTAACCACTAGCTCAATGTGACATTAAATTAAATTATACATTCCTTTATTAACCAAGGAATCAGCAAATATTTATTGACCACGTACTATGTGCTAGATAAACATACGCTTGGCACAGTTGATGAGCATGACTTCTCAATTTATTCCTCAGAGGCTGATCATTTTTCTACCAGAAGGAAGGATCTGGGTTGTGTCATGATTCATCTCTGCCATGTTGTTTTGCTTTCATTACCTACCAATTTGGTTCCCTCTTTGCACTCTGAAGTCTATTGCCTATGCTTAGGTGAGGAGAAGTTACACACTTTCTATTAATAACATCCTGTGTATATTGTCCAGTTCCCTAAAATTGTACTACCTTTTGGAATCTATGATAAATCTCATGAAAATAGAATTATATTTAAGAGAATTGGCAGCATATTATGGACCTGGGTTTTAATAACAGGTGTCTAACGTGTGCATGTGACATCCAAAATATGCTGATGCAAATGGATGATTGCACGTGCAAAAATATGCAGATTAATGTGCAAACAGATGTTCAAATAATTTCCAATTATTGCATGCCATTACCTCTTTTGAATGCACAACTGAATATTTTGTATGTGGATACGTTTGCATTGTTTGTATTTAATGTGTGTGGTTTATACACATCTTTTCAAGGTTTTGTCTCTATCATGTCCTTAAATGTGAAGCTTTAAACTTCCAATGCATTTTCAGTTCCCTGAGACAGTTCTCTGCAGGAAGGGAAAATTCTATAACTTACCCTTAGAAAGCTCAGTATCACCAGAAGATAAATGCTAATTTTTATCTGTCTCTCTTTGTTAGAAACATGGTCCTTTCCTATCAATACAGCTTTTGATGTCAGTGTAATAAAATGTAAAATCTGTGCAGATTCTCAAACTGTCAAAACAACAGTATGCACTTAACAAAACTTATCTAGCTCTTTGTAAGTGTTTAATTTTTTTGTTGTTGTGCTGGTTTTTCTTACATCTCCATTCCCGCAGTGTTATCAGTGCTCACAGATAGCTCCACAAAATATATTCTTGATTTTGAGGTAACAGAAGCCTTAGTTTATGATGGATTCTTTTAAGGATTTTTTTTTCTTTTTAGACAATTTTAGATACCAGATCAAGAAACAGAAAATAAAATGTAGTTAGAAACTCATTTTTATACCAAGAATTTTAGATGATTTTCTCCAAGTTGCTGTATTTTATTACTAAGTTGGTTTTGTCCATATCTATCTCCAAGTTCATATATCTCATTGGAATACTAAAATTGCAAAAGCTTGATATCACCCTTGAGTAGTTGTTTCTAACATTGCACTTGAATGTATTTCAAAGTAGGCATTTCTAAAATAATATTTCACCAAATCACCTCAATCAAAATCACCGAAATCACCAAATTTTCCTCAAGCTGAGTTTTGGTATTATTTGGCTCAAAATCTCCATATATTACTTTATTAAAATGTCATTTTACTCCGACATCATTATTTTCATATTATTTCCCCAAAGCATTGAAATGCACACTCAATCTACCTCCCATCAGATCCAGAGGTGTTTATATATTTAAATAGAATTTAAATACTAAATAGCTGGGGGTAAGGAGGGGTTGGAGTGGGATGAGAAGGAAGAAGATACTAATGGAAAATTACTCCTAACTTCTTTTTAAATTGTAGTGAATTATCTATTTTATTCAACTGATAACTCTTAAAATACAAAGCCTTATAGATTGTTGCAATTTAAAAGACGGGGGATTTAGTGAGGTTGTTATTACTCTAAATGTAGTTAAACATAGAAGTTATACTGGAAAATAATATTTGAAATATAGTATCTCATATGTAATCTCTAAAGAAAAAGTTGTACGTGTCAATGCTGAAACTTGAAGCAGAGTAAAGAGTTAAATGTGTCTTCCCTTTTGAGGTCCCCCCCCCCCCGCTCCAATGCTACTTATTATTAGGAGTTCCGAAGCATTAAATCTAAAGGTCCATCAGCTCACATCTTCCAGCTCTGACTGTCTGTGGACAGGACCCTGTCTGTCTGTTTCCTCTATTGCACTATTTTGTTTGTACTACTGTAATCATTTTGCTGGCCCAGATCTGTGTGGGTGTGCTGGCAGCTGTACAACAAAGTTACATGGGAACAGAGTTAAGGTTGAATATTTATTAGAAGAAGCCATCTGGCGTCAGGCTGTCTGTACAGGGGGGCTGGCTTCTTTAGTAGGCTCTCCTCTTTCTCTAGAGCCCTTCCTCCCTTTCTCTCTCCCCCTGCTCTTCATCTCACAGGTTTAAAAAAGTTGAATATGCCTCTTTAACGCATTTATTTTGTCCGTTGCGTGTATGCTCTTAAAAGAAACCCTCCAGATCTCCCTGTTTTTGTTTGTTGGTTTGTTTAATGTTTCTCTTTTCTTGGAGGTAGCTTGTTGCTTGTTTCCACAATAACAGTACCCACAGAGAGTCGCCAGTAGAAGGCAGTAGGACTGCCACAATGGAATAGCTGCTTCCTATGTGGAATTACAAGTAGCCTTAAACACCCCTTTCTTGTTGCTGTCTTTCTGTTTTACCTCCAGTGGGCACACTAATATAAAACCCCTCTTTCTGGAGCCAGGCTAGTCTTTGCGTAAGCAATGAGACATCTTAGAGAGTAAGTCGTTTCCTTAACCTCCTGCCATCTTGCTGCACTTCAGCTGGCTTTAAATTGCTCGCTAAACCACCTTGAGGCGTTCAGTTTTTTCATTTATCATCTTTGTGTGAGTCAGTTGTTTATTTTCCTGTTCTGTGAACAACTCTCTTTTCTTCTCTTTTTCATTGTTGTATTGTTACAATTGTCTCTCTGCCTCTGTTTAGCTGTCCCCCATACACATGGCCTCTGCTGAGAGCCTCCCCCATTTCATGTAGTTTGTCCTGCAGCGGTAAGGGTGCTACACAAAATGCTATTATCACCAGCCTGATCAAACGATGCCCATTTTCAATATGCATGGTATGAAGCCAGTGGGAAGGAGGCTCATGAGCCAATGATCACCATTGCACTTGAAATCTGTTTGGACGTGGCAACAAGTATTTTGTGAATGCAAAGAAGGCCTGTCATTCCTGCTTTGCTTCTTGCGGGATGACAGCCAAGTTCTGGGTTAGCCTCAGTTAAGTCCCCACATGTTAACTTTCTTCCCCCCACCCCACATACTCTGCAATGTGGGGAACTGCCCAGAAAGAGATACCATGGCAAGATTTTGCTCTGGAGGGGAGGCTTTCTGAAAGTAAGATGGATAAACCTGTAGCAGTGCACTTATCCTGGTATTGGAAGGGTGGCAACTTGTTTGCTCAGTTCCGTAATTATCCAGAGCACAGGCGTTATCACATGAATCGGATGGGAGAAATTAAAAGATCAGTGCAGCATTTAATACCTCCAGTGCAGATGGGCTATTAGGAATCTAAAGAGTTCAACAAGCCTGAATCAAAGTCAGCTTAATAATCACTGTCTCGGCTCCATTGTAGGGATGGATTTTTTTTTTTTTCCTGAACGTGATTTTTCATCATTATTTCAGGTGGGATAGAGACTAGTCAGTCACTTTAGTAGAGAGCCCTTATTTCAGTCAGCTTCAAATGCCTCATCATTTCTGAATGAGTTTCAGCTCCAGGAGATTTCAGTGCTGGAAGAATTGCAATAAGCTATGAAACTTTATCCCTTCTCAAGACTCTTCCGAGTCACTGGGGAACTCTGGCTTCCACGGGTAATGGTAATCGTTCTACTCACTTACAGAAGGGAAGGTACCACCTCGGGGGTCACATGACAATACCAGAGAGGTTAAATCAACTTCCAGCTGAGGTTTTACAGATACGTTTGGGATCTTGGAATGATATTACCATATTATTGTGCTTTTACTCTTGTTTTTTTTGGCTCAGAGCTGAGGGAACAGTCTTGTGTAATAGATTTACTCAGGGAAGGCTTCACCTGATCTGAGTAAGACTGGGCTCTAATGTCACCCTGTTTTGGTTTAACATATAAGAAATGTCTCAGAGAGAAATGTTGTTGGTATTCCGAGGCTTGTATTTATCTTTAATTTTTGAAAGACTTATTCAGGAAAAGAATCCAACACAGTATCTCAGGGGAGGTGAGCATGGAATGAGAGTAATAGCTATTAAAATAAGAGAGGCACTCAGGGAAATGACTGGACATTTGATGCTTTTTTCCCTTTAAAAATCTGCCAAATAAGAGTTACCTGATTCATACACTACTGGGATATCTAATTGTGCCTATTTTTAAGAACTTATGAAGCCACTTATGTTCTCCTGCAAAGATTTAACTGGATCAAGAAATAGCTTTAACCCTAATGGTTACCCTAATAATCAAGATTTAATTATGGGTTAATCACTGACAAATCACAATTAAACAAATAGCATTTTTTGTTTGTTTTATATACCTCCTCGTTAAAAAAAAAAGCAAGGGGTAAGGGCAGTGTAACACCTAGTAAAATTGCTTTGTATATAACAGATTTCAAGACTTTCATAAACAATTTATTATCTGTTACTAAAGGATTTGTTTCATTCCTATTCCTAAGGATTTAACAACCTTAGAGAGGAGAATAACAAATAGAAATCTATCCTAATAGAAATATGTGGATCCAAAAATGAGCAAAAAGTATTAGATAGTTTGCTGCTCATAAATTTATTGATTTATTCCTCAGTATTTGAGTATTTGCTGTAGCAAGATACTGTGCCAAGTGTTGTGGTGTACTCCAACCTAATTTGATACATTTTTTTTGTCCTCAAGAACCTTACAGTGTAGCTTGAGGGAAAGGCATTTTCAAGAATAATAACAAATAGAAGTCAGTAATTACCATAAGAGTGATTAAATCAAGGAGCGAGTGGGAATGGCCAGGGAAGCCTGCACTGTTATTTATCCTGGGCCTTTAGAAAAGGTGTTATCAGCTTCAGAAAGGGCAACTCATACATAGAAAGTGGTCCATTTTAGGCCATAGGAAATCTGTCCAGTAGTGGTGAAAAAAAGGATCCTAGAACTGGATTAAAGAGGATCTTATATGCCTAGGTAAAGAGTCTTGACCTTGAGAGATAGTTGGGAGCCATTTGTGTAGTTAGTGATAAAGTCATGGTGGTATTGCAGGAAGATAAATCTGGCCATGTTTTAGGTCAGGGGTTGGCAAACTGCGGCTCGCGAGCCACATGCAGCTCTTTGGGTACATTCCATCTCAAAAGTTTGCTGACCCTGTTTTAGTTAATAGGAGAGTGTGGAAGAAGTTAGACTAATAAGGAGAGTATTGCTCCTGTAGAAGCAGACCAATTTATACTAAAGTGAGGGTAGGTATTATATCGGAGTTGGAAAGAATGAGAAAGGAAGTGAAAAGCTATGAAAACAAATTGATAGGCCTTGGACAACTAACTAACTGAATGATGAGAAATAAAATGGTGCTGTCGCCTAACTGAGCGTGACTTTCAAATATTGTGGGGGAAATGAAGAGTAAGAGAAGTCATGTGGGAAAATAAATTTTAAGGGTAGAATGAATATTTTAGTTTTTAGGTGTGTTGAGTTTGAGATGCCTGAAGAACATCCAGGTGGCAACCTGTAGCATGCAGCTGAAAAAAAAAGGGGGGGAGGGGTGGAATATGGTTCAAGAGAGAATCAGAAACTGGAGATTTGTGAGTTATATGCCTAGAAGTAATAGCTGACTATGTGAAAATAAGTAACTTTTTCATTAGGAAAAGAGTATAGCAAAGTAAGAAGAGAAGAAGGCTTGGGATAGAATACTGAGGAAAACATTTATTTAAAGAGTGGGAGGAGAAAGAAGATCCAATGAAGTATTGATGAGAAAACCATCGAAAGATGGCCCAAATCAAACAATGTAGACAAAGCAAGGAGTATGACAAAGACGGAGAAAAATGAATTTGGAATGGATTTATCAGTGATAGAGCTGATTTATCAGTGATATGAGATAGAGCTGGCTCAATAAATATATTGGAGTGGAAAGCATTTTGAAAAGGATGTATGGATGGCAACAAAGTGAGAGAAGAAATATTGACTGTTTTTTAAAGAAATTTGGCAGTCATAATATGTGGGAAAAATATTGGCTAGCTCAAGGAAACAGGAGAAAGTAATTTTTAAATAGGAGAGACCTGAGCTCATTTGTGGGCGAAGGAAAGAGTAAAAATGCCAGAGAGAAGAGATAATGATGGAGCAAAGTCTGAAAGGAGCCTTTGAGGTCCTTTCATATTTTTAGGTGAAAATAATACCTTTTTTTTCCTATTATTCTATAAGATTGAAAAAGAGTAGTACTTGATTTGATATTAAAAGTAAAACATGCTCATTATAAGCAATACAGAAAAGTATAAAAAAGAAAAAAAAAAACCCTGTAATTTTCCATCCAGTGATACCTCTCTTAATCTTTGTTGTATACGTGTCACAGTATTGTGACTGTATATGCAAATTGTACTCCCATTGATTACCCTTCAGGCCCTTAATATTCTTAAAAATATTGAATTTTGTCTACTGAATATACAAGCAACTGTATGGAGATATCAACATTCATGTACTCATTCTTATAGTTGGGTTTTTAGGTGTGTATAAATATTTTGCTATTAAAGCTATGATAAATATCTTTTACATGTATATTTTTGCTCATTAATGCATATTTCTTTAGGATTGACTTGCTTGAAGGAATCCCCAGAATAAAAAAAATGTAAATATTTAAAAACTTTTGATACTAACTTCTCAACTACTCAAAATGATTCCTTGCAAAGAGTAAATGCTCACAAAATATTTGTTGAATGCATAAAAGAATGAACAAATAAAATTGTACATGTACCAATTTATTCTCCAAACAACAGTATATTAGTTTGACTACACCATGGCAAACATGGATTATTGTATTACTCTTATTCCTTTCTGATTTTGACAGGCAGAAAGAGAATCTTACGGTACCTTTTCCTTTGTAACAGGTAAGGCTCTGCATTAGGTTTCACATTCTTTTTAGCCTTTGTTACTCCTTTGGTCACTTGATAGTTTATGTAATTAGGTTATAGGTTTCACTTATTAATTTGCATGATGGATTCATATATTAGGACAATAATTAATATGCATGAAACATTTCCACAACCTATTGTTTGCCTCTTATTTGTGTTATTTAATGTGAGAATTTAAAAGAAAACATTTTATGGTGAATTTTATTTATGGGATAAATATATAACTTAGTTTTAAAAGTCTCAAATAGCAAATTCATTATTAAAAAATATTTTTTCCCACTGAGAGATTAGGTGACTTTTCTTGTATCATATACTTTTATACATAAGTTATGATTTGCTGCTGAGCTATCTATTGCATTTCATTTTGTGCCTGCTGATTTGGGGGATAGGTCCATGCTTTTTAAATTATTATACTTTTAAAATACCACTTAAGACCTAGTAGGAAAAGTGTCTCATCATATACCTGCCTACATTTTTCAAATTTTCAATTCCATTCTCACCTATTATTTTAGATGAATTTTAGAATCTTTATTTTCTTTTTAAGAACAAAACAAAGCCCATTGGGATTTTGTTCTAAATTCAGGATATTATTGCTATTATAATATACAAAAAAGGGGGCTATCTTTTTTTTTTTTCCAATTACAGTTGACGTACAATATTATATTGGTTTCAGGTGTACAGCATTGTGATTAGCGATTAATAGAACTTGGAAAGTGAGCATCCCTATAAATCTACTGCTTATTTGACACCATATGTAGTTTTTACAATATTATTGACTATATTCATTAGGCTATACTTTACACCCCTATGACTATTTTAGAACTACCATTTTGTGCTTCTGAATCCTTTCTCCTTTTTCACCCATCTCCTCAAACCCCCTTCCACCTGGCAGCCATCAAAATGTTCTCTGTATCTATGAGTTTTGTTTTGTTTTGTTTTGTTTATTCAATTATTTTGTTCTTTAGGTTTTGCATATAAGTAAAATCTTGTGGTATTTATCTTTCTGTATCTGACTTACTCCACTCAACACCATACCCAGTAGGTCCACTCATGTTGTTGCAGATGGCCAGATTTCATCCTTTTTTATGGCTGAGCAATGTTCCATTGTATATATGTACAACTCATCTTTATCCATTCATCTATTGAGGTACACCCAGGTTGCTTCTATATCTTGACTATTGTAAATAACACTGCAATGAACATATGGATGCACATGTCCTTTCAAAGTAGTGTCTTGGGGTTTCTTCAGATAAATACCCAGAATTGGGATTATTGGGTCTATTTTTGTTTCTTGTTATAGATTTTGTTTTAAAGTCTATTTTGTCTGGGATAAGATTTGCTACTCTAGCTGTTTTAGTTTCCATTTTCATGAAATATCTTTTTCCCTTCCTTTACTTTCAGTCTGTGTGTTTCTTTCAATCTAAAGTGTGTCTCTTGTAGGAAGCATATGTAAGGGTCTTGTTTTCTTATCCATTCAGCCAAAGTATCTTGTTTGATTGGAGCATTTAATCCATTTACATTTAAAGTAAATGTTGATAGCTATGCAGTTATTGCTATTTTATTATTCATATTTTTAACCATTTTTCTTTTTCCTCCTTCTTCTCAAAGATGTCCCTTTAACATTTCTTGTAGTACTGGCTTGGTGGTGATGAACTCCTTCAGCTTCTTCTTGTCTGGAAAGTTCTTTATCTGTCCTTCCATTCTAGATGTTAGCTTAGCTGAGTAGAGCAATCTTGGTTGTAAGTCCTTACTTTTCATCACTTTTCATGTGAATTCCTTCTAGCAGGCAAAGCTACTGTTGAGAAATCATCTAATAGTCTTTTGGGAGCTCCCTTGTAGGTAACTAACTGTTTTTCTTTTGCTGCTTTTAAGATTCTCTCTTTGTCTTTAACCTTTGGCAATTTAATCTTGAAGTGTCTTGGTGTGGGCCTCTTTGGGTTCATCCTGTTTGGGACTCCTTGCACTTTCTGGGTTTGTATGTCTATTCTCTTAGCCAAGATATGGAAGTTTTCCATCATTATTTCTTCAAATACATTCTGAATCCCTTGCTTTCTTTTTCTTTTTCTTCTGGTATCCATATGATATGAATGTTGGTATGCTTGATGTTGTCCCAGAGGTCCCTTAAACTCTCCTCATTTTATTGGATTTTTTTTTTCTTTTTGCTGTTTCAATTGGGTATTTTCTGCTGCCTTATCTTCTAAATCATTGATTTGATCCTCTGCTTCATGTAATCTACCGTTGATTCCTCTAATACATTCTGCATTTCAGTTATTGTATTCTTCATTTCTGATTGGTTCTTTTTTATGTTTCCAATCTCTATTTTTATGTTTTCTATCTCTTTGTTGAAGTTCTCCCTGAGATCACTGAGCACCCTTATTACCAGTGTTTTCAATTTTGCATCTGGTAAATTGTTTCTTTTCATGTTGTTTAGTTTTTTGTTTGTTTGTTTGTTTGTTTTCTGGAGCTTTGTTCTGTTCTTTTATTTGGGACTTGTTTCTTTGTCTCCCCATTTTGGCTGTTTTCCTGTTTTTGTTTCTATGTGTTAGGTAGAGCTGCTATGTCTTCTGGTCTTTGTAGAGTGGCCTTATGTAGTAGGTGTCCTGTGGGGCCCAGTGGCGCAGTCTCCCTGGTCAACTGACTCTGGTGCTCCAGATGTGTCTCTTTTGTGGTTGTGTGTGCCCTTCTGTTTTAGTTGAGCCTTGGTTGTTGTTTGCATATAAATGTGAGGGGTTGACCTTTGGGCAGGTTGGTTGTGAGGACTGGCCATGACTACAGTGGAGGAGCTGTTGTGCAGAGGTTGAATATATGGAGCAGAAATTGCTTAAGTGGGGTTCTGTTTCCAGCCGAGTCTTCCCTTTGGGTTTGCTGTTTGTGAAGGTAGTTATGTGGTGCTCTGGTGTGGTTGAAGCTGACCATTGGGTGTGTTGATCCTGGGGCCTCTTGGGAGGGCTCTGATGCAGGCCAAACTCAGCTGCTGCCTCTATCCTGCCCAGGACCATTTGGTATGAGCTACATGGTGATATGAAGATGGTTGCCATTTGTGCTAGGCTTGGAGATGACTGAGAGAAGTTAAGCTGTGAACTGAGGTCGGCTGCTGCTAGTGCTGAGCTTGTGGCTGTTTAGCAAGAAGTTAGGAGCATGCCAAGTCCAGCTGCTGCTTGTTTGGGGTTTGTCAACCTTTGAGAGATTTTAGGAAAATCCTCAACATCAGCCAAGACAGGTCACTTGTATGGAAAAGCCACTGGAATTGACTTGGGTTTGCTCGCAAGTTGGGAGGGGCAGGGTGTCAAGGAATCACCAGGGTGGGGCAAACAGTGCTGGCCAGGTTGATAGAGACTCAAATATGGTGGCCAACTGTGTTTGCACATGCAGGCTGGGAGGGGGAGCTCTCAACAAAGGAGCATTAGCTACTTCCAGTACTTCTGTTGGGGAGAAAACTACCCCCCCCACACACAACATTCATCCTGGAGCAAGACAATTCATTTCCTCCCTGTATGTCCCCAGAGCCTTTTGAGCTGTTGCCCTAGCATTGGAGCTCAAAGTGAGTGATTCCATCAATGAGACAGTCCCTGCTTGGGTTCCTTAAAAGGAGTACCTGGGAAGGCAGCCACCCTCTGTCTTAGCCATAATCTCCACTGGTTTTCACAGACAGAAGTTGTGGGGACTTCTCTTCCAGGCACTGGAGCCCTGGGTGGGGAGCCCAGTATGGTGCTGAGACCCCTCACTCCTAAGGGGGTGCCCCTGCAGCAGAGATACCCCTCCCAATTTTTAACAGCCACAGACAGGTGTGGGACCAGTCCATTCTGTGTCTTTATCCTTCCTACCAGTCTTGAGCTGGCTTCTCCTGTGTGTTCTTAGTTATAGGACTTCTGTTTAGCTGGACTTCAGGCAACTCTCAATGATGTAGTTATTCTATAGTTTAGTTATAATTTTGATGTGGTCATGAGAGGCAGCAACCATAGTATTTGCCTACTTCACCATCTTGACCGGAAGCTCCAGGGCTGTCTTCTAATTCATTCCTAACATATATCATTTGGCAAACCTTGACTGTTTTCTTTATATAGGACTCATATTTTCATGTCAAGTTTTTCCTATGCATTTTATATTTTTTAGTAATTATAAATAAAAGCTTTTTTAATCTATGCGGGCACTAAATTATATAGAAACACCATAAATTTTTATAAATGTATTTGTACTTGTCCTCTTAGCTTAGATCTTTTAATTATAATTTAAAATTGATTCCTCAAACTTTCTAAGCTTACAATAATAAAATCTGGATATAGGGGTAAATATTACTGTTCAATTTCAATAGTTTTGTCACTTAGTTTTATTCCATATTATATTGCACTGCTCAAGTTTTCAGGAATATATATATATATATATATATATATATATATATATATATATATATATATATATATATACATATATATATATATATTCCTGAGAACTACATTTTTCAACTATATACTCTCAGACCCTACTATTTTGCTTTCCATAAAGATTGTTAGGTACTAAACACAGTGTTAAATGCTTAATCAGCCATTTTTATTTCATCTTTATACTGGTACATGAAAAAGGTATTACTAATTTTACAGCTGAACAAACTAAATTCCAGAGAGATTAAGAAAGTTGCCTGTGCTGTGTAGCTAGAAAATGACACAGCAGGTATTAGAGCCCACCTCTGGCTTCAAACTACTATACTGCATGTGTACCCAGTAAGTATTTGTTGACTGACCAAGTGAAAAACTGATTGAATGAATAAAGATTGAATGAATATAAGATGGGTGATCAGATGGGATAAAAAGCAAAAGACGTATAATTGGGTTTTGACAAATATTTTATGTTTCTTTCCCTATGTCATAGCTGGGGGGTTGAGGGGGAGGTTTCGGTGGTGATATGCCCAGACTAAAAAAGGCATGTGGAGCCCACATGAGGAGGAACCAGCATCTTTAATCAGCAATAACAACCATTATATAGAGTTGTTGGGGGAGGAGAGCGCACGGGAGTGTGCATGTTCCCTCCCACAAATGTAAGTTATGGTTACATAAAGGGCTTATGAAACCAGAGCCCGGCGCCTGCACAGCAGACTCTGGAGTCAAGGTCTATACATCTGGGGTCAGGGTCCATAGTCATCCTGTACACATCTAGACAGCCTGGGCCCCATGTCCAGGGCTTCTGCTCATGCGCCCCTGAACGTGCCCAGGCCCTGTCAGTCCACCCCCTGCAGGGTGGTGGTTCAGGACTTGACCCAAAGAGCATGTTCCTGAGCACAAAGGCTGCAACAGCAATACATAGAGCAACAGAGGACCACAAGGCTCACAGCGATACCTGTCAAGATAAGGCCTGCTCACCGCCATGAAGGGCCAAGGGAGTCCCACCAACACGTAAGGAGGTTGTTCTGCAGGGCCTGGATTGCCAAAACCTCGGTGTCTATCCTGCAAGCCTTCCTGTACCTTTTGTTGGTGGTCCGGGATGTAAACACAGTATTTAACATGAAAGAGGGCACACATCCCTCCCTGCGCAGCAGTTAACAGGTCTAGGGCCATTCTATTCTGCAGTACTATGTTTTTCATTGGGGTTATTTTATCAAGGAGCAGGGTTAAAGAGGTTTGCGTGATATTTAGAGCATTGGTAACATGTTGGGCAAGGACTTCCACCTGTAGCTCTGTCTATCACTCTACTCCTGGCAATAAGATGGCTAAGGGGTAAAACCACTAGGCAACCCACTTTCTCTGGTGCCAATGATGGTAAACTGGGTCCCAATTCACTGGCCTCTGGGGCAACGTGGGCAGGAGGCAACTGTGAATAAAGGGGCACCCCCAAGTGCAGCGGCCCGTCCATCGGGTTGCCAAATATGGCCAGCCATGGTGACCACAAACCCAGATATCATCGCCTGGCAGGAAACCAGTGGGTGTCCTTCCCACTATACTGCGTACATCCCACCAGCGAGTAGGGTCCGTTACAACAATAACATTGAGGCAGACCTTTCCCGGTAACCAGCCCACCATATGGTTTGGAACCGTGGGGTGTCATTGTTGGACACACAGAGGAGTATGGTTAGATAATGCCATATGAATCCCTACCAACCACCCCCAGCCATTGTCCACAGCCTTGCCTAGGAGAGGGGGGGTTGTTGTGGCATTGCTTCCGCGAGAGGGCTTCAACAGTGTGGCGGCAAGCATTCCTCTCCGGCCTGTTCTGATCCCAGATCTGGAGGTCTGTCCAGTTGGTACCGGTGGCAGTGGCAACTCGCCAATGCAGTTTTTCAGTGGTCTCCGTTGGCAGCTCTGTGCACACCCAGCAGTGCGGAGCATTATGCACCCGGGCAAAGGTGTGCGCCCAGTGTAGAATGCTGTTTCCTGTAGCTAACCTGGGTAACATGACAGAGCAGATAAAGAGACCATCGTGGGTAAGTCACGGCCTTCCGGTAAAATACAGGCTATGTTCTCGTCCTACTATAGCACTCTAACTGGTATGGGGGCAGCTACTGGTCGGTGGTACCACACCTGCACTCTGTGGGTCATCAGTAAGGGGCCAGGGGTTAGGAACACCGTGTACAGGGGTATGGGCCAAAGGCATCTCACGGGGGTCCCTCATAGGAGGGACCTGCTTGCCTTGATTGGTAAAGTCACTTGTACTGTGAAGGGCCAGCGCCCAAGCCAGAGCGTAACCTTTAAGCCCTTCTCTAGAGCCTGTTCCCAGGGCTCAAGTAGGGTGACCCAGGGTTTTTGGGTGACCTGAGCCTGCCAAGGCCAGGTCCATTTCTGCGTCTGACCAGGGACCACCATGGATGGAGTAGGCAGAATTACCATCGCCCCCTTTAGCCTGAGCTGTACCTCCAGGTTCCTGGTCCCTGTAACCCATAGGAGTCACAGAAGCCCCTCAGTTACCTTGTCCAAGGGGGCCTTACCAGTCTTCTGTGGCTGCTTGTTCAGCAGGCGAACAGCTACCAGTACCTGGTTTTTCCAGTGTTTTCAGCTGGGGGCCAATACCCTTAACATGTCCTTCAACAACCGTTAAAACATTTAACCATACTGGCAGCTTGAGGTCGGTAAGGAACATGTAGTTGCCACTGGACATCATTGTCCGTCGCCCAGGTTTGAAACTGTGAATATGTAAAGTGGGTGCCTTGATCACTAGCAATAAACAAGGGCTGGCCATAGGCAGCCACCAAGTGTTCCAAGGCTAGGAGCGTATGTCGCTGGTCCACCTAGACCACAGGGTAAGCAAAGCCCAGTCTGGTGGCAATGTCTACCGCACTGCCGTCAGGGCATAACGGGCTCCCTGGTCTGCAGGGAGCGACCCGATATAGTCCACCTGCCATTCTTGCAGGGGCTGTGCCCCTGAGGTACGGACCCCACGGAGGTGGGCAGACGCCATCTCTGAGGGCGGTGCTCTGCACACCAAGGACACTGATGGACAACTTGTTGTGCCTCAGCTCTCGTTAGCTGTAAGCCCCAGCGGGTAGCCACCGGCCCCATAGTCCTGGCACCCACACGGCCTAGCTTCTCGTGAAGGCAAGCGGCCATGGCGACAGACCCTGGCAGCGCCGCAAGCAAGCATACCTGCACTAAAGCATCAGCAGCATCATTGATGGGCACCTGCAATAGCTGATGGCCCGAGACGTGGTACACGGTGGTGCCCATGCTCTGGCCTCATCTACAAATGTCCTCCCAGAGGTCCCCGTCTCATAATGGGCGGTGGTTGATCAGCCACTCTTGGGCTGCCCATCGGGGCAGTCACAGTGTCAGGCCTCGATACACGGCCCAGCTGTCAGTGCAAACATGTACTGGGCCAGGTTTCTTAGTCAAAACCATTCAGACCGCCCGTAACTCAGTCCATTGGCTAGAGTGTCCTGTACCTGTGTCATACCAAAGTTGTCAGTGAGGGGTTGTAGGGTTACAGCCACCCATGTGGGGGGCTGTCTTTTGCAAGACCCATTCATGTACCAGGTGTCAGCCGGCACTGGGGGCTTGCCCTCTTCAAAGGGGCTAGGAGTCTCCCCCGTTTCCATGGGGTCCTCTGCTCACTCAGAGCAGAAAGCAATGGGCCCCAAAAGAACATATAGTTGCTGGGTCAATGGACTAGTGGAGAACTGAGTCCGTTGTTTTATATAGGCTCCCCACTTTGTTAATGTTGGTGTCTGCGCCATGCCAGTTTGCGGACTTGTGGCCCAGGACCAGAGCCAGTCTTTCACTGGGTAAGTCATTTGCACCATGACCGGGTGCAGACCTGTGATGCTTTCACAGACTAACAGGGCGGCGTACACCGCTGCTAATTGTTTTTCCACGAGCGAGTACCGTTTTTCAGCTCCTTTCCAGAGCTGGGAACAAAACTCGATAGGAGTCTTCCGCGTGCCCTGTTTCTGCCAGAGACCCCAGCCAAACCCAGAGTCCTCCACCTGGACAGTCAGGAGGAATGGCAGGGTTGGGTCAATGACCCTTAGGATCTGGGCCTGGGCTACAGCATGTTTTGTTGCTCTAAATGCCTGCTTGGCTTCAGGGGACCAATCCCAGGGCTCCCTTTTGTGAACCAACCCATGTAAGGGTCACATTAACATTGCCAGATGTGGTATAAAGGTTTGCCAGAACCCCAGTAGCCCCAGGTAAGCCTGTAACTGCTTCACCCGTCTCTGGAGGGAGGTATGCTTGAATCTTATCTATAACCGCCTTGGGGATTACTTTTGTCTTACCCGACCACATAACTCCCAAGAGCCTGACAGAGTAGCAAGGGACCTGAACCTTGTCCTCGTTGATGGCCTACCCCCAACCCATTAGGGCATCTCGGGGACTATGGGCGGCAGTTTCCAAATATGCAAGAGAATGAGAGGTTAGCATTATATCATCTATATAGTGAAACAAGTGCACAATCAGGGGCTTGGTCCATGTAGCTAAATGCTGCGCTACGAGCCCATGGCACAGGGTTGGGCTGTGCAGGTAGCCTTGTGACAGTACCTGGAAGGTCCATTGTCTGCCCTCCCAGGTGAAGGAGAGCTGTCCTTGGCTGGCACTGTCAATGTCAATGGAGAAAAAGGTGTTAGCCAAGTCTACCATATAGTGGAACTGTCCTAGTTCCTGTGAGAGGTGATCCATCAACTCTGTGATGTTTGGAACAGCGGTGTACAGCCGGGGGGCGGTCACCTTGTTTAGTTCCTGGTAGTCCACTGTCATTCTCCAGGAACTGTCTGGTTTCCGTACAGGTCAGATTGGGGAGCTGAAGGGGCTGTGGGTGGACCATATGACACCTGCCTCATCCAAATTCAAAATAGTATGCCCAATCACCTCATGTCCCCCGGGGCAAGTGATATTGTCTGATGTTACATAACCACTCGGGTGGCCTGTGGCAGGTGGAGGGGCACGTGATGGGGATGTCCTCTAACCATAGTTTTCACCACGTGCACCCGCAGACGGAATTCCCCCACACTCATCATGACAGTCAGTCTCCTGAGCACATCCACCCAAAGGATGTATTCAGCAATAGGAGACACATAGACATCATACACCCTGCGGGGGAGACGTCTGATGCCCAGGGTGAGGGAGACTCTACACCATGATGTGTTGTCCACCATACCCCCTCAATGGGGGCTTTCAGTCCCTGAAAATGGTCCGTATTGCCATATATGAGGGTGCTATCTGCCCCGGTGTCCACGAGGGCCAGCACCTGCTGCATGTTCCAGGGGGACCAATATATAGTGAGTTCAATATATTGAACCAGGTGCCCCGGCCCACTCCCTAGTCAGGGAGGAAGTCAGCTAGGCACAATTCCCAGGCAACCCCCTTCTGTTCCTTCGGGGGCATTGTGGTAAACTTCTGCTCAAGCCATAGCTTCTGCCAGAGGGCCAAGAGGACCTCAAGGGGCTGGCCATCTAATTTCTCCTTGGCCAGCCCAGCGGCCATCAGGTCAAACCACATTTGCCAGCGGCTCACCTTAACAGAGTTCCTCCCAGTCCCCTTGCCCTGGCCCTTGGGCGTGACTTTTGTAGCCCGTTTTAGGGGACGGGGGTGGCTTATGCCCTTTTCGGACACAGCCCGTGCCTGCATAGTCCAGTCTCACTGATGGACTTTCATGTCTCCCAGTCTAGTCAAAGCCCCTGTGACCTCGTGGATGGGCCAGCTGTATAGGGTGCTAATAAGGCAGCCATGGTCCCAAAAGTTCCCAGTGGGCCTTTAGCAAGGATAAGGTCTTTCATGCAGGCTGTAAATATCTCTGCATCAGGGCTGTTATACTGTAAAGCAAACATCCTCTGCCGCATGCACATCTCCCATAAGACTTGCACCAAGTCCAAGTAAGTGGTCCACTTACTCACATACTCCGGCAATTCCCCTGCATTGTCCCAGATCATGTGGGCGGCAGCCATAAGCCAGTTAATTAGGGTCTGATTACCAGCTTGGGGGTTGGTCTGGGGCACGTTTTGCAAACACTGCACCGTGATGATGCTGGCCAGCTCCGCCATCTCGGTGGGGCTTAACTCCATGTTGTCTGCCCCATCATCCCACAAGTGCAACAACCAAGTGGGGACTGCTAGCACTGCTTCGTGAGCTCCCACAATTCCATGGCCGTATAAGCGGTATAGGAAATATGTCAGCAAGTTCCAGGGTCAAGGTCTGCACGTCCAGGGCCAGGGTCCAAATGTCGTCCTGTACACATCTGGACAGCCTGGGCCCCATGCCCAGGGCCACCGCTTGTGTGCCTGAACCTGCCCGGGCCTTGTCATCCTAATACTGGGGAGATGGAGGCCAGAGAGAAAAGATAACACAGTGATAGTATTGAGATAGAGGAAAGGGAATTTAAAGACACATATCACATGACCTTATTCTTCTCAGTAATGGAAGAAATGGCGTAACAGTAAGGAGAATGAAATGAGTTGAAAGGGGGTTGAAGATTGAATACATGAAGGGGGCTGTTGAAGACTGAAGACAGAGGAGACAGTTTGAAACATCTACTGTGGGACTGTTATTGGTAGTTCAGAACAGATGAATGGAAGGACTTCTGAGCAGCATGGAGGATCCAGATGAGGTTTAAAACTTTGTTCAGTTGGTGAGCTCAGTTGGTGGTGCTTTGTCATTGATCCAGAAATCACGTGTTGAACATAGAGCTGGGCAAGGGCTCTAAGATACTAAAGAAGGTGATAGTATGAAACATGGAGTACCCATATTATACATCCCTTCTTCGAATGACCTATGCTTTGCCTCATTGTCAGCACTGGGTATTTCTCTACTTTTTAGAAAATGGGAAAAATCTTCTGAATAGCATAAAACAATATATATCCCTAGGTACTTTATGTATATAGTTTTTTATAACATGTTTTTATTTTCACATTTTTCAGTTAAAAATAATCCATAAATTCTCCTTATAGTCAATATGATAGCTCAATCATTTTATTTCAATATTATTATTTATCCTGTCTGTCATTCATTACTCCACATCTCTGTCAGTTTTTAAGATACATTGTAGTCCAGTAGACATGTAAAACATGGTAACATCAAAGAGTAGTGTAAAATTTTACTACTAGCAATTTATATTTTTATGGGAGTGAGAGTGATAGCCTAAAATACCTTTTATATCAATTATTAGTATAAATATTTTTATCTCTATATATCTAACTTCTTATTCAATCTTTTCATAAGTACATACACACACACATACACACACACACACACTCTCTCTCTCACACACACACACACACACATACACACACACTCACTCTTTCGGCAAACTGTTCTGTACCACAAACAACTGGTAGGGTAGTAGCAACGTCAAATTAAGAAAGGTCAGAGCAAAATGACTTGGGTTTTATGGTGCAGCCCCACACAGACCATGGAAAGAACAGAAACCTCATGCCCAAGGACACAACTGCCAGAATAAAGGATTAGAGGTCAGAAGATATGGACACTGAAAATGTTTTTCTGATATTTCTGAGAGCAGAGCATAGTGACTACTTAGAAAACTCTGAGAATGTGTTAACTGTCTGAATTAGCCATGTATTCAATTACCTGACTCCATGCATGCTTAGGAAAGATGGTTCAGAAACTGTTAGCATGATGACTAAACCAATGAACAATTGGGTAAACTACCGTGAAACTGCAGTTGAGAAATCTATCAAATGACTCTCTTGTTTCAGGAAGTTGAAATGGGTTAATCAAGGGGTGTGGCCAGGGGTTTCGATACACCTGTAGTATTATAATGGTCAGTCCTTAAATCAGAACACAGGTTACATTTGCTTCTTAGTTTAATCTGAGTGTTACATATACATTAATTTCTAATGCAGGTACACATACTATAAAACACATCCATGTTTTAATTACTTTTTCCATGTAACTAGCATTCTGTTTTACTATAGTCCTTTTATAAAACATTCACTAGTATTGCCAAAAAAAGGCATGTTGAAGATATGATGCATTAGAGGGATTTAAATTGATTCCCCAGCTACTCAGAAAAAAAAAAAATCCAGCTGTTTAAATAAGGCAGAATCAGATCTAGTTTACAAATTAGTGCATCACTTAAACCAAGCCATTTTTGGTGATTTTTTCTTGGTCAAACAAAATATTTTTGTTTTTCTTGACTTTTTCTTCTCAGCACTAATTCCTTCAGGCTGTTCTCAGTTCACCAAGAAGGAAAACAACTTGCTTTACCAGAGGTTTTAGTAAAGAATTAGCAGATTTCTATTTTAATGTCTAATAATGAAAAAGCTCAAGGATTTTATAATAATGTTATATATAATTGAGATAATTTGTAAAAAAAACCCTAAATAATACTTAAATAATAAAGCATTTAAATTTTAAAATTGGCTTCAGCATTAAGTTTTGGAAACTAATTCGATGTTTTATTCTGTAGGAATTAAATTTAAATTCATTTTCTCACAAAAAGTTGTTATGGCTGTACTTTAATCAAATATGAACACCTTGCTATTTTAGATTTATGCTTAGATATTATGAAGTTTTACTATTTCCTTTGAGGCAATGTTATTTTCACTTAGAAATAGTATAAATGATCAATTATTTAGAATTAATAATTAAAAAAAGTATTTTCATAGAGTTACAATCAGATAGCTAAAAATATATTGCCTTTGTTTTGGGATAATATTAAATGGACTTAAAATTTTTTATTTACATGCTGAATTCTGTAACATTTGCATATTGAGGGTACATTTATTTCAGGTGGATGACCTTCCCCATTTTGAAAATATGTTGTTATATTTTAGTAATACTACAATTTAATTACTCTTCAATGAGAGAAAACTGCTTGTTTTCAAGATAATATGGTTTTTTTTGTCTGTTTGTACCCTATAGAGCAAAAGAAAAAAAGTGGGGGTAGGATTTTTGACCTTGACTTTGAAAATCAAGAGTAATCCCCAAAGAAAGACAGAATCTTGGTGGTTCAAAATCTCTTCCATAAATGATACTATGACATGTTTGTGGACTTTAGCCTTTCATATATATAGTATACACACACACACACACACACACACACACACACGCACGCACACACACACATAAAATGTGTGCTCTATTTGGACTCTGCAGGCTGTTTTTACTTTTGGCTTTTACATTGCACAGAACTTCTAAAAAATCAGCAGGGACAGTGCTAATTAATTTATAATGTTGTTTTGTGTTTCTGAGCAAGGTACCTCAGTAATTAAGTAAAATATTTATGATGAATATAAAACAATGCAAATTAAATTGTTTGCCTGAACGCTATCTTGTTATTTATTTAAATTGATATTTGGAAAGAGTCTTTAAATTGAATCATAGAATGAGGAGGAGTGATGCTTAGAACAGGTTTGGGCAAGCTACTAAGGATTGATGTGCTAGAACACATTATGTTACATTATAAGTCAGACAAAGGGTAATCATAAAAACTTTAACCAAATTGATAAAGAAGTTCTTAGTTTTCCCTGAGGAAGAAAATAAACTATAGTGATCTTGGATCAATAGCATATTGTGAAATGAAGGTATATAATTCAAATATATTGTATAGTGCTCAGTTGAGCCCCAGATTTAAAATTTTGTTTGTGAGCATGTGCTGATGATAGAAGTATAGAGAATCATAGTCCTATGTGCTCTCTTTAAATACATGTTTAAACCATTTTTCTTTATCTAAGATATACTTAATCTGAATTTATCTCAGTTTATAGTAAATGAAAAGACTGTTTTACTTTTAATGCCAGCAACTAAACTACACTTATTCCTCCAGAGGAGACTAATAGGGTTTATAGTGTAGCCCATGCAAATAAAATCTCTTTATACTCAAGGTAAGGGACTTAAGCATTTACTTTCCTTGGGAACAATGCCACATCATTCTCATCTTTCAAGTAACAATGACTTCGAATGAACACTCACAAACTTTACAAATTTAGTTCATACCACTCTCTTGGCCTTTTTTTGTGATAATGATCATCAAAGGTATGACTGAAATATTGAATAAAAGCAACCCCAAAAACCCTACAAAACTTTGATGTAAAACTGAAGGAAGAAAAAGATGTCCCAGTTAATGACTTGTCTATTTTCAAAGAAAAATCTTTTTCTGAAGCTTCCATGTAGGAAATGCACTAGTTACACTGATGACGTAATTCTCTGTAATAGGAATGTGAAGATTGACTTTATGCATTTATCCACATTAAACTAAGTAATACCTGGGGTTAGGACTAAATGTTCACCAATAGTAACAAGGTATTAGAGGGTATATGTTTACAAATGATTGCAGCTAACATGTGTGACATTTATTATGTCTGGCACTGACCCTCTCCATGATGCTAAAGAGGGAAGGACTTTATTTTGCCAATTGTGGACACTGAGGCAAAGAGAAGTGAAGTACAATTCCCAAGAGCAAATCACTTGTAAATGAAGAACCTCATTTAGAATGTGACTAATTTGATTCTAGAGCTTTATTATTTGTCCCAAGATATCATTTTAAACATCTATGTTTAAGGTCTATATCAAAACAAAGTAAAAAGAGAAATGTTAGTCTAGGCCTGCACTGTCCAATATGATAGCCATTTGCCATGCATAGCTATTTAAATTTGAATCAATTAAAATAAAATTAATTTAGAAATTTAGTTCTTCAGTCATACTAGTCATATTTCAAGTGGCTAGTGGCTCTCTTTTGAAAAGTACAAATATGAAGTATTTATTTTTGTTAATACAGGAATCAATTGGACAGCACTAATATAAGCTAAATTTTTGAAATTAACTTAAGAAATATGTTTTTCTTTGGTGAGATGTGAAAAAGAGTTCACCCTACTCATCAGTAAGACTGATTGTTGAAAAGTTTATCACTCATATACTGAGACTTTTGTCTGTTAAATAATGAGCCATTGATTCCTCCCTCTTAAAATTATTATTTAAAAGTCATTGTAAGAAAAATTTGATCCTGTGCACAATGAAGACTATAAAGATACTGCTAGTCTTCCATCCAGTCAATGGTTGAATAGACTATTTTCTACTGTATAATATGAAGGTGCCTGTGGTAGCTAGTTTCCAATATGGCCCCCAATGATTTTTCTCCCTAGTATTCATGTCTTTGAGCAGTCCTCTCTCGTGTTGTACAGGGTTGGTCTATGTGACCAATAGAATAGTACAGAAGTGGTAGTTATTTGTTTTGAGATCAAGATAAAAAGACATTGCAGCTTCTGCTTTGGTCTTTCTCCATTCTCTTTTCTCTCTTGGATTACCCACTCTAGGGCAATTAATTTTCTATGTCCTAAACTACCCTATGAAGAGGCCCACATGGCAAATAACTGAGGCCTCCAGCCAACAACTAGTGAGAAACTCAGACCTCTGCCAGAGACCATGTGAGTAAACTTTGAAGCAGACCCTCCTGCCCTCATGCTATCAGGTGACTCTAGTCCTGACAATGATCCTTATAAGACACCCTAAGTTAGAAACACCAGTTATGTTGACCCCACAATTTACATCCTCAGAAATAGTGTGAGATAGTAAATGTTTGTGGTTTTAAGCCTCTGAGATTTGGAGTAATTTGTTACACATCAATTGATATCTAGCACAATGCCTGATCAGAAATTATAGTAGAATTTAATATACTGTCATTATTTGCCAAATAATTAGTCAATTTTCAGAGGATATAGTAATGAGATAAAAATAATCCCTTTGAATTTACTCACCAATGACTATAAAACTAGTATAATAAGGAATAAAGTAAGTGAAAGGCAAAGTTCGCTGAGATTTGCAGTGTGGGTGTAGGGGAGGGGAATACATCTAAATAGGTGGATAAAGAAAGCCATCCTTAGGTGGATGGTAGCTAAGCCTTGGAGGGTGGGTAGAGTTTTAAAGGTGGAGTAAGAGTACAAAATGCCAGCATTCCTCATATTGGGCACAGTGTATAAAAGGCTGAGAAGTTATGGGTGTTTTGGTTACAGCATATAGTCCAGTTGGATGAAAAAAAGGGAAAGAGGTCCAAAGAAGCTGGCTGAGGCATTTTTGGAGAAGGCTTAAATTATTTGGTGAGCAGTTTATGTTTTCAAGGCCTGTTAGAAATTCCAGATTCCTCTGGTAGGATTCTGGTCTTCCAGCCTTAGCAGTAGACAGGTAGGTGGGTTTCTTTCCCACTTATTATCTTTTATAGGCACTGCATGATTGGAGCCTCTTGCTGCGTGTGTGTGTGTGTGTGTGTGTATGTATGTGTGTGTGTGTGTGTATGTGTGTATGTGTGTGTGTGTGTGTGTGTGTGTGTGTGTGTAGTCAGCCATTGAAGTTTGAACTTTGCCTGGCACATGTGCAAAGACTGGATTCAGGGAAGAGAGATGAGACATTAGGTGATCTGTTAGAAGGTTATGTTAGACATCCAAGAGATGTTGAGGGCCTGAACTGATGCCAATATTAACAATGCAAAAAAAAAAAGATTTAATATTAAGGCCATTGAAGAGGAAAAGTATGATCTGACATCATGATTGAATTTAATGTTCTTGGAAGAAAAAAACTCTCTAAAACACAGATACGGGCTTATAAATTTTTTACTTAAACAGCTGTCATCACCTTAAAAAGAGTCAAAATTCCTTTGCATTTCCTACAAGAGCTTTCACCTCCACCCCTGTGTTTTGGGCCTTGTCTCCATTCTCTCTCTGCTCTATATATATCTGGATATTTTACAATTTCTGGAACTTCCTATCCTTTCTCAGGCTCTGCTTTTATTTTTTCCACTAAGAATCCTTCTCCATCCTTCTCTGCTTGGCAAATTCCTCCTCTGGTTGAAGGCACACCTCCAATACGACCTTCCTTTAGCATCAGATTTATTGCATCTTCATGTGTTTTCTACTTTATTCATATCTTCTCTGTCAAGTTTTGCATCACTTTGCAATAGTTATTTTATTAACATTTAAATGTGTCCCCAGCCAGACTGTACAGAGTTCAGATCTTAATGTCTAGCACAAAGCAGATACTTAGTTATTGTTCAATTGCACTGAAATAGGAATAAAAAATGGTTTAACTGAGACTTGAAACCTGAAGACTGAGGATCAAGGTTGATGATGAATCTTATTACTGCTTTTGCCCAATGCTTGACAACTGCTTTCCTTGCCTTTTATTGAAATAACCCTCCCTGAGGGTTCTGTTCTTAATCTCCCCGTGTTTTGTTCTTAAGTGCCATAGGAGATAACTCAGGGACCACAGGCTTGTCTGAGTTCAAAGCTAGTGTTTGTAACCACCAAATTTTACCACCATATCTGTAGCTGCCACAATAATTTGAACTTGCCTGGAACTGACCTATTTTGAGTCTGCTCACCAACCTATCAGCTATGCACATTGAGGGGTGAACACTTGCGATTAAAAATGAGGTTACGTTGTGGTTCTGTAGCCACTGCTAATTTGTCTTCTTTCTCCCTTGAGATCTTGCATTACCAAAATTATTTTGTTTAACCTGACAGTAGCCCTTAGTCATAAAAATGACATTGTACATCTAAAGCACTGTACCGCATAGGTAAGGCACTGGGCTGCATTTATAGCATCAAGAAAAGGAAAATGAGATAAAGTATACAGAGAGGATTTTCTGGAAAAGTTTAGAGTATCAGGAAAAAATAATTAGGAAATTTTTTTTGAGTAGTGGATTTAGATTAATAAACTTAAATACCTCATTTATTCAGTAAACTGAATTTTGTAATGCAGTAGAGGTATTTGCTTTTAGTTTCTTGTTGTCATGTCAGATATAGCTAAAAAGAAATTTGAGCAGCTTGATGCAAAGTTGAGAGTGGGTTCACAATTCACCATCTTTGAGCATCAACTAGGTATCTAGATCAAGTGCTATTGCGTGGGGACTAAAAGGCTGAATAAAATTTGACCTCTGTTCTGGCTATCTTACAGCCTGTGGGGGGAACAGTTCGACCCCTGAATCTTAACAACAGAAAATCGTGATGGCATGCATGTAGCTCAAATAAAATCAATATTTATTCTTTAACTTTAGTGCTTACCATATGCTAAAATTTTAAACAGGAGGACACACTGTGGGGATGTGGCTAAAATAATTAGAAACAGGAATTAATACTTGTAGGGGCTCTCACCAGAGAAGAAGTGAAATGTTGACTTGGAATGCCATAAAGTATTCCATTCATTTTTTTGGTTTTTTTTTTTTTTTGACTAATGTATTCTTGCTAGCACCCCCATGGGTTGAGATTTAAGGAGCAGGTATAAAGATGACTGTGAATTTGGGGATGGCAGTTTTATATGTGCAATGCTCCAAAAAAGCTTTTATTCACTTGCTTTATACTTATGGATATGAATGTCTGTCAAAGGGTTCAATTAGTTGGCATGCTGCTCTCTGCCAAGGGGTCCACAGTTCACAGCGTGCTCTGATGCAGTCTTACAAGGCAGCCCAGAGTCTGCCCACCGTGGGCAAAAGTGCCCAGCATCACAGGGGCGAGGGCAGCAATAGCACCCTGTGTATTCTGGAAAAGGCAGCAGCCTGCTTTGCATTCAGAAAATGAAGCTTTGCACTTGGGGTTTTGGGGAAAAAAAATAAATAAAAGATCTGAAGGAAACAAAACAGAATAAAATGGAAGCAAAATGTTGGCAAAACTCAAATTGCATTGGATTTATACTTATTGGATTTTTGAAGTAAGCTGACAAGAAAAATTACCTTCATTGCAAATCACTGAAGGGCTTTTCTATAGAATAAACACACTTACAGAGAAGAGCTAATTCAAAGGAAACTTCAATATGTTAATACAATAATTAAGCAGTATAAGCCACAACAGGCAGCTCATTTCCATGAAGCTCCCAGTGCCTCAGATGGAGTACAGGGTACAAGGCTGAAGGCTAAATGGCTTCAACCACCTGAGATTGGCTCTAATCATCTTAAAATATGATAGGTGATGCATATTGCCCTCATTGGAAGGTATTTACTCATTCAACCAAGGAGAAATTGCCACATTCTCTGTATTTTGTGGGCAGTCTTGAAAAGCTGAATTATTGGAATCAGCCTCAAAACTTGGAAACTTAAATGCTTCTAATTGGAGCCTGCATTTTCCCATGTTCTTGGTGGTCTTTTTCCTTTGCTGAGTGTCTCATCTTCTCATTCTTTTACTTGAATCTTCCTCTTGCCAAATTCCTTCTGTTTGGAAAACTTGTGTGCTCCATTCAGCATATTAGTGATGTGTGTGTGTCGAAGGCAGTCTTGTTAAAGCAGCTAAGCAGCCTGGTACCTGGGGAGTTTCATTTCCCATGAAGCAGATTAAAACAATGTTTCTCAAAGTCTACTGTGTATAGCAGACATCTGGGATCTTGTGAGAATGTAGATTCTGATTCTACTGATTCTAGGTCTAGGGTGGGGCCTGAGATTCTGCAATTCTGAAATGCCCCAGGGAGAGTACAATATAAACAGCAAAATCTATTAGGTCTTTTAAATATCAAAGAGCCATGCCATGATAGGAAAATAGGAAAATAAGAGAAGGAGGTAAAAAGACCAATGTTTTCAAGCAGTTGACCCTCTTTTCTTGTTGTTGATAATTGATTTGATAAGGAAGAAAGGAGGGACCATGAACCATGTCTGATTTTGAGTCTGAGTGATAGATCTGAAGACAAGAGAATTCCATTTTGATATGAATGTCACCAGAAAATCTCAAGTCACTGACATATTATTGCTTTGGGGCTTTGTTAGCAGTTAAAGTTTAGTCCAGGTAAGTGGCAACTAGGAATAGATTGAGAGGGGAGGTGACGACTGGTGTGAAATGAATGGGCTGAATGGTTTTTGTGCTTGGTTGGTGTCCACAGACACTTGGCATTCTATTATACTTGTGGATTTCTCTGGGCCCTAAAGGTAATGTGAACATGAATTCCGTAAATCTGTGGTAATTGAAAATGTGAGAAAAATAAGACAACTGTTACATTCCTGAACTGTCTGTAAATGGAAACAAATGATGTTTTTGTCTGTCTTTTTATTTTGTCTTGCTTTTGTTTTTCCAAACAAGAAGTGTCTGGGCGGGGAAGTGCTCATAAGTATCAATGTGAAACATCCTGTATTTCCAGCTTCTCATTTAGTGCAATGTTTAATTCTGAACATGTATTCAGCGTTAATGATGGGCTGGTCAAATAAGTTCTAAGAAGAAATGATTCTTTCCTGAAATGCTTTTAAAATTTCATTGGTTTGTGTTTTCAAGTTTGCTCCAACCTCAACTGTATTTCTTTAAAGAATCAACAACTATCTGATAAACAGAACAGAAGTATGGTCTCCAATGCTTGCTAATTGCATCTCTGAAATATTTTTTAGAGTTCATAACTACTCTTCATCTTCTTTGCATCTGCTTAGTTCAGTTCCTCATTATTTCCCAACATGGTTACTATCCTTACAAGTGGTGTAAAAGCCTTTTTACTGTTCGTACTGTAGTCTGTGAGAATAGCACTCTTACAAAATCGTGCAGTGCACAGCTTGTGCAGCCTTCCACAAGGGCACGCTCCTTCACAGTAGCCTTTACCCTTTTAGGAGTGACACTTGCACAACTTCCCCAAGGCTGTTATTACAAAGCTCATAAAAAAAATCAATGCTCAATTAGCGCCTCACTCCCCTCAGGCCAAATACCTTAACATGGCAGACAACTCAAGCCTGAACTACTTCTGCAGTTCTTTCTTTTGTCACCCTACTTTAGTCCAGGGTACCACTTATCTCACCTGGTCCACACCTGTTCATACACATCTATCTCCCATGGCACGTCATTCTCTGTCTAGGATTGTACTCAAATATCTCTTTCTCAATGAGCCTTCTCTAATTGCTGGACAAAATTAATGGCCTGCTTTTATTTTGTTGGTATTTCCATAACTGTTCATGGTGAATACATTTTGCTGATTACATTATATTGTTGTTATATTTGTGGTTATTATTTTTACGAAATGGTTCTGTTCTCAATTTCTTGTTTTTGTAGCCCCATAAGACAATTTGGACATCTTTGACATCTGACTTCCTAAGGTTGACTCTTCTACTCAGGCCAGCAAGGCTGGGGTCCCTTTTTTTTACCTGATACTTCTGCATATGCCATCTTTTCCTACTGCATTTTGGGCTGTGGAGGGCAGCTTTCTCAGAGAGAAGACAAAGAAGAGAATGTAAGAAGGCTGTGATCCATCACCACAGCCTCACCCCAAATCTCTCATGTCAAGTGTCAAGTGACTTGGTACATGTTAGATAATCACTATTATTTGGTCACTTTGACAATAATAATAATGCTAACATTTGCTGAAGACAGCTTCATAATACCAGGCATTAAGTATTTCCATGCATGATCTCTCTGACCAAGAAGTAGATGTATTGTGAAGCTAATAAAGTTTAAGTTTTCAGGGCTATTTACTTACAAGGGCTCATTCCAAAGCCCTGTTTTAATTTTTTTGAAGATTTTTATTGGGGAATTGGGGGAAGGGGAACAGACAAGTTGCTATCCTTTAGTTCTTCAGTCTAGTTGTGGAGGACGTTGCTTCACTGGCCCAAGTTGGCACCATCATTGCGCTCTTCCCGGGTGAGGCAAATCAGTCGCCGGCTTCTTGAGGGCGCTCACAGCGGCTGCTGACCGCTCACACTGACTGCTGGTTACACACCGTAGCGCATGGCAACCCACCTGCCGTCACCGGCGACTCACAGCAGCCCAGCTCGAGCTGTTGTTCAGCATCTTAGCTGTAGAGGGCAGTGTCACTGGCCCGCATATGTGGGATCCGAACCAGGGCTCTCTGGCGTCCCACACCAGTTCTTAACCAACGCGCCACTCAGCCGGCCCCGAAGCCCTGTTTTTAAATTTATGAATAAAAAATGTATAATTGTTTTTCACATTCTAAATAAACATTGTCTTTCATACCTAATTTTATACTAATAATCTCGTTTATTTTTTTTTTCTTAAAAAAAAGCCCCTCCAATTCTAAAGCCTCAGGTCCCACAGAACCTAGACCTGTCTTGCCTATGGAGTAGGTACTGTAAAACATTGAGATCATACCAAAAGTGCATTCAGAAAATACAGGGTTGTATTATTGCAAAGTTAATGAAAAATGATAATTTTCAATTCATCTGTTCTGTCACAAAAAAGCACAAAATTGAAAATACTGAGATGTATACTGTGAACAAGTGACAATATACTGACCTGAGAGAGTCCTAAATGACCAAAAGCAATCACTCATGAAATCCCAGTCCTATCTGGCCATGTTTATTTGAGAATAGGGATTTGGTGAAGACTGTCAGCCAGTTACCAGTAGTGTGATCAGATATATTTATTTCATCAGGGTTTTGCTTAGTCTGTGTATTTATATCATATATGAGAGCTAAGGATCAAGAAGTTGACTAACTTGCCAAAAATTACATAGCTAGTATGTGATTGAGATGGGTTCCAAACTGAAATCTGTCTCTATCAATGTTTGCTGGTTGATTTTATATCAAACACAAGTGAACAGAGAACATATTGTCTTCCTTCCAATCCCTTTTGCTACTGTCTCTGGAATCCCCTTATCCCAACTCATCCTTATGGCCTCAGGAAGGAGTAAGGTATCTAGGACATCATAATGAAAAGGTTGACATTTGTTCTAGCTCTTTTCTGACTCCTGTAATCCTGTTTTAAATTGCTATTAAACTTTAGAATTGGGCTCGCTCATTTATTTAATTGTTTACTCTAGTGGGCATGTCAAATTTCTAAAAATTCTTGTAAAATAAGACATTGACCTATGCATACCCACCTGGTCCTTGACTTCCCCTGTTCTTACTCTTACCACAATTTCCCCCCCATCTTCTTGTGTAGGGTACTTCGTGCCTTTGCCCCTCTCTGTTTTTTATTCTCCTACTTTGCACCATGGCCTTGCTTTGCAAGCTCTCTCCACATGGAGTTTTGTGATAGTTAATTAATTGTATGTGTCAACTTGACTGGACGATAAGGTACCCAGATATCTGGTTAAACATTACTCTGTGTGTGTCTGTGAGGGTGTTTCTGGATGGCATTGACATTTGAATTTGTAGACTGAATAAAACAGATAGCTCTCCCCCATGTGGGTGAGCCTCATCCAATATGTCCAAGGCCTGAATAGAACAGAAGGCTGTGTAAGAGAATTTGCCCTCTCTCTGCCTGGCTGTTTTCCAGCTGAGACATCAGTTTCCTCCTGCTTTAGGACTTGACTTACACCACTGGCTCTCCTGGGACTTCAGGGCCTCTGACTGCAGATCTTCAGGTTTCTCAGCTTCCATAATTGTGTGGGCCAATTCATTATAATAAATCTTTATATTTATCTATCTATGTATCTATCTATCTATCTGTCTACAAGTTTGGACGATTAAGTTCATAAACTTGTTGTAACAATGTTGCTAACCTTTTTTGATATCAGAGGGATTATTCATTATAAATTTGTACCAACTGGACAAACAGCTAACCAAGTTTACTATTTGGAAGTGCTGAAAAGGCTGCATGAAAAAGTTAGATGACCTGAACTTTTGGTCAACAACTCAGGGCTCTTGCATAACGCCAATGCACCAGCTCACATGGCACTGTCTGTGAGGGAGTTTTTAGCCAGTAAACAAATAACTGTATTGGAACACCCTCCCGACTCACCTGATCGGCCCCCAATGACTTCTTTCTTTACCCAAAGATAAAGGAAACATGACAGCTCTGATGGCCATTCCAGAAAGAGTTCCAAAATTGCTTTGAAGGGTGGAGTAGGTGCTGGCATCGGTGCATAGCTTCCCAAGGGGAGTACTTCAAATGTGACTTTTGTGATATTCAGCAATGAAGTATGTAGCACTTTTTCTAGGATGAGTTTGTCAACCTAATTGTCAGACCTCATATCTATCTACCTATAATCTATCTACCTTATTGGTTTTAATTATCTGGAAAACCAAGATTTCTTTGACCTGGGCTTTGGAAACTGTCCGTGTCGCACCAGACACACACCTCTCTCTAGCATTCTCATGGGTGTCCCTGACCAGGTAAGAGTTCATAGCATTTATCTTTGGCAAGACCTGTGAGCCAAACTTGGTAGATAGACCATGATAGAGTAGGGCTTTAATGGAGGCTAAGCTGTCTCTTTTATGGGAAATGTCTCTTTTCTGAACCATCAATTTAAGAACAGGTACCAGTGAAAGAAAATATTCCAAATCAACATTATCTTAGAAAATCTAGAACCATATCATCACAGAAACATTTTTTTTTCCTGATAAGCATTATTTGGCCTGAATTTAGAAACGTTCAATCTTTTGATGGAAATCTTGCTCAAATATGTTGTATCTTCTCTGTTTGCTGGGGTACACTGAAGAAACTTAAACAATTTCTTAATGGTGTGATTTCACCACAGTGAATATAATTTATCTTATTTAGCACTAACTCAGGGATACTCTCAGTGAAGGGCAACCTTATGTTAAAACAGAATAAGGTAATTGCTATTCATGTTTATTGTAGTGATGTTCATGCTTAGTGTAGTGATTGCAATCCTATACTAAATAACCCTGGATTGCTATGCAACCAATTGTAACTGTTTTGTCTCATTTCTCAGGTTTTTTTTCCTCACTGTAAAGCTATCAGCTATTACTTCCTGCTTTCCTCAGTGAGCCTGCCTTTCATAAAGGCTATTCCTTCCCCACTAGAACAGCAGGTCTCAATGGCACTTGATTCCCTCTGCCACCTGACATTTGGCAATGTGTGTGGACATTTTTAATTGTTATAATTTAGAAGGGGATGCTACCGGCACCTAGTGGGTAGAGGTCAGGTTACTAAACCTCTTACAGTGTACAGGACAGACCTTCACAACAAAGAATTACTTGGGTCAAAATGTCAATAGTGCCCAGGTTTACAAACACTGTTCTATGATTGTGGACAAGTGAATCCTGAATCCTCTAAGGATTCAGGAGCTTTGTCAAAGGTTTTTTGTGTTTGTCTGTTTGTTTGTTTGTTTTTAAAGTAAGTATTGGTTCATGGTTATTAGTAAGGTCAGAGGCTAGATTCATTCATTGCTTAAGAACGACAGTATTCTCATGGATTGAGATCCTTTGACCTCCAGCTGAGTGAGGAATTACGATCTTCCCTTAACTCAAGGTCTTCAACACCTGTGTGCACAAACTTACTTTTCTTTAATGAAGGTCAGTGTCCAGTTTTTTCTTCTGTGGTTATTTGGCTTAAATGCTATTGCTACAGTAAAAAAATTATCAGTCTTATATAAATACTATAGTATGCAGTATGTTTCTAAGGGATTTTCAAATTTCTATTTCGGACCACTTTTATGCCAACAGCGACCTAATTGTGTGAATCATAAGACAAGTTTTTCTCCTATAATTTGATAGTATTAGAAAAATTGGTGGCCAACTGAGATCCTCCTGCCTACTTGTTTAAACCACATTTTTTGGAGAAACATGATTTTCACCAACAAAAGGGTAAATGTCTATAGTGACATAGCTATTTTTAAAGGTGGTTCTATTGAAAGTCAATCAATTAACTGTGATCTTGTCCTTCTTCACTCCTTCTTATAAGTTTTCCAGTGTGTAGTTAAAGGTCACTAAACCCCATGGGAATTTTGCTGCGTAAGGTGTGGGGCTGCTTCAAGTATATGAAGTGCCTAAGTTCTGACCTGCTTACTTAATGATTTTGATGTAGAAAATCATTTCTTTCAATTTTAGATTAAGGACAGGTCTTATTTTCTGAACTTCAATCTGAACTCAGTGAAAATTTATTCTGTTTCTAGGTTAAGGGGGATATTTGTTTAAATTATTTTTCAGAGATGTAATTCATTTTTCTATAATGATATACATCTTGCAATATATCTTGATATAGCAATGCATAAGATAGGGAAATGCTTTTTTTTTACAGTGCATATTTGGCTAATTTGATTTAATTCCCATGCATTTTGCCAATTATGTACATTTATTTAGTACATAAAAAGTGTAACAATTAATATTGAAGTGTAAATGAGTATGAATGTTCTACCACTGTTTTATTCAAATGTGATGTGCCAAAATCAATTTGATATGAAATGCAGAGTGATAGATGAGAATGATAGATCCCAGGTATGTACAGCACACTATGGCATTCTGTCAGTCTCCAAGTAGCATTTCAAAAGAAAAAGTACAATATGATCTTTAATACAGGAGTTGCTTTATACTCATTAAATTGATCAGATACTATCAATTGGAGTGATACATGCATTTAGAGAGGAAAGTTGGTCTATAACAACTGTGACTTTTGTGCATATATTTATATCACTTTTCTTATTTATATGAAATTTAACAAATTTTGAAAGTAAAAAATGATTCAATAAAACTTCAAATAATTTTTCAGTGCTCTCGGTAGTGTTTTTAATTTGATATTTTACAATTATGTTTTCTAGTTTTTATTTTCCTTTGGAAAGTTACTATTTAATTTTGCACACGTTTAAGATTTTTAAAGGCTGTCATCAGTGTTTTATATATCGCTTATTATCACTTTTAAATGAAAAGTATTCTGTATGTGTCTATTGTTGTGACATTTGTAATTCTAAAGTAACAAAGATCTGATTTTTATTTCTCAAGGTCTCAGAAATCATACTGTTTAATATAAGGCTTTCATTGTTAAGTGTCTAGAAGTAAGCAAAAGTATGTGAAGAAAGTGTAGAAGATTTTTCAGTATATTATGTCAAATTGTGATTGCATATTAGTAGGATATGTTTAACTTAGAAATTATAAAGTTTTACCTAAAAACTATCATTTTTGTCCATTGCAAAAATTTCTAAAAATGAATTTGGAGGAAAAGATGAAAAGAAGATGGAAATAATTAATTATTCCTTTATAATATTTTAGAGAAAAAACACACAGATATTCTTATGAA
>NW_017731744.1:691482-701088 GCF_001890085.2 Hipposideros armiger | reverse complement strand
ACAATCTCTTTTAATTGTTCCCCTCAGTGTTATGAGAGTCAGGTTCTCTGTGACAAATCCTGAGCCTGGGTTTTCACGGAGGGCTTAACAAAAGTTTAAAATTCTGCCTAAAGAGTCCAAATTTAGATGCCCTCATTTGCTATAGCTGCAAACTTTACTCTAAAGGGAGTGCATTGCATATCTAGAAAAATCTGCTCTGAGCTTCCCTAAGACGATGCTGAAATGCTGCATTATGATTTCCAAAATGAATTAATGAAGAACAACACTGGAGATGAAATGTATATGTGTGTGTATCACAGCTAACATGGTAACTGGAATACAAAGCCTTTTTTCTCACATTTTGCCAGCCATAGCATAAGCTTCCCACAGAGGATGGGGATTAACAGCCTGTCTCCTTTGGGGTGGGGGAGTATAAGTCGAATAAAATGTAGAATCTGCAAATGGAGCTCTGAAATGATGTAGTTAACGTTACATATGTAGTCTATTATGGTAACTGGGAACATGTGTGTCATAATATTGGGCAAACTGATTCTAAAAATGGGAGAGAGTAAAACAGAAACTGACCCCCAAATTCTGCTCAAATTGCATGATCCAAACAAGATGCACTGTTAGGAAAGACTTGACAGAATACCATTTTCTCCTGTCTACCACACCCATTTGTACCCTTTTGCACCCCTCCACACTCTCCCCACCCCCCCACTTTTGTATTTTTTTTAGAAATATTTTTTCATGTTTCAGTTTGGATGGCTAATTTTCCCTATCATGCTGGAGTGCCAGTATGTCTTTCAGACTTTACTAGGCTTTTCTGAACCTATGGATAGCTCTAAATATTATGAACTTGAAATATTTCCCAAGAAAAAATAAAGAAAACCCTCTGACATAATGACCTGAAAGAATACAGAAGACTGGAAGACATTAAGACTGTTAGACCTAAGGAGACACTGACCATGCATTTGGCACCTTGATCACTTACATCACTGGTTAAAGCTGCCGATGCCGTTTATGCTAAGGTGTTCCTCGCTCTATCTGGAATGAGTCTTTCGAAAGAGAATATAACGGGGAAAAGGGAATAAGCCCAAATGTGGAAATGATGGCTCATTCTCAGACTAAGGAATTAATAAGTGCAGAGTAGGATATAAATCGTAGAAAATTAGAGCACACAGAAAGATGAGACTGAGCATCAAGAGAAAGAAAGAACAAAAAGATTTCAAACGTGGATTGGCGAAAACATGGCAGCACACACTTAGCGTGCAGATACTCTGTTGTAATGAAGTTAATTTGAAGCTTGTCCAAATTTATTGACTCCTGTGGCGTCTCATATTACTTTTTCTTTTCCTTTCATTGATTTCCTTTCTTTCAGTTTATTTGCCCTTTTATTGCCTTCAACTCATTGTTCACTTTAGGATATGAACATGTCTTGATATAATATACTTTAACAATTTGTCATTTAAATCCTATTGGTGCTATTGCAGACTGCTGTGTTTTAATCTCACCTGTGGTAACCCCACCTCTATTCACTTCCCAGGATTCTAGAACCTCAGCTCATCGGTAGAGATGTTATCAAATCTGGGGGGAGTGGAGAATACAGATAATGGTCAGTTTGTAGGTGGAAAATTAAATGGAGAATGAGCACATGATATCCTGGGATTGATCACACAAATACTGCTCAAAAAGAAGAATAGGTAAATCACCATCCTTCCTTTCTCCCTTCCTCCTTTTATTGTTACCCCAATAGCTCTAGCAGACATGGAAATTTACAGGATACATGCCAGATAACGCTTGCCAAAGGGGGGGAAAATAGAATCTCTAACTCTAAATCCAAATGGTTCCTTCTGCTTGCCAATCGCCTCTCTAAAATGTCTTTACAACATTCTTTCTCTAGCTCTTATTCTTGTAGTTAAGTGCAGGCCTCCTTAACTTCCCACTTGCCATTTGCATTACTTTCTGCTGCTATAGTAGACCCCGTTCTTCCCTTCTTTTAACCTCTCCTCATTTTAATGCATTTGAACTTTTATGAGCATTTGCCTACTTAATATTCCTCTCTCCAATGTGCAATGGCATGGCCCTGTACTCAAAACTTTCAAAAGGTTTACCAGATATTAACCAAATACCCTTAATGTGATACTCAATGCTCTCGCATAATATGACTCCACCTTATTTACAAACTCATTTCCAAATTATTACATTTAGGCTCTTTTACTCTAGTTGAATGGCCTCATTATTGTCTAAACTCAATTCATTGTTTCCCGCCCTTGTGGTTTTGCACTCACTGGTCCAAGGCCAAGCAAGCCTGTCTTTCACATTGCTATGTACTATGGCGCCATGCTGTTCCAAAACCCTATATATTCCAAGAAATTCCCCCCCCCCATCCTTCCATTTAAGTCATCACCTCTGGCATTTATACATTTGTAAATATTTTGTGGCATACCAATTCTATCTTATTGCTCTCATATATAGCTATACTGGAATCTGTATTTTTATTTGTATATCTGATTTGTCTTTCTCAGCTTCATTATTCAATGCATAATCCTGATGTGAATAGTATGGGTAAGATTTACCTTTATATCCCTTCTCCTAGCACATAGCTTGATGCATAAAAACCCTCACATATCTGTTGGGTGAATTAGTAACTGTGTTTAAAAGTTTAATACTTGTGTATCTTAAATACATGCACAGTTTCCCAGATGATTCATTTGTCTGTGGCTCTTGGTCAAGTGTACCTTCTTTTCAAAAGGCCACTTTAAAGTTACTTGGAAATTTTATGTTTTAATTGTTCCTAAGATTGAGGCAGCTTAGTTGTAACTTAATAATTCTATGGAAAAGTTTATATATTTTTTTTCATAGAAAGTAAAAAGCTGAAGAGAGCCCTGGATCAGATTTATAACTCCATTTAGTAATCTAGGATCATAGGGCCTCATAAAAATTATGTCATCAATTGCTAGAGAGGAAATTAATTTGTTATTCCTAAATGTGTGTAATAAGAGTAACAACTGATTATTTTGATATCATGTAGACAAAAGAAAATTGAGAAAGTTAAGAAAATATCCATACTATTGTGGTCATACAAGATATCTGTACTGGTAAGTACTCAGAACACATTTGGACTGACAAATTTTGCCTTGAATTAGCTGATGCAAAGCTATTACTCTACTTATATAAACTAAGACTATAAACTTGCTAATAATTTTTATAAATACCCATCATTTTGCCTTATTGAAAATATATTTGGGTTTATGCTTACCAAAATGGATGTTTGAAAAATGTTTTTAAAATTAGGCAATGATGTATTTCATGTAAATAGATGACAGATAACTGATTTGGCTAATTTTGTGATTTATTTCAAGTTTTACAAAATATGTTCACTTACTTTTTTTAGTTAATTTAATTTTTCAAATAACCTTATGAGATGAGTGGAATTAATTCATTTTGCATATGACAAAACCAAATTATAAAGAATTTAGGTCCTAAATACCCAGCACTACCTAGGTATAGAGATATAACTTTGGATTTTAGGCCGGTGGCTTTCAGAACACCATTCCCTTCATAGTAGTACACTATATGTATTCAATAAATTTGTTAATCAAGGAATATTATTTAAGGATGAGTACAGTCTTTTAGAATATGAATATATCTGGCATAAAATTATATTTGATGAGGAAATATCAGTAGATTAAATTTATGTAATAAGTATAATAATTCGGCATACTGTAAGTCTTAAAATAAAATGTACATTTACCTAAGGTTTTATCTCTATTCATATTTTGTATTCTGCATGACATACCAATGAATGATTCAGATACAGGTCCTTTCTGAACCCAATAATTGCTCTAGATCTTCTCACTTCTACTATTGAGAATATGCCATTGAGATGATGGCATATCATCTTATATGGGTATGATTAACAAATTAATGGATTTGCTAAGAGATAATTTTGAATTTGTTTTCGAATGTTGTATAACACTGGATTAATAAGTGACTCCTTATTTACTGTCGATTATGTGATAATCATTTATTAATGGTCATATAAGAATGCTTCCCTTGCTTTCATGTATGCATTTTCTGTTATAATTGCAATGAAAACACTCCAGGCCACACATTTCAGCATGATTATTATATCTTACAGGTGGTTAAATCTATTTTAACTGCCTTTATCTATGGATACCATAGCTCACCCACAATTTTGACCACAATATTTTTCCTTACACTACTGTAGAGTTTATAAACACTGTACACTTAAGTTACATTGAATTTATAAAACAACACGAGGTTACATCAAGCACAAGAGAAAATGATGAAATCAAGAGAAAAAGCAAATATGAGATGCATGCGGTGGCTGCCGGTGTAACATCGGCATACGGTTTTACAGCAAGCTTTGCTCTATTAGTAGAAAGAGTGCATTCTAAAATAACAATAAAAAGTATAGTATAATAACTACATAAACCAGTAACATAGTCATTTATTATCATTATCAAGTTATATGTACTGTACATAATTGTATGTGCTCTACTTTTATATGACTGGCAGCAGCTGAAAAATTCCTATTGCCTAATGATGTCGTAGTTGTTGTAACATCATAGTGTAATACATTACTCATGAGTTTGTGGTGATGCTGGTGTAGACCACAGTAACTTTTAAATTGAGGGGTTTTATTGAATTTTAATTAAGGACAATGCTAAGACTGCTGCTCTAAATTTAGCAAACTTGAAAGACATTTGAGTTTTAGCAAAATAAATGAAAAGTAGCCTGAAGGGTAGCACAGAATGCAGGCCACAAATTAAACATTTATTTTAAAATATTGGTTAAATTTCTAGTATGTTCCAGGAGCTGGACTCTGAGCGAATAGGCAAAATGCAGTTATTTGTTATGACAATGATTGCTTATTTCTGCTAACACCAAGAAAATAATCTTTTAGTACTTAGATTTCGTATATACAAAGTGGAAATAACTAAGTGACTTTCAAACACATGCTATATTTTGTAGTTGTTATTTAATAATATTGTAGTTATTATTTAATAATATTTTACTATTAATAGAAATGCGTAACTATTTTCTCTATGCTTAGAAGTACATTTCACTCAGTAAGGTTATGAAAACCCTTTAGCTCTATAGGTATCAGCGCCCTTTCTACCATAATACAATTTTCCACATTGAACATATTGATAGTTATATTTTCATTTGTATCTCTTGATTGAAATATTATGCAGTAGTAGTCAGGCTAGTATAATTTATTATTTGTGAGTTTGTGGTTTATCAAACACTAATATTCTACATATTTTTGAAACATAGTTAATATGTATAAGAGATATACAATTTCATGAATCTACAGACAGTGTTTGTTCCCTATGACTCACTAAAATAATGGGTTTTTCAGTGGGGATAAATATATTGAGCAGTGCAACCATAGAAAGTATATTTCAGAATCATCTTATTTTTTTGGTGGGGGAGTGGGTGGTTAAAGCCCTTTTGGCTAGCTATAGCGTGGCTGGAGTTCACATTGGAATTAGAAAATCCTAGCTCCTGGTCTCGGCCCAGCATCACTCACTGCCTAATAAATAACGAGTAAATTAACTTCCCAAGTCTCAGTTTACTCATCTGTAAATTGGAGATGTTAATGATACCTACTTTAGTGGGTTGCTATGAAGATTAAGTTACATTATATATATAAAATAATTAGCATATTTCCTAGCATACAGTATGTGTTTAGGGATGTTTTTGTTATCATCATCATCGTTACTTTTCTTGTGCTATTAATCCCCTAAACCTCACTATAAAATAGAGTATTCCACTATAATCAGGGTTGGTATTTATAATAATTATTCAGTGAGATTGTGTCTATACTATACTAAAAACATAAAGAAGTGAACTGTTCAGTTACTTCAATTTATTGACCTTAATTAGTAGTTCTCTTATTATGCCCTATTCAAGGATGTTTTGGATATAACAAAACAAGTGGAACTTTTACATAATACAGTACGTTACAATTCATTCAAAATTATCGTATGGTACGTGCCATATAATAATTGTAGGATAAGACAACAGTGCTCCTAAATTACTCTAGCAGTGAAAGACTAAAGTTTCTTCTGAGGACATTGGAGGGAACTATTCAAAAGAATCTAAACAACCTATAGGATTATTTTCCCTCACTAAACTTGTATATTTCTCAAGTGGCTATTGTTTAAACAGCTTTAAGGTTTGTATTTTGAAAATACATTAAGTTGATTTAAAATAGTATCTACTCATATGTCTCTTTGTATTACTGGCTTGCTCGTGGACTGGAGGTGCCAAATAGGCTTCCAAAAACAAGCATGTAAGTGGCCTAGTTCACTCTGGACCAATCTCCCTCATTTTACAGTTGATAAAACTCAGTGTATGTGGTGTTCTTGGGACATCTTTAATTGTGTGCTTGAAGGAGGGCTGGTATTTCTGGGCCTACAGGATGTTTCAGCTATGCATTGAAGAGGAGCAAATCAGGGTCATCATATCTGTGTGGCTATACTCATGTATGTCCAATGGAAGGACACAGGGGAAGACATTTAGGAAACACATTGATAAGTTAGGAGGAATAACCATAGACATCAAAGTGAGTTACCCATGGAAATATTGGAATCCTTCTATATTGCTGGTAGGAATGTAAAATTGGCCAGACGCTTTGGAAAAAAAAGTCTAGGAGTTCTCAAAAGGTTGAACATAGAGTTACCATATGACCGAGCAATGTGGTATACTTTGTATACCTCTCCTTGGTGTACACCCAGAATAAATGAAAACTTGCCCATGCAACTACATGAATGTAAATGTTCATAACAGCTTCATTCATGATAGCTAAAAAGTGGCAACAACACAAATGTCTGTCAACTGATAAGTGGATAAATAAGATATGATATAACCATAGAGTGGAATATTACTCAGCAATAAAAAGAAATGCCACCCCATGGATAAACCTTAAAAAAATCAGAATTCCAAATGAAAGAAGCCAGTAACAAAAGGCTACATATTGTAGATTCTATTAATATGAAATGTCCAGAATAGAAAAATCCATAGCTCACCCACAGTTTTGACCACAATATTTTTCTTTACTCTACTGTAGACTTTATAAACACTGTACACTGAGGTTACACTAAATTTATAAAACACAAAGTAGATTAGAGGTTGCCTATGACTGCAGGTGGGTGAGGTGGGAGAAAATGGAGAATGACTTCTAATTGGTACTGGGCTTCTTTGTGGAGTGATGAAAATGTTCAAAAATTCATTGTAGTACTGGTGACACAAATCTGTGAATATACTAAAAGAACATTAAATTGTGCACTTGTAATGGGTACATTGTATATGTGAATTATATCTCAATAAAGCTGTTTCATTAAAAAAAAAAGTCAGTTGCTCATCAAGCCTGTGTATCCCACAGATATTCATGATGAGTTTCATAAACCAGGCTATAATGAGGATTTTCAGGTTTCAAGTTTAAAGTAGTCGAAACAGACATTTTCAAGAACAGTATTCATTGAAATGCATCAAAGCATAAGTGCACTCCCTGAAGAAACACTTTAACTTGTGAGCTTAAATAATAACCAAATTTAATTCATTCCAGGTACATTCTCATTAAAGAAACTGCTGGCCAAAATGTTGAAATAAACATTTAGCTACTAAGCGAACAAATTAAACTCCTTTATGATTTAATTGCACCAGTGAGTATTTCTTTCTGTAATGTGTTTCTGCTTTGATACATTTCGATACACATCATGAATTATGTTGAATGATGGCATTTCAGAATATGTGTGAGTATGTATATACATATGTATTTTCAAACTGCATTTAAGATGTTATTTAAAATATGTATGCATGTGTACATGTGAACATTCCAACTTCTATGTTTATGTGTATGTATACAATACACAAAGACATATTCCCATAAGCCCCATGCAGTGCAGTCATATTGTGGGGTATATATTTTGCCAATTAGTTGCAAACATTAACGGAAATATTCCCCCTCTGCCTTCTCTCCTTTCCACTCCATATATATACATATGTGAATGTTCAAATATTTGATAATGTTCATTTATCACGTGATAGATTGACAGTATTTATAGGTGGCTATTTTGATCCCCATGAATATTTTGAACCACTGGAGCTATTTTGAGGAATTTTTAGTGCTTTGAAAATATACAACATTTCACTTCTAGACGCAAGCAGATTCATGGCAGTGATTATAGACAAGGAATGACTATAAAAAAATAAAACAGAATTCAGCCCAAATCTTTTCAGACTCTTTCAAATCTTAGTGCACTGCTTTTCAGTTAGTTGTTTCTTTCTCATTGAATTCCTTTACAAAGTTAATATAAAACTTAAAACATTTCTCCTACCCTATTGATAATCTAATGAGAAATGAGAACATTCCATCCAAAAGAAAAATTATTTTAAAAGTCCCTAAAATTTTAGCTATTTCTTTTCTTTATGGACTCACATACAAAATCATACCTCTATGTTTTTTCCTTACTTAATTTTAGCTCTAGTCAAATTCTGATTGTATGTTTGTTGAGTATATTGAAAATGGTCTGAAGTCCCATCTCAGCCTCTATTTTTTCTATAGTTGAAAATCACCATTTATATCCTTTTATTCTCTTACCCTTCCCAGAACATGCCCTTTCCTCTGCCACTCACAACCAATCAGAGACAATTATTATAATTATTTATTTTTCCACAAAAGATGTGTATGCATCACTCTCCTATATCTTTTAAGAGTATACATAACTATAAGAGTGAAATGGCAAAATACAGTGCTGAAATGTAGCAGCCAGGGAGGATATTTAATAGTATTTACCCAGGAATGTGATGGCAGTCCTATTTTTGCTTTATGGGAATTTTGTTTCCAGTTCAGGAACTCATTGCCACATAGGGCACAAAGGGATAAAATGCAAACTAGAAGGAATAGAGTCTGCCTTCTCAAAAGTGTGTGCAGAGTGTCAGCCTGAGCAAATGGACACTATGATACACAGACTCAGAGCTGAGGAACCACAGGCTGTCCTAAAGGGAGAGACACTGTCCTTAGGGCCAAATCATTTGCAGAATGTCTTAGATGAAACCTGATCTCCTTAAATATCTCACGGAAGCCTTGATATTTAGTGAAATGTGAGCATCACAAAGAATAAGAATTTTCCATAAACCACGACAAATGATAACAAGACCTGTGCACATTAGTGAGGGTCTAGAACAGCAGGAGGCTCCCACAGAAGGATCAGCAGCAGTTGAATAGGTGGAAGCACAGATGTCCAGACTGTCACATAAAGATTTCTGTGTAGAATTATGATTTAGAGAATGGTATATATTTTTCTGGTTCCGTGTAGTTATTTTAATCAGTTTGTCTGCTACTTTGTTGTCTTCATAAAGTGCCAACAATTCTGGTTCGATCTTTTAAATGGCCCAGATTTAATTAGTCCTTATCAACTTTCTGGTCCTCAGAGTGAACAAAACGAGAAAACATGATATTGTCAAATATTTTTTTGTGTCACTTTACTTGCATAGAATATCTTTCCTATACTTTCTTTCCTTGGCAAACTCCTATTCATTTGCCAAGGTGTGAGTGAAATGCCACTTCCTCTGTGAAGTCTTTCTTTT
>NW_017731744.1:690214-690958 GCF_001890085.2 Hipposideros armiger | reverse complement strand
TCCATCCTCTTCTCCCATCCATTCAGTTCCTTAGAATCCACGTATAAGTGAGATCATATGATATTTGTCTTTCTCTGACTGACTTATTTGTGAAGTCTTTCTTGATAGTCCAGCTGAATTAAATCATCTTCTATCCTGAGACCATAACTCTGTATATGTAATTCTCTTATAGCATTAACATTGTTTTGTAGCTATTTACTTGGAAGTGAGATTTTTTAGGGAAGGGACCTCATATTATTCATTTCAATTTCATAGTCATTAGCATGCTGCCTGAACACGGTGCATAAAGGTGGAACCAATAAATTAGATCTGTTGATTGTCCAGTTTGAGTTTAACACACAATGCTCCTTGAGCAATTCCCTAGATTTACTACACATTATTCATTTAGTTCTAACTAATATTGACTTCTTCATTTCTGGGCTTCACTTAGAATAAAGTAGGAGATGAGGATCGAGCATTTAAAAGTTTAATGACTCATCCACTGACAACCCTTGATATCTTAGAGTACACTAACAATATCTGAACCCCCCTTTACTTTTGACTTGGGTTAAATTACTCATCTGTCCCTTGTTTCCTCATCTTCACCATTCACAGGGAGAATTCTGTCATACCTTAGAGTCAGAGGTTTTGATTTTGGAGGCATATTTGACTCATGCTTAACCTTTTGTTGTACATTTTTCAGAAGATTGTCTGCCAGGTTGCATACACCTGGTGCCTTTTGTGCTACTCATCCACCCTCGTCCA
>NW_017731744.1:671034-688894 GCF_001890085.2 Hipposideros armiger | reverse complement strand
CTCCTAGAAGTACAGGCATTTTAGCAATGTCAGAAGAGGAGAAGGGTGTTGTGTCTATCAGGACTGGCCATTTTAAGAAATCCATATTAGAAAGCATGGAATGAATGCCTTAATGTAAAGTCTTATTGTTTACCATTCTTAACAGGGATTAATGGGTCTGGGGCATAAATTGTTCTGGGGCTGGGGATTTTAGGAAAGCAAGCAAGGACAAAGTATGTCCACTTCTACGATTCCCTCAGGCTCACCCTCATCTTGGCACTAGCACAGCCCTGCAATAATTACCATCCTAGATCCACCTGGATGAACTGTGTCTTGCAAGGTGTTTTCTCTTCACAAGCTAAAAATTACTTTAAATCCTAAAACAGTAATGTGCAAAATGCCAGAGTACAACAATGCAATTATATGTGAAGGATATCAGACCTGCTCAAAGAGTCCCCTTTGAGAATTTTGAAAGCAAGGCAGCCAGTGTGCCCAAATACTTAAATAATTACTCTGAACCTAAATGAGAAGCACAGAGTATGAGCCAAATGTGGGAATAGGTGTTCCCTGATCCCTCAAAACAGATCAAATAGGATGCTGAGCAAGATAGCACAGAAGCAGCTGAAAAGACACCAATGTCCTTGTCTTTGGGAGGAGGGGGTACACAAGTTTTATGTTATATCAATGTACATACAATCTGGATCTTTTCAGAAATCTTTAGTTTGATATTAAGTATGTGGATCTGCATCATTTTGGCTTTGCCTACTAATTCCTACCACAGAAGTAATTTTTCCATCTTTTATAATTATTTCTAAATCAGGGATTGAATGTCATGACACAGGCTTTCATTTATCATATGCATAGCCTCATTGTGTTCAGCCTAAACAGAGACTAATTTTTCACAATCATCTAGCCATTGAACTAGTCAACAAATGTGTATTAACTGCCTAGAGCAGAAGACAGCAAACTGTGGCCCTTGGGCCAATTCTGGCCCTCTGACTGTTTTTGCATGGCCCAGGAGAGAATAAATAGATTTTAAATTTTAAAATGGCTGAAACATATCAAAAGAAGAATGCTATTTGTAGCACATAAAAATTATCTGAAACTCAAATTTCAGTGTCCACAAATAAAGCTTTATTGCAAATAACCTGTTTACTTAGTTATTGTCTAGCCCTGTGTTTGCATTACGGTAGTAGAATTGAGGAGTTGCCATGAATATTGTATAGCCCTGGAGGCCTAAAGTATTTATCATCTAGCCCTTTATAGAAAAAAAAAAAGTGTTGATCATGGGCTGGAGTATGCTCAGAACAATGTGCCTCCACCTGGGGATGGAGAGACAAACATCAGAAGCTCTATACCTCAGGGGCTCACAGGCTAGTGCATGGATAGGAGTGAGCCCAAAGTGCTGGGAAGAACCAACGATGGACCTATAACCCAAACTGGAAGCATCATGGAAACTTCCAGGATCAAAGGACATGACTCAAAGATGCACAATTCATTGAACTCCATTTGGAAATGAATTTATTGATTTCCCAGAAAAAAATTTTAAAATTTCCTTGCCAGTATCTTTGGTTACGTTTGGTAACGTCTTCAAGCAGTCGTGGATAAGTGAGTTAATAGATGGCAGTTTAAACATGAATTGAACATACTTTTGTTCCCACTGAACATCTATTTGAAACCATTTAATGTTGATATTCATAGAAAGTGGCAGCAATGGAAAGCTTATTCTCATGCAATTTAGTCAGTGTTGGGTAGTTCATTTTGAATCAAAATGGAATTAAATCAATAACGATAATAATGTGAGGAATAACAATAGTTGGAGTCCCATCAGCCCCGGTGGCATTAATGCTTAACTTGGGCAGCTAACATAAAAATGCATGCAAAACACTTGTGGTCCGGTTTATGTTTGAATCTCCTAATCTAGAACAGTGGTTAGAAGTCTCACAGACCCAGATTCTAGTTCTTTTTTGTTCATTACCTGCTAAGTGACCATTGTAAATGACTCCCTAAAAAATAATTCTTTCATTTCTAAAGAGGGGTGAATGATTACCTCTGTTTCATAGGACTGTTGGGGTGCAGGCATATAAGTTGGTAAGCACAGTGCCTGGCATATAGTAACACATAGTATATGTTAATTTTTGCTATCAATAAGTATTACCAACACGAAACAAAAGTCAAAAGTGTAAACAGAATATAAGAATACTTGTCTGTTATTATCTCCAGTTACCCAATAAGGGCTTCCTGCATTGAGTCCATGCATCTGCAGTTTCTCAAAGTTGGCTGATCATAGGACTCATCTAGACATACAAAAAATAATAATAATATTATTCTTTACCTTTATTTTGATCTTTTGAATAAGAAACCTTGACAGTAGCTCTGGTATTTTGCACTAAAACAACAAAAACAAACAAACACTGTCTCAGGTATGAAACCTCTAAAGTCCTTAGAAATGCAAAGGCTGTGAAATCTCTCAACAAATAGACAAAAATGCTGTCTTTCAGAAAGGAACCTTGAAAATGTGGAAAATGTAGAATCTGAACAGAATAAATCAAAGTATTCCTGGTAAACCAACATTTCAGAAAATAGAAAGTTTTGTGGTTCATATATATATATATATATATATATATATATATATATATATAATTTATATAAGGCAAGCCTCCCTATATTGTCTTTCTTCTGATTAGAACCAGAATTAGCCTTTCAATATATTACAGCATGGTCTCTTTTCAGTAAAAATTATTATTTCATTTTACTTTTCTCACAAGTGTGTTTTTTCCTCATCAAAACATCCGCTTTTATTCTACTTTAGATACAAGCCCCAACATTTCACAGACATGAGGTAAAAACAGTCTTATTGAGAAGAGAGAAACATTTAGAATAATAGGAGTTGTTCCATGCACAGTAACAAATGAAATACATCTTTTGTAAATAACTCCCACCAGAAATCTTATATTTCCAGGCATCTATGCATATACCTTCATATAACAACTTTTGTGTTCGTAAAACATTCATTGAAGGCAGCTCTGCAGTTTTATAGAAAAACAACGTGCCAGGGATGCAAGAATCTTGCCAGTTCTGTGAAAAATGACACCAATTAAAGCTTAAATTGCTTGTTTTCTCATAAGGTACATATTTTCATAACTTTGAAATCAAATAATTGCTGCTTTTATATTAAATACAATAAAACAAAAAGGATGCTAGTTTAGAGGAACTGCTACAAGCATTTTAATATAATTTTCCCACCATTTAAAGTCACAAAATATGGAAAACAAGTCAAGTATGCAAAGTTCCAAGGAGATAGAGAAACTCCTTCAGATTATTACATCATTTGTCTTTTGTGTCAGGAAATGTGTATATGATTTCATTGTTTGATTAAATGCCAAAAAAAGGCACATTGCTCTTATCTAACTGATTACAGATTTTATTCATATGAAAAAGTATTTGTTAATGCTTTACCATTAGGAGATTTTTTCTTTTTTTTTAAACTCTAAACATGCATTTCCAAAAAAAATAATCTTCTAACTTCCCAGGCTTTATTTCTTTATTTTACATTAACAATACATGGTACTCAAATTTCCCAAAGTAAAACCCAGTCCCTAATGATTTCATATCTGTGAACTGAGCTAACAATTCCTTTTTGACTGGGTAGAGTAAGTGAGTGTGTGTGTGTGTGTGTGTGTGTGTGTGTGCAAGTTCTGAAATATATCATATCAATTTTCAAAAACATTAGGGAAAATAGTTATAACATGTTGAGATATCTAAAATAAAGGTTTTGATATGTGTCTCTGGGGCATTAAAAATCAGAGAGGAAAATACAACTTAAAATCTGATTCAAACATTGTAAGGTAATATGCTTCATTTAAATATCTTTATATGATAGTTTTTTAATATATATGTAAAGTTGCTTTTAAGCAGATGCATTCTAATTTTCTTAGGCAACATAAAATATGATTAGTAAACTTGGTATATTTATTGAAAGCGTGAAAAAGTGCTGTCATGTTGATGGTTGTATTTGTATATGGGGGTGCCTGAGTGACAGCTATGGTTTCAGAGAGAGAGATACCATGTGCTTTTCATGGTATAAACTAGCTGTCTGCATTAATAATAAGCTTGTGCTGAAGCCAATTTGAGGCTACATCTAGGGATTTCAAGGTCATTTGCCAATGGCCTGGCCTCCATTAACTTCCTCAGTAAAAGTCCCAATGATCCTTATTTTGGCCTTGAGTGTGGGTTATCAAAATCATCCCTCTTAATATTTCCACATAAATAGCTTGTTTCCTTAAATAGTCATTATATTCAGTGGGGACAGTTTCTGAAAGCCTCTCAGTTCAATAGAAAAATGCATTTGGAAAAGTCTGTTATTTTAAAATATATCTATATTTGGAAAAAGAAGACTTTAAGAATGCTTTGAGTATTTAATTAGAAGGCATTAAAGACAACTAAATGTTCCTCTTGTTGTGGGGAATGTGAAGTGATAGAAAACAGTGAGATTTCCAAAATATTTGGACCCGTCTTTTTGTTAAAAGACAAGTAAAAAAGCAGGGTAACTAATTATGCTATGTTCACATACATAAGCTGATTTAAAAAAAAAGTCTTTTAATTGCTTATCGTATTCAATAAAAATAATTTGATAATAACCTCTTGGGCTTCTTCCTTTACCGTGATCTTTTGGAAAAGTCCCCTCGCCCATCCCAAGAAGTTGTTGTTTACATTAAAATGTGTAAACAATGAAGCACTTTAACAAAGAGGTCTTGGAAGGGATTGGTGAGAAGGACTAAAGAGAAATAGATCTTATTTATTGTGTTATTTAAACCTGAGTTACATTACACCATCTTACATTTAAGAGGCAGCCTGCTAATGCAAGCAAGGGTGTCTCCTGCAACGAGACAAAGATTAATGCCATGTGTACTGATGATGCTCCACCACAATTCAGAATTCCGTGGCGCCATGACGCCCCTGTTTTATATGGTGGTTTGCCAAGAGAAAATTACTTAAACCAATTGTGAATGCATTCCTCTTTTACTTTTTATACAACCACATTTATGTAAGTAAATAGTATAATGAATATTTTTGAAATGATCCATCATTTTGAATTCACCTAGTTTGTATAAAATGCAACATACAGTTTTTTTTTTCTCTTGCAAGAAAGACTTTCACATGGGAATGTTCAATTTTTTCCCCCTATGAAAAAGATTTCTCATAGACAACCAACCACAACTGGAATAGATTCTTTTAAACATATTGTAATGTGAGAATTTTCTTCAGCTGGAGGGTGTTTTATTCTTTAAATTGAAAGCCGTTGTTCCTCAGAGTTAGTATGACATTGTAATGCATGATGTGCTAGTCACTCTTTATATGCAGAAATTGATATGCTTAAAATACATATTAAATATTGAAATGTTATGTGACATTTGAAACTCCTTCAGTGTTTCAAGTTTGTATAATTGATAACTGGGGTTACCTGTTGCAGATACACATGAGGATTGCAAAGAGCTTAGGGGATTCCACATTGAGAATCATCTCTTTCTTTTAAGATTCAGCCAAACTTATTGGTTAAAGATGACAAATTTACCAACCAATAATTTTGGGGTGGTCATATGTATCATAAAACCATCACTTCTCACATTCAACAATTAGCCCAATTTATTCATGAACAGCAGAAAAAGACAGTGACTGTTGAAACTAAAACTTATTTTATTTCTCCTTAGAGGGCAGTTTCTTCCAAAACAGAGCTGAGATCAGTTATAGGAGGTTTTGGTAAAACAGTTTTTTGGATTTGTTCATTATATTTCTCCAAGGGGTAATTTAATTTTATCATCCAATGGAAATGTACATGTGTGTGCAAATACATGCATACATTTCTTAGAATTTTGCTAATCATTATTTTTAATAAAAATGTTAAATTAATAAGTCAACATTTTGAAGGATAATTTGTTTTCTGATGTTGTACATCTTTGACCTGAACTAATTTTACTTTTCCCTTTCTTTTGAATGATCTGCTTATACTTATTACTCAGTTTTTAAAAAATCTGTAGCATAATAAATAGTATTGATTTTATAGAGATGTTTAAGGATTAAATAAGACTTCTTGTTTAAAGGACCTAACACAATGCTTAACACATCATAAGTCCTCCATGAAGTTTATCTTTTCCCTCATTTGCTTCCCCTCATCACTCACTCTATTTTATATATGTGAATGATGGCTGATGACTTCATATTGTCCTTTGAGCCAAACAGATCATGTAATTACTCTCATGTGAAATGGCCAAACTACTTGATTTCTGAGGCCCTTTGGAATCAGCATTTTGTCATAGAGGGAGACTGATGATTAATTCATTAACTTGAATAAATATTTAAAGGGTGCCGCTCTTACAGGTGCTGGTGACTCAGTGATGTGCATATACACATAGTTCAGGGTTTTTACCCTTCTGTTTTTAAATTTTTAATCAATTTCCCCTTCTGCAATCATTAAACTTCTTTTGACTTACTTTAACACTTTTACTTGCTTTCACTGTAATGAGAGATTGCACTGGTAGATATTGGCTCACATGAAAATCCAACAACGTAGAAAAGTTTTTTGGGGCATGCAGTGTGTTTAATTTTCAGTGATAGATACCCTTAACTCATAAGACAAAAATGTCAGACTTTTGTCTTCTGTGAACTTACAATATAGTTGGGGATATAAATCAAAGGAAAATGAAATTCTCAATGCCATGCCACAATGAAAACTGACAAATTTGCATAAATGTGTTGTTTGCTACACAGTTTCAATGATATTCTATTTTCTCCAGAAATGGTATGGCTTATACCTCATAGAAATCCAGGTCGGTCCTAGTTAGAATCACATATAAGGATAAAAACTGTGCCCTCCCTAAAGCATCAAGCATATACGAACAATCAATAAATACAAATCAAGAGTAAAAAAACCCATGTTTAGTTTATACTCTCTTTAATGAGTTAAACACGGGGGGTTGAATATATACATCTTCTGTTTTCACTCAGCTTTGAGAGTTGGTGACTCCTTACATAGTTAATCCCAATGTTTCCTATTCTGCAGGTATTAATTTGTTACTGTGACTAGGCTAGGATCATTATTGCAGTGAATTTCTTAATTATCGTCTTCTAGTAAAATGACTTGTACGTGCTAGCCAATGAAAACTGAATCAGGAAACTGAGGAAAAGATCTCAAGTGTTCTGGATTTCAGAGCTCAGGATGGACTGAGACCAGACCTCAAGGTTAGTGAGTTCCAGACCCTTGCCATAGTAGTTAATTGTGTATGCGTTATTTATCTTCATCAATCTAGCATTGCGAAATGAGGTTTTTATTGATCGAGTAATACTATGTGTAACTATGCAAGATTATCTCAGAACTTCCAGAGGAGTCAAACAGATAGAATGGTCTCTGCCGTTCTCAACCAGACCTCCTAAATGCAACCCAGTTTATTGGGTGTGAGAGACTCTGGTGTGAGTTCATAATCAATGTGCACAGCCTGGGTCCTTCATGAACCGTAAACACCCCATAGCAGTCAGGAGAGGCATGGACCTTCAGAATGTGAATCAAAGCTCTCTTAGCTCTAGTGCTGTGCTTTGTTCTCTATGTTTGTCTTTATCTTTCTGCTGCTTGGCAGCTTGGCTATATTTGTGCATAGAAAAGGTATGCACAGTTGATTTAGGACAAGGGTTTCTCTATAACTGAAATCTGCATATATAAGCATGTTTGCTTTCAAAGTCTTTGAAACAGTAACATTTTATTCATTGTGATATACAATTTAGCAGTTTGGGATATATGACTGTTTGGAGAATATCTTTAGAAGTTTCATGACTGTGCCATGTATTTTGTAAACACAAATTCCCCAAGATTTGCACAAAGGTCACTGATTTGATCTATGACCCTGATGTCATGATAATTTTGGCAACGTTTCCATGCCCACTCCTTGGTTCTCTCCCTCTGCTCATGTATAACCACTTCAGTGTTGGCTCATCAACTGTGCACAGCCCTGCCTCTTTCCTGTGAGAGTAAACATTTTGTCAAATAAAAACAGTTTCATGACTAGGGTTTCCTTGGCCAGAGTTAAAATAAAAGCTTTCCCCTTATGTAATTAAGGCAGAGACAACTTTAGACATGTTCTAAATCCTTAAAATGTTCAAACCTTCTGCAGTCCCCATGCGCCCCATTGGAGCCAAAGTCATCGTAATTATGTATTCTAGGTGGAAGGCAAAAGACCAAACAAATTCCTTCTCATGTGGACTTCAAAGTCTTTCAAATCTCATCCACATCTCCTTGGTTTTTCTTTCATTTGATATTAAGTGTTCCATCATTATCCTTAAACTTTCTATTGATGTACCACTTTTTATTTAAAGAAATAGAAATTGGCCAAAGAAATCAATGATTGAGACTGTTTCTCCCCAGTGCCCAAGTCCCTCTCTGGGAGTGAACCACTCCATGTTTGCAATAATTTATTACCTTGTTGTCTTAGTCAGAAGATATTTTTAAGGAACCTGAAGGACCTAAGTTTAGGGCAATCGATACTATGCCCAGTGCTCTCATTCCTCAACAATTCTAATATGGAATCCAATAAAATAACATCCAAAGCGACCTGCAGACATTATTAGAATTGCTATTAATAATCTTAAAGGTGTATGTGCCTGGTGGATAGAGTATGTGTGTGTGTGTGTGTGTGTGTGTTTATATGGATGAAAAGAAGAAAGGAATAGGAGATTGATAAGTAGATGTATATAATTATTGAGAACCTGCTCTGCCCCAGGTACAGTTGTGGGCACTAGAGGGGTAAGACAGCCATGATACCTAATCTCTTGGAACCTGTAAAATAGGAGTGGGTGGGAGACAATAAGCTGAATACAGATATATTCAAATTCTGATAAATGTTAGAAGGAAATGAAATGGAGCAGTAACAAGAGATTAGCCTCTTGTATATATAAAAAAAGACTCTTTGAAAAAGATTGTCTGAAATTATGAAATGGAGGCAATCGTGTGAAGAAAAGCATATAAAAGCGCTTTAGCAGAGAAAACACTAAGCACAAAGATGCTGAGATGGGAATGTATTAGAACATAGTGACTTGGGTTGGGGTGTGCAGAGCAGTTGGGATATTTTGGCATCATCCAGCTCAGCCACAACCTTGATCTGCTCTGCTCTTGTACCTGTGGGAGTCCTGACAGAAAAGAGATGATTCACTCAAACTAATTCAGGGGAGTTTCATTGTTTACTAAGGGATTGTTTACAAAGCTGTGGGAAGTATTGAGGGAAATGAGTGAGGATCAATACAGTAGCTAGTCCCTGGGAGGAAAGGGGAGCCTTTACAACCTAGGCCTAAAGGAGCAAGAAGAAAGGGATGTTACAGGTGCTCAGAGAGGAGGTTTTAATGGAAAGAGCTGCTGGCTGGAGCTGTGATCTGCAATAAAGAAACAAAGTCCATCCTCAGTGATCTGGAAGAGGGGTGGGCAGGCAGGGAATAAATACCTTAGCCACACTCTGCTGTAGTCCTTGGATATGCTCTGCTGGTAAACCCAACCGGAAGCGGGAGGGCACCTTTAACGAGTGCATACCATCCACACTGGTCACACCCCAAGAGACAGAGAAAGATTGTAAAGGATGGAGGGTAGCTATGGAAAGGCTAAGAAGAAATATCCAGTGCAGCTCTCTTTCCAATTTCCTCCCCAGTGCAGGCGCTGATTCAGTTGGGGGTCTTCCAGAGTGCAGAGTCTGAGGGGGGCGTCACAGGAACACACCATACAATTGAATGACTCTGACATTGGTAAACCACATGATAACCTAGTGGTCAGGAAGTGTTCATGTTTCCTTCTAAATAACTATGTTGCTGGGTGACTTAAGTGAAGAATTATGCCTCATGAGCAGAATAGGTAGCCTCTTTTAGGGTCACTGTCTACCAGTATCTAAATGTCTCTCTAATCTTTATGTTTCTAATTTTGGGAATGAAGCCTTTGAAAGCCGAAAACCACAGGGCAGTGAAATATTATATGTAACCTTTTTTGTTACTCATTTCTCATTTGAAATACACTTGAAGTTTTGGAAAACAAACTGGCATTATTTTATTCTCAGATCCATTTTGGATTTAGCCTCACAGGTAGCAGCCTTCATTGCGTAATGCTCTGATACCTACTCAGCAGTAAATATACAAAGGAAGAATGTATTAAATTAGTTAGCTCAGGCTGCTGTAACAATATACCATGCACTGGGTGACTTAAACAACAAAATTTTATTTTCTCATAGTTCTAGAGGCTGGAAGTTCAAGATCACGGTGCTGGCAAAATGCTGGTGAGGCCTCTCCCTCCCTGGCTTGTAGACAGGACACCTTCTCACTGTGTCCTCACATGGCATTTACTCTTCGCGGCATGGGGAAAGAGAAATTGCTGGTGTCTCTTCCTTTTATGACACCAGTTCTAGCAAATTAGGGCCCCATTCTTAGAACCTCATTTAAACTTAACTATCTCCCTAAGGGCCCTATCTCCAAATATAGTCACCATGGGGGTTAGGACTTAACTATATGAATGGCGGGGCAAAATTTATTTGGTAACAATGAGGGATGCGGTATTAGTTTGTTAAGGCTGCCATAACAAAGCACCACAGGCTGAGTTGTTTAAACAACAGAAATTTTTTTTTCTCACAGTTCTAAAGGCTGGAAGTCGAAGATCAAGGTGTAAGCAAGGTTGTGTATTCTGAAGTCTCTCTCCTTGGCTTGCAGATGACTGACTTCTGGTGTTTTCACATAGTGCCTCTGTGTGTTGTTGTTTTTATCCTAATCTCCTGTTCTTATAAGGCCACCAGTGATATTGGATTAGGGCATAGTCTAATGACCCCAGTTTAACTTAAATACATTTTTAAAGGTCCCCTCTTCAAATAGTCACATTCTGAAGTACTGGGGGTTAGGGCTTCAACATATGAATTTTGGAGTGTGGGACACAATTCAGCCCACACCAAATACTATAGGACATCTGTTGAAAGCAGATATCAAATTGTCTGGCATCTTGGAGGGAAAGTGTTCTGTGTTATCCCACCACCATATTTGTGGAAAGCCAGAGGCAGGGAAAGGAGGTAAGGTATGGGAAAAAATATTTCTCTTTTCACTATTTTTTCCTGTACTGTGAGCCCAGAACAATGGTTCCTAATTCATGAGTTGATCACTGAGCAGCAGCTATCCTGCCCCTCCATCTCCTCACCCTCCACACTGCAAGTCTTGCAACTTACTATTTGAACTTGTGGTTGGCTGCAAATAACAGGGCATGGATAATGGCCACACTATGATACTTTCTCATATCTGGCTGTACTCACTCAGTTAATCAGCTTCAGCCTCAGTAAGATACCACTAAATCCTGGTGATCTGCATTGGGGGAAGTGAACAAAAACCAAACCAACTCACTATAAAAAAAGACCGAAGTCAATTTGTGCCAGCAAGAAATATGATGGCCTTTCAAGAATAGATTCCCAGTAGTGCCATAAACTGCTTATAGAGTTAACGGCTCAAGGCCCTGCTTCTGGGGAATGTCAAATGGTATTATACCTGCCTCAACATAGTTTTTATATTTTGGTATGAGTAGGCACTCATTTTCAGTTTGTATTACATGTAAGTTGCAAATCTTTCTACCAAAATATGTTGAAGGTGCCATGTTTATTATACTGGTCAGAGAACAGGGGACTCCAGGAAAGAACATTACTATAGTTGTGTGAGTTGGAAAGTGACTAACTAGCTTGCTTGGTGAAGGGGATATGGAGGTTGAGTTTTAGCTTTTGCCAATTTCATGGTGTAAGCATTCTTGCCATGGCTGATTTTAAGCTACCACTGTAAGGTCGCTGGTTTCAGGGTGGGGAGAAAATGTACATAATGAGTTCTGGAAAGTGGTGCAAGCCGGCTCCAGCATGCCGTTAACAGTAGGTAGAACCTAGAGGCAGAACCCTCAGGTTAGAACAATGCCTAATCATTCTAGGTGGAAATCCAGATAGGAAAAATCTGCAAAGCATATTCAGGGAAGTTTAGTCCCATATAGAATTTTACTGCAGACTACTTAATAACGCAATTGATAAAAGCCACCCTTTAAGTAATGAAATAAGCACAGGAAAATAATTTTCTAAAATTGTGAAGCTTAAAGAAAGGAGCAAACTCTGTGGTGTGAAAACTGAGTAATATAATAAAAGCATTTAGACTAGTTTGACCAAAATTTGTTTCTTGATCACAAAAAACTTTTTCTTTCTTTTTTTTTTCTCATATTTTGAAGGGAGGGGGAAGAGTGTTTGTTTTTTGTTTGTAATTCGTTATATGTTTGAGAATAGACAGTAGTGTGAAAATACATGTTCTGTCCCTTAAAGTATGTAAGTATATATAAAAACTACATACTTTTAAAAAAAATCTCAGATAGTGGGACTAATCATTCTCAGCAAATCATTTTTTTTTCTAGAAATAAAGAATTCATCTGGGTATTATTACATAGGGCTTCCTGGAATGAATTTGCCCTGCCTGCATATTAGAGTTAAGATTCCAAAGCAAAAGCAAAGCCACTCCCCCTTCCCAGCATCCCTATTCAAAAACGCTTTTTTTCTTGTCAGAGTGTGTCACACTTTGTATTTGAAAGTTTTATCTTCTGTGTTACTAAATCCCAAAGGGGAGAAGAGACCATCATTTTCCATTTTTCCATTAGCGTGACTCTTTGGAATCTATTAATGGAAAGGCTTGGACACAGAGGTGGCTGTTCAGAACAAGAAGAAAGATGGCTGCCTTTGCTTCTTCTGTAGCTCTGCTGCCCCTGCCAAGACTCTGTTGTTTGCTCTTCTATGTGGACTGGCTTCAGTGATCAGCATCAGGGATATTTGTGCCTCAGTTCCCCATGTAGTTGCTGCAGTTTCTATCAATTGACCTCTGACAGATGGCAATTTGCCATTTAGAATAATGATTTTTCTACATATTCATCCAGTTTAGGTTTAAACAATAAGGTTCAAATCAATAAAGTGGAGTTTCAGAGACAGTAATAAACTTGTTCCAACTTCTATTTTATAAATTCCAAGACTGCTAGGATGCTGTATAGAGTATCTCCATATGCTTGATTAATCTGAATTTCTCATATATCTGTTGTGTTTAAGTGTATAACATAAATAACAATAAACATTTGTATAGTTTTTACAGATTATGAAGTATTTTCATATTATATTATTTGATCAAATCAATAACTTGTTGACTTTGACAAGAATTATCCCCTTAATCTTATTTGTTAATTAGAAAATTAAATTCCAGAAAGATTAAGCAATTTTCTCAAGGTCACATAGTTTATAAGTAAGAGAATTGGAACTTGAACCTGTATCTTCTGATTATGAATCACTATAACCCATGTTCTTTTTAAAATGTACAAGGGCTTAATATATTTAACTTAAAAAAATCACTCGGAATTTTATTTTTTGTTGTATTCAATCAAAGCCCTTTAAAATCTCATTACTTCTTAGTGTTTATAGTCCTCTGATATTCTGGTGTATATATTTCTGCTTGAAAGAAAACTCCAAAATGTATATTTACTTCATATTTTGAAGTCTTTCCCATTTCAAGGTTATAAAAGAACTCATCTATAATGTGTTTTTAGTGCTTTAGTCTACCCTACATTCTTTCTACCCCTTCTTTTCTCCCTTTTCCCCTCCCTCTCTTCCCCCTTCCCCTCACTCCCTTTATTTCTCCTTCCATTGTTCTTTTATTATTACTATTTTTTAAGGAATATTGATGCATTTTTGAATATACCTAGTATTTGGAATGTAATGAAGTATGGATACAATATTTTGTTTTAGATGGTGATCAAGGTGCCCTAGCAGCATTTATGGAATAGTTAACCTTTATCCACTGATTTGAGATGTCATCTTTATCATCATACATAAATTTCTCTATATATTGGATCTGTTTTTGGATTTATTATAATATTTTACTAATTTGTTAGCATTTATGTGACAATACTATTTTAATTATTGAGGCTATAGAATATATTTTAATATATTGTACAGCTAATTTATCTTTATTGCTCTTTTGTATCAAGGTTTTCCTAGATATTCTTATGTATTTATTTTTCCACACAGATTTTGTAATTATCTTGTCCAGTTCTTAAAACAAAACAATAAAAAACAAAATTAAACAAACAAACAAACAGAAATGCACAGAAAAACTACTGTTTTTTATTTTTGGGAGGGTTGTACTTAAAATGTATGCGTTAACGTAAGGCAAATTGGCATCTTTGTGATGTGAAGTCTTCTAGTCCAAGGAAATGGTGTGTCTTTCCATTAGTTCATGACTTCATTTTTTTTGTCATTCAGTAGCATTTCCAAGATTTTTTTAATATGAGTCTTGCAAATTATTTGTAGTTATGCCTACATATATCTTTAATCTCTATTTTATTCTGTTTTATTTCATTGGTCAGTACCTTTCATACAATGTTAATCATAGTGGTGATATTGGATATTCTTGTCTTGTTTCTACATCTAGTGTATTCTAAACAAATATGATATGCTAGATTGGGAGAAGATATATTATCATGTTGAGATACACATGTATTTTGACTTTATTTTGTAAGCCAAAAACAGATGAATAAGTTTCACACACACACACACACACACACACACGCACACACACACACACAATATACATATACACATATATATAACTATATATATATAGTTTTTTAAAATTTGTGTGTGACCAAAAACAACATATGTAAGTCAAAAAATAAATTCACATTGTAGAAAATAGGGCTAATGTTATCAATATATAAATTTTAAAAGTTCTCATTACAAGAAAAAAATGTGTTTATGTATAGTGATGAATGTGAACTGGATTTACTGTTGTGGTCATTTCAATAAATATATATATGAATATATATATATACATATATGAATATAGTCATTGAATTATATATATATTTATTGAATTATGTTGTACATTTAAAATGAATATAATGTTATATGTCAATTATATCTTAATTTAAAAAAGATATCAATAATTAAAAAAGCAACAACTTAAAGAAATATGGACAAAGGTTTTGAAAACAAAACTCCCTTTTCACTTAAAGATTGGAACCTCTAAAAATTTATTAAAAGTCCCTGTTGGAGAGACTGTGGGAAAGCAGAAATTAGCATGACACTGTGGCAGGTTAATTAGCTATATCTATTAAAATTATAAATCTACCTATCTCTTAATTCTTCAGTTTCACTTCTGGCAATTTTTCCTACAGATATACTTGCATATAAACAAAATCATATATAAACAGATTACTCATTGCTACATTGTTTGTAATAATAAAAGACTAGAAATTAAGTGTCTCTGTTAATTGTCTACCTTAAATGACTGAGTAAATAAATCATGGTACACCTATGCAATATAGTACTGTGCAACTCTGAAGAAGAACTGAGAAATCTGTACTTACGTGGAAAAAAAGCAAGGTTCAGAGCAATGTGTTTAGCATGCTATGATTTGCTTAGAAAGGGGAGAAATGAGAACACGTACCTGGTTTATGTGCATAACAAAGTTCTGAAGGGAAAACTAGAAATTAATGACAATAGTGACTTGTGCAACTAAACAGAGAAGCTAAACTGGGAATGAAATTTTCACTGTATATTTTTTAAATGTACTTTTGAAATGGTGGAGCCATGCAGATAAATTATCTATTCAAAATTGTACTTAAAAGACATGTGTAGTTTGCTAAATTAACTTCTGAGAATATAGGTTTAGTAAAAGATTGGGTTTCAAACCTGTGTGGATCTTAGGGTCTTTTGGCAACCTCAAAGCTGAAAAAGAGAAAAGACATTAATCTAGAGATGACACTTCAAGTTCCTCAGAAGAGGGTGAATGAGGGAAGAAGGATCATAAGACGTCATAGGAAAGTATTAAAAATAGAGTTTGGGATTTTCTGTTTTTAAAATTCTTTGAGAGAAATCCAATTGATTTTGGAATCATACGTTTTTTCCTGTTAGTTTTAATTTGAAGTAAAATAATGTTCTATTTACATCCAAGAGTTTTAATTAATTCATAAATAATAGTCAAAGTTGATTTTTTATTAAATAACTTCACCTGTCTTTTAAAAATGTGCAGGAGGTAGTTAAGATGCCTTAGGTGGGATTCTGGGTGTGTTTTCAAAGCAAAGTTCCCATAAAGGCAGGGAAAATCCTCAGATACCCCGGAATGATTGCATTCTTCTGAGAGTGCCAGTCCCTGGAGCGAGAAGGCCTCCAAAGGACACAGGGCCTGAGGGAGGACAATGGGTTCAACAGCAGTTTCTGGGGCTTGTTCTATGTGCTAATCCTGGGACTGCTTTTTGGCTTTGCCCATGACTTTGGCTCTGACTCTTGGCTTGGAGCTTGGGCTTTGGCTTGGTTAACTCTGTGACTTCTGGTTCTGAACACTGGCTGTGACCCCAGAGTAAATACTTGCAGCAACCTTATTAGAGCTCCTGGTCTGTGGTTCTATCCTGGTTTCCTGGCCCTAGGCTGCTTCTCTAATGCCAGCTCACAGGCTTGAAACTTGGTCCAGAGCTGTATGGGAAAGAACTTCAGTAAACTGTGAAGAACTACACAAATGTAAGAGATTTATAAAATTATTTTGATTCAACCTGGATGTCAAAGACACTAATAACAAATGCATGTGTATGATGATAAGGAGGAAATGTCTAAAGCCTTTGATGACGTATATCAAGGACTCAGCAGGAGATCCTTTACTTCTGGATACGTATTGGAAAAAATTAGCTTAATAAATGCACAATGTATTCATTTCATGAAGAAAAGAAGTTATCTCCGAAGTTTATCTACTGCACTTGCTTCCTTCTGTGTTTTAGACTCAGAGCCAGCCGTCCCCTGGGCCTCTCCCTGAGGATGTCTCCTAGGTAACTCAAATAGAATGTGGTTAAAATTGAACTGATCCTATTGTTTCTCCTGCTCCTGCTCCAACTTCTGTACTCCTGCTCACCGCTCTGTGCTCTCCAGTTCAAGGAAATAAATCACCATTTACTAATTGACAAAATCGGAGACCATGGCATCGGCCTTAACTCTCCCACTCTCATCATCCCCAACTAACAATAATTATGTCCATCTCTTTCAAATATCCTCTGTCTCTCTTCTATTGCAAGCCAGCATCATCTCTTGAAGCGACAACTATAAGAGTCTCCTGGCTGGTCTCCCTGCTTTCATTCCTGCCCCACTGTAGTACTGTATAAAAAGGAAAGTGGTATTTTGAAAATACACCTCTGATCATGTCACTGTTTGGATGCTCTTTGCCCCACTTGGAATAGCCATTCTGCATCGCCTAGTAGGGTAATTGTGCCCAATTCCTCACATCTAAGCCTAGATGTCAAAACCTCTGGAAATTTTTCTCAATACTCAACCCCTTTGGGACTAAGTTGCCTCTTCTGTATATTCTCGTAACACTCCACTTCTTTCAGAGAGATTTTCGCACTCTATCATTGCCAGGTTACTTATCTATCCTCTCCAAAAACTTTAAAGCATAGTGAGGGTACAGGCAATATATTTTTAAATTTTCATATTCATAGTTCTTGACATGAACTAGAAATACAACAGGTTTTCAGTAATTATATATTAAATAATTGAGTGAAGGAATGCATGAACATTTAAAGTGAAATGTAAAATAATCCAATTACTAAAATAAAGACAACATCTGTTAAGTTCTTAAGAATGGTCAGTTGGAGTGAAAGAGGCGTATAGCGAAAGAACAGAAAAAGATTCTGGGTAAAATGTGATAACAGATTAACAAATATAAAGAAAAAGATGAGGAGTTTGCTAATTGCACTCCAGGTGATGTAGAAAAGAAAGTGAAAAGTATGTGCTCTGTATCTATTTCCCCAAGACACAATATATATGTTATTACATATGTA
>NW_017731744.1:649088-670524 GCF_001890085.2 Hipposideros armiger | reverse complement strand
AGCCCAGCTCCAGGTTGAGCTGTTGTTCAGCATCTTAGCTGTGGAGGGCAGTGTCACTGGCCCTCATATGTGGGATCCGAACCTGAGCCCTCTGGCATCCCAAGCCAGTTCTTAACCATCGCGCCACTCGGCCGGCCCTCCTGAAGCTTTTTATTACTATAATTCTTTGCAGCTCTGATGGGCATAAAGAGTTAATATTTTATTGAAGTTTTGTAGTAACAGACATAAATGGAGCATTGCCTTTTGGCACTTGCTCCATGGGTTATGCCCAGGACACTCCCCAACTCTAGGTTAGCCCTCAAATAATGGAAATTTTACTGTCAAAGTATACAAGCTTGCACTATATTACTGAGCACAGCATTTTGAAACTGAACGTTGGAGTACTGGCAAGAAGGCTAGGCTGCAAAATTCCGATGGTTTTACTTTGTTATGATTCATCTTTATCTGGTTAAAAAAAAATCCTTGTATGTGAACTGGATATTGTTTATTTATTTGCAACATTATTGTACAATGTATTTATTTTTACATATGAAATTATTGGACGTTGTTTTTCTACTCAAGACCCTTGAGCAAAGAGAATTTGAGTCTTAGCCGATCTTATTTAGGTCTCAAGCTGTGGAAGTCTCAATCTTGTTTAATGAGATACAAATATTGAACTCATGGCCTTTAGGAACAGTGCGAAAGATGACACCATTATTAGTAAGTTTGTATTAAAATTGGTTTTTACTCTGACCGCCCCAACTACACTGTAGTGCAGCGCCTCTCAGCTTGAGCACGATTTATATGTGTGGCTGGATAATTCTTTGTTGTGGGGGCTGTTCTGTGCATGATGTTTAGCAGTATTCTTCACCCCTAACCACTCGGTGCCAGCAGCAGCCCCACCTCAGTTGTGACAACTTAAACTATATCTAGACATTGCCAAATGTCCCTCAGAGAGAAAGCTGACCCTAACTGAGAACCACTGCTCTAGGATTTGGAGCTGGTTTTCTGTAGTTTACTCAAAATTTATACAGTCCAGGCTCTGTGGTAGCTGCTCAAAAATATTTATTTTCAAATGAAGAAATAAAAGCCCTCTGTCCTCCCTGGGTTTTGCATAGGTGTTACAGGAAAAGAAAAAGTTTCAGGGGATGTACAATGTGCTCGACACTGTGTTAGGTGTTATGGTTGACCCCCCAAAAGTGCACAGCTTGGTTTCTGTGCTAAAGACGTTTTTAATCAGGTTGGAGAGGGAAGCTCAATCCTCAAAAATATGAGGCTAACAGAAGACAGAATATATTGGCAATGGACCAAAAGGCAGAGTGGTCACATTCCACAGTGTATGGCACAGGCTACGGTGATGTTATCAATCTTTTGATTTGATGTTCCCTTGAAGGTTCTATGACCTATTTTGACATGTGGGCAGTGGTTAAATGCTGGCTTATTAACTCAAAGCTCTCTGCTATGATATATAATAACAAAGAGAACAGTAAGAAAATATTCTGTTTAAACAAACCAGATCACTTTTACATGTGACAGCCAAGCCCTGCTGGGGAGGAGGTGCTGAGTCTGGTTATGTTAGTAACTGAGTGGTAACTGAAGAAGACAAATCTAACCAGGCATGGCAAGTCCAAGGCTGACATGTGAGCCTGTACATGTAGAACAAGGGCCCAGTAATGGAGATCATACCATGCTTTCCAGCTAACATCAGACCTTAGCTATTTTGTGATTAGACGATTTTCTTAACATTTACAAGTTTCTGAACACATTTATTTTCTTTTATTCTGCACAATTCCTACTACCATTGAAACCATTTAGGTCATTTTTTTTTGAGTTATCTAAATAGCATTCAAAACAAAACAAGAAAGCCTTTCTTCACTTTTAACCATTAAAATCCTGGTTGGATAGTTTAGGTCAAATTTTAATCTCCTGAAATTTTTGCCATGATTAATAATGGATCTTTGAAGGATAAGATATGGTCCATTTCTATATTATCTACTTCATATGAAAAATATGCCCAGACTAAATAATCTGACAAATTTAAAAAACCTAACGCATTAAATACAAAGTGCCGTTTTCTTATAACCATAGAATTTAATAAATACAAAGGACTTGAGAGAACATTAAGTTGATGGAAGTTACTATGACTATTCACAAATATTTTGGCACTCCCACCTCTCAGCCCATGGCAGAAGAGCAAATTCTATACCCTCTTGGAACTGGGTGTGGCCACATGACATGGTTTCTCCAATGAAATGTGAACAGAGTAACAGCTGTTATTTCTGGGCAAAAAAATGTTTAGTGTCCATGCATGACTTTCCTTTGATTATGACTAGCAATATTCCATATTGTGGTAGCTCTGTTATCCTGGGTCTTGGAGTGAGGATGATGACAGAGCAGGAAAGTGACCCTGGCTTACCGGTACAAAACTTGTAGAGGAAAAGAAAAATATATATATTTTTTAAGATTTTTGTTGGGGAATTGGGGGGATGGGAACAATGCTGGGGAATTGGGGGAAGGGGAACAGACAAGTTGCTGTCGTTTTTTTGTTCTTCAGTCTAGCTGTGGAGGACATTGCTTCACTGGCCCAAGGTGGCACCATCATTGCGCTCTTCCCAGGTGACGCAGATCAGTTGCCGGCTTCTAAATGGCTGCTCATGCTGGCTGCTGGCTACATACGGTAGCCCATGGCAACCCACTGCAGCAGGGGCTGCAGCCTACGCCATCGCTGGCGACTCATGCAGCCCAGCTCCAGGTTGAGCTGTTGTTCAGCATCTTAGCTGTGGAGGGCAGTGTCACTGGCCCTCACATGTGGGATCCGAATCAGGGCCCTCTGGCGTCCCAAGCCAGTTCTTAACCATCGCGCCACTCGGCCGACCCCAAGAAAAATAATCTTTTTGTTTAAGCAACAACTACAATGACAGGCAACTAATACCAATACAGCTAGTGAGATTTGGCATGTTAAGTCACTACAAAATTAACTAAAATAGGCTTTATTAATGGAGGAGCGGGTTTAAACCAATATATTAGGTATGATTTTGAACAGTGATTCACCTATTAGGTGTATTCAATAAATGGTTAATTCTTGTGCAATCCATTGCTGCAGATCTGTTCTTACACAACCAAAATAAACAGAATGTGGAATGGCATATCTAGATCTATATATCCATTGAACAGAGCAAGCCGAGATGCAAAACTATTGGGCTACATTCATCAATTTTGAAGAGAACCTCAAAATTAAGATTTAGTAAATTTCAATATTATGTAGGGTCATGGAAATTTAACATCACCTATTTTTTTATTAGATGTGTAGTTGTGGTGTAATTTATCAGATTCATATGTGTGCATTTAAATTCTGAGGTCTCAGGTGCTAAACTCCATTTAAAACAAGTACCTTACAATGTTTTTGCTTTATAGTGTAACTTCTACACTTTACCCTTGCCACCTGAGCCTCCAAAGACTACATAATTGGAGAGGTATATTGCAATCGTTCTTCTGGACTTTTTAACAAATAATATTTATTGAATCCTATTATATTAAATGTAGTTGGAGAAAGTGCTCCTAGGTATGCTACTGAATATCTGTTGCTCTTAAGAACTTTAAAGTGTAGATAAAACAGATTTGATTTAGAGTAGGAGAGTCAAAGGCAAACTGTGCTAGGAGGATCCTGTATTGATGGGGCTGAGATTTGTGTCCTGGTTTCTCTTTCATTCTGTTGGAAGGTGATAGAAGCAGTTTTGCTCTAACACTTGTTTTGAAAACATGAATTTGTTCTAATGTGATTGAAATATTAGGAAACAATTTGCATAATGCAAATGTTGTAATTGCTTATGCACAGTTTTTTTTGGTGAGAAACACAAGGTGAATGTGGAAAATTGGACGCAGAAGAATTGAGCTGCTTAGGAGTACACAAAGTGCAGGAACGTACTGCCTTCATTGTCTACCTGCTGCCTTGCTCACCACATGTGGTATTAGTCCCCACTTCCTCATCTGTTGGGTTGTTGGAAAAGTCATGACATATTTTTTCTATGTTTTTCATTGCAAAAATGCGTCGTGACTTTTCCGACAACCCAATAGTTTACAAGTTTCTGTCTAATTTCATGTAGCCCTCCTTCTACCCTTTCACAATAACACACATCAGCTCAACCCTTTGGAGGCTCACTTCTATAAGCCAACTTCAGGTCTTTTTCAAGTTCACATGACATTTACTGTCGTATCTATGTGTTTCTTAAGCATTTATCATGTGTAAAGCAATCCTTCCATTTTTATTAGATTTCTCTCTTTATTTAATGAGTCACTGACAGAGTTTGTGAGTGTTGTGCCCAACAGCATTCTCCCCATAAGCCCGGCTGTTTTTATTACATGATTTTGCATATTCCCAGTCTAGCAGAAGGGACTGTACATACGTCTGCTTATTTTGGTCCAATATCAATAGCAGTAATATCGCTGGTGTTAAGTCTATGATACTGTGGAGGCTGTATAAAAGCTTAAAACTATGGCACTATCCAGTATTTAACTTTACAGAAATATTTAGAATATTTGGAACACTACATTTATCTCTTATAAAAAGAATTCAGACATGTCTGTAACTATGATTGTATCTTTTGCAAGGAGCAATTGTTTCCCAAATAGATAGTCAATTATCCCTTCTGAGAAGGATAAGGCCTTCTTGGATAATCAGCAAGTTCTCAGTTTAACTGGGCCAATTATTGTCACTCTGAATATTTCCTTTTCAGCAATAAAGGGACTAAAGAATGAGGTCCAGTGTCCCGACTCATTCATTTATTCATGCTGTTGGCAAATATTTATTGAGTATTGTGTATCGTGCACTGTTCTAGACATGCTGGATATTGTGGTAAGAGAGACCAAATTTTTGCCCTCATAGAACTTATATTTATCATAAAAATTATATATATGCAGTTACATGAGTAATTAAAGAGAATTAGTGGTATATGTCTTTTATGTTTTTGGTTTTGAAGTGAGTTTGTGGGTGGCAATCCTTCAGGATTAACTTTTAATTTCAACTGGACCCTGACAAACTAGATTTAGGTAGTTGTTCTTTTAGAAGGGGATGCCAAGACAAGTATTCTGAAAAAAATGTTTTTAAAAAATTACCTTCTCCTGGAATGATCAACAGCCCTAAACAGGCCAGGTTGTAACTGTGTGGCCTGGTGCTGTGTACTCTGAGCGTGTGGTAGAAAACTTCAAGAAAGACTCATTTGGCATCCAGTCATTTCTAAATTGAACTAACCAAGCAAATATTTCAACTATTTACCACCAGTTGCAAACGTTAATGATTCACACTAAACTGTTAAAATCTTTGACGATGTTTTAGTTCGCAGTACAAATTCAGTCAAACTTATTTCGTCTTAGAGGAAGAGGGTTAACTTTTTTCGTTTCTTCTAACTATAAATTTGCTTTCTTTGCCGGATTATCCAGGCTCTTTCCCACTCCTCCTGGCTCCCCTTTTTCTTCCTGATTTCCTTTTGTTCTGCAGAGGGATCCGTGCCTTGGGTGAGGTTCTGAACTACAATAGAGGAAGAGGAGGCCTTTGTGGTCTGTTTTGCGCACCATGAATCCGACAAGTTTTACTTTCTTAGAGTGCTATATAGTGATTTTTTTATGTGTCTAAGAAATGGAAACATTTTGTCTCATATAAAAAAGAAATATTTTTATACTGTGCTCCACTCACAGACCACATCAGAGGTATTCTAAGAATAGAATAGATCAAATATATTTTATGGAAATATAATGAGAAAAGGATGTGTTCCCAAAACTCACTCTGAACAAAGGAATGCAGCATAGTCAGAAATACTTTAATGCTCCTAACAATTTTCTCATGTGAAAGGCTGAGGAACAGCCCTGGTTTGAAGAAATCGCCCACTTCTCCCCAGGCTCCCTGAACTTGAGATCAGAACTAGGAAATCTATACATTGTGAAAAAGAAAATGTATGGAAAAAGTGACTTGGGGCATTAACCAAAAAGGCATTTTTTTGAAAGAAGAAAACATCAATATGAAACGTTTTGTCATATTTCATTTCATTGATCATATATTTATTTTATGTATTCCAGAGTACTGAAGCTTAGAAGTAACTAAATTTCTGGGGATTCATATTATATTTGTCAGTCTGTGTTTGAAGGAACTTATTGGGAAACCAAATAGATTACAATCGTTTGCTTTTATCATCCTATTCTACCATGCATACAAAGAAGAGAAACGCTAAGTACATTGAACATCTATCTTTTCTGAAAAACAAAATACATCAAGGAGTGAATTTATATTCAAATAATAACATTCTTTTCACAATAATAACCTACAGGTGTTCAAGAAACTGCACTTACTGGTTTTATTAAAGTCACCTGACCAGTGGTTAGATTTCCTTCTAATCATATTACATAATGCATTTTAGCAATAGGTTAGTTTGCTTTTTTAACTTTTCTAGATGTTACACTAGTGCATAAGTGTGATTTTCTTGCTTTCCCAAGATTCTGTGTTCCAGTTTATATATTCAAATTGGTTCTTCTGCTGGAGTCGGTGTTGCCACCAAATGTCTGTACTGTCTTGCTGAGTTTATTTTGCTTCATGATTTTTCACTTCTGAGGTATTCTAAATTGGGCAATAAAATTCAACCCCCTTTCAACCCTACCGTGTGTTTTCTCAAAAAATATATGCATTCTCAATGGATTACTGTTTATTTACTGTATATTCTATAGTACAGTCTGGAGGAACTAGAGTCCTATGAAGGCAAGTCACCATAATATTTATGCATTAAACACATATTCAGGTACATATATTTGGCTTTTGAAAAATCCAAAATGCATATGCTATCATGGCCCCCAAGGTAGCAATAACATATGCAGAGAAAATTTATGCAGTTCCAGGCTGTGAACAGGATTTCTAAGAGCTACTTCCCGAAAACATTACCCCCCTCCTCGTTCTTCAATCTGTCCACTTACTTCACTCGAAAGACCTTCTCTTTCTAAATTGACTAGCGAGCTGGGTGAGTTAGTCTCATTTAGGTGACTTCTGAGAAGNTGTGTGTGTGTGTGTGTGTGTTTTGTATATTTTTTCCTCCGATTTTGCAGGATGGATACATTGCTTAAATATAGGGAGTAGCTGTATTTTAAAAGAGCTGAATAGTTTACTGAGTTGCATTTTTGTCAACTGAAATTATTCTGGTTATTTTCAACTGGGAAAACAAATAGAAACTATGTAGAACTTACAAATAATTTGAAAGGTTTCAAAAGATAAGTTTTACTTTTTAAAATATCCTGAATTTAGAAGGAATGTATGCCCTGGAAATCTTACTGTTTTCATTATGTAACAGGATAAAAATGATAAGGAGCAACTCATGCTTAGTTTTCAATGACATACATTCACAGTGTTTGTGATATAATGGTTAAAATGTGTAAATATTACTTTATAATATTGAATATTTATGTAATACATCTCTATTTTATATGCACATATATTAGCATATGCTAATTATAAATTTTAACAATATTAAAAATATTACATTGTAAATTATTATTATTCAAAATATGCTAACTGCACTAAAATTCTGTTATTTGGGGTCTTTTTCCCTATGTTCTGATGATCCATGAGGAAATATCTGCATTCAAATATGAAATGAAATGAAAAAAAAATGAAAAAGAAAATAGGATTTATGGGGTCTTGAAATCTCATTTCACTTGTATTTTTTTTTCTTCTGCCTCTATTTTTCCATAAATATAATGGACATGAATTAAAGAATGTACATTCAAGATCTATTTTATTAAAGTTATAAATTAAAAAAAAATGTTCAGGATGAGATAGCCTATTCTAGTTAATTTTATACCTATTTATTTATTTATTTATGTATTTCTGTATTTATTTATTTATTTATTTATTTTTGTTTTAATAGTTTTAGCCTATTCTATTTTAAATGATGCTAACTCTTAGTAGTAATATTGGAGTTAAATTTTGCCATTTTGTAATTTTCACACTTTAGTTTGTTCTAACATAGATTTTCTTCCCATCTCACTTGTTTACTCATCTTAAGCACCAACGCCTGTGCACTGCTTTCCAAGGCCTCCCATGAGCTGACCTTCTGCTACTTCTCAGGCAGCCTGTCCTGTGCTCTCCCCGCCGACTGGCTCTGCCTCAGCCACACTGACCTGGTTATCGCCCCACTAACATGCCATGCAATCTCCATCTTGATGTAGGGCATTCAGGGGACTGTTTTCTGTGCCTAAAACATTCTTCCCCATGTATTCGATTGGTTGACCCCTTCCTTCCTTCCATTCTTTGATCAAATATCACCTCTCAATAAGGCCAATCTTCATTACAGTGTTAATACTTTAATCTGTCATCCCATCCTAGCACCCAGATCCTCTTTAATTGTTCAAGATTTTTTTTTTTTGCCTATAGTGTTTATTGCCTTCTAATATACTAGAATAATTCACTAGTTTGTTGTATTTATTGTCTGTCATTCCTTAAAGAATGTAAGCTACAGGAGGGAGGGATCATTGTCTATTTTGCTTGCTGATATATCCAACTGCCCAGATTTGTGCCTGGTATGATACAATCAATTATATTCATTGAATGCATTAAATGAGTGAATGAGTGAATAAACAAATACAAGGTGGCTCTTTTCAGTGACTGTAATAACTTTCCAGGTTTCCTCATGGCAATTTCTTTTCTCTGAATATGCTCTAATTTATTGGCATTCATATAAAAATGGTATTCCACAGTTGTCTTGATACAATCTGATCAATTTGGACTATAAAGGAAAAAAAATCTCTTCTATGATTTTGGAAATTATACTTCTAGTGATTCTGTTTTGAAGCAGTCATGTCAACTGTTGATTCACCAGGAAATTATAATTAATTAGAACACTGAAATACACTTTTATATGAGCTGTTTTTAAGTTTCATGCTCCCCATTCCATACTTGTATAGTTGGTTTTATGGATATGAATGTTGGAATTAGCATTTATTTACATTAGGCTTTGTTATAGTTGACAGAATTATTATAGGTTTTTGAGATCTTCGCCCTCTTCATTTGTTTAGTCACTGAGTAAATATTAATTCAATGTCTACCTTGCATTAGGCATAGATATACAACAAAGAGCTAGAAAACAAGGATATTAGCAGCTCTGTTGGAACTTACAATCTTAGGGGTGAGGCACGAATTAAAATATAATCACAATGCAAAATAGAAACTATGCCAGTAGTTTGTCCCACCATGAAAATCTGCAATAGCGGTTTTCATTTGTCTCTAAGAAATGACAATTGACTTGAGAGCTGAAAGATGAGTTAACTAATGAAAAAGTGAAGGAAGAAGTTTCCTTACAGAGATGACAGAGTGAAGAAAATTTATGTGGCATAAAGCAGCATGATTCCTATTAAGGGCCTGAAAGAAGACCAAAGTGAAGTCACGGATGTGCAGGAACATGGAGTGATATGGAGTTCAAGTAGGTAGACAGCTGGTCTTGCTGGACTATGAAGGCTGGGTTAATGAGTTCATTATCTAATTATAGATGCTCTTACCTAGCTGACATTTACAGGCCCTCAGAGGCAAAAATTTTTTAGTTTACTCTGTCAAAAAGTGGTGGGGTTTTGTTTTGGCTTCTTATAGAACTTAGATATTCCACATAAGATTTATTTCAGTGAAGACACAATCACAGTCTTCCAGTATGTGGACCCAAGGGAATAAGAAGATGGAGGTTGGGAAAAGTCTGGTAATAAACAGTTCTCCTTTATCACCTCTGGGGATAGCGCAGGAGGGAGTAGTTGTAAAATGCAGGCGAAAGTTGAGTAGAGCCTGGAAGCGGCACATTTTTTTTTTTTCTGTCTTGGATTATGTTTATAGGGTCAGGAGAAGAGTTGTTAGAAACTCCCTCCCATTTAAAATTCAATGATTCCTTGAAAATTCAGAGTTTAAGCATCTCTTTTTGTTGTTTAAACTTTTTGCATCATCCTGATTGTAAAGGGCAAATACAAAAAAATGTCAAACAAATGACAAATACTAATTAGATATTAATTTAATTCAACCTGAATGTACTTTCTCAATATCCCAGAGTACAAGTCCAGTAATACTTTCCTTATTTCAGTACATCACTCCACCCACACACTTGTTTATTAGCAGGAAGTCTACTGTAGGGAGAGGTCCCCTCCTACCTCCTGAATCATTCAAGAAGCCCAGAGGCTTGGCTATATGAAATTGGTTTGGTTTAGGTGTTCTGTTTCCCAGAGTTTGATGCTGAGAGAAGTGTAAAGTCTGAGGTTTCTACCTGCCATTTGGTTAGAACCTATTTGTTAAGGCCCCTGCAAAGCTCCTGATGGTGCCACATGCTGGGACTCCAGAGCTATAGTTGTCTTATTTCATAGGCATCTATAGCCTCATTGTTTCCCGAGCCAAAACTCCATATGATAGGGGCTAGGATATGAAGAGCTTTCAGTCCTCCCTCCACACTCTATTATTATAGAATCGGTTCTTCCTATATCCCTGACATCATCTCATAGAGCTAAAATCACCAATCCTAACTTCTGCTTTGTTCCTGGAGACTTCCCGCTTTTGATTATTACCATCACCTTCTGTCTATTAGCTTTGGTCCCAGCTATCTTGTTCTCTGCTGACAAATTTCTTTAGCACTGAGACGTCAGGAACTGCAATCAGGCTTTCCCAGGCAGATAATCCAAGAGCTGCTTCTGCTAATCACTCCAATGCCATACAATCAGCTGTCTCTAAGCCACCCAAAGCAAATGTTTTCTTGAAACTTTCTCCTATTTTCAAAATGAAGGGAAGCCCAAAAAGCTTAAAACCTACTTTATGTTGACATACTGAAGACTGGCCTGGTTACTGGGAATGAGGATTCAGGTTTGGCTGCTTATTTTCCCAACTCAAAAGAAACAATTGCTAGTTAGAATCAGAATGCATGATGGCAAGTATTTTTATGTTTGATATACACTGATATATCTCCAGAACCTAGAACAGAGTCTGATATATGGTAGGTGTGCATTTCTTTGTGGAATTGATAACTGAATGGATGATCATTTCTGGTTAAATTGATTAGTTTATGACAGCATTGTGGATGCAAAGTACCTCACCAAAAAGAACAATAGTTGATGTGATTGCCTGCAAGTTTAAATTACCCTGCCACAGATTTGGACTAGGAAATACATGGAGACGGTATAATAATGAAGGTGGGGTGAGAGACTGAGACAAAGAACTAAACTTTTTTTCAGCAGAGGGTTGCAATAAAAATTTCACCTTTATGAAATATTTAAATCTCTATTTCAAATAAATGAGGAAAGAAAGTTTTCATGTTAACATAAAGAAAATCATTTGCTTGCAATTTTCATACCCATGTAAACATTCTCATCACATACTTTATACTCATACAAATATTCTCTAAATATTCTTATATATAATATACATATATAATATATATATACACATGTAATGTACATGTCTTCTATATAAAATTATATATATATATTTTAAAGTAATTAGATTAAGATAAAAAATGAAAAGCAAAATTTGGTAGAATAACTGTCAAAATGTCACTTTCATTTTCCTTCTATTAAAAAACAAACAAACTATGGAATATTCAGGATAACCATGTATCTAGTATATAGATTTCATACATGTGATTTAATTACACAGAGTGTAAGACATAATTAAGTCATTTGTATCTTAACCTCCAAAGAAGACATTCTGGTCTGTTGGGTATTTAGACAAGGATTAAAAAAGAAAAATACTTACCCAATAATGTGATTACATACCATATCAACATCTTGACAACCTAATATAAACCATTAAGATTTCTCAATTAAAGGATTGCACCAACGAATGTTATTTTCTAGTACCTTTATTTCCTTTAGGTGAAAGCCATATTTGCATACAGAATAAAGTAGACAGGTACAAAAATGTGAATTCACTTTGTTTGTCACATAAATTTAAATGCCATCATGAAATTTATATTCGTGTAGACTGAATAAGGGCATTATTTGTTTTAAAATTCTATATATAGCTTATATTCCATTATCTCAGATCATTTGGCCTTTGTTTTATTCCTGAGGTAATATTTAATGTCTACATTAACTTTGAATTTCTTGTTATGTGTTGTCATAGAAATCTGATCTATATTTAAATTGATTTTTATTTATATAATTTATTAGTGTCTGTCCCAAAAGCAATTCTTATTCTAATTTCCAAGCAAAATTTGGTTTTCCCTTGTTTGAACAACATCAACTGTAACTTCACTTCTGTATAATTTCTAGGGATTTCCTCTCATGTAAATGATTCCCAAGAATAAACTATAATGTCTCTTAGTAGGAAAAGAAACACAATTATGATGTTTGTCTTAGGACATTCATAATGTAGAAACACAACAATTTACTGGCTTACAATTTAGGACTACCTCAAAATGAAATTCTGAAAATATAATAGCCATTTAACCCAGAACAGCAGAGGAAATTAAAAATTATATCAGACTATATACAGTATTTACTTGTGGGCAAATGGAGAAAAAAATATTCTAAATCTTGTAAGATATTTATTAAAAGCCTACCAGAAGGCCAAGAAAATAAAGTAGACATTTTTTAAAGTCACAGGGATGTTCTTTAGAAATACTTATAGATATCTATTTATTTTTAATTTTTTAAAGATTTTTATTAAAATATAGCTAACAAACAATATTATATTACTTTCAGGTATACACAATAGTTATTCAATATTTATATACCTAAGGAATTTATCACCATTATAAGTCAAGCAACCATCTGACTCTGTACCACATTATCACAATATTATTGTCTATATTCCCTATGCTGTATATTACATCTTTCTTGCTGCTTTTTAACTTTTAGCATTTTAATTATGATGTGTCTCAGTGTTGGCCTCTTTGGGTTTATACTGATTTGGACTCTGTGTACTGTTTAGGCTTGTATATTTATTTCCTTCGCCAGGTAAGGAAAGATTTCTGTTATTTTTTCTTTAAGTAGGTTTTCAATTCCTTGCACTCTCTCTTTTCCTTCTGGTACTCCTAATCATGTGAATGTTGGTATGTTTGATGTTGTCCCAGAGGCTCCTTAAATTATCCTCATTTTTTTTGGATTCTTTTTGCTGTTCTGGTTGGGTGTTTTCTGATACCTTATCTTATAAATACTCTGCTTCATCCAATCTACTATTGATTCCCTCTAATGTATTCTCCATTTCAGTTATTGTAGTCTTCATTTCTAATTGGTTCTTTTTATGTTTTCTATCTCCATTTTTATGTTGAAGTTCTTCCTGAGTTCATTGAGCATCCTTATAAGCAGTGTTTTGAACTCTCCATCGGGTAGATTTTTTTGTCTCCATTTTGTTTAGTTCTTTTTCTGGAACTTTGTTCTGTTCTTTTATTTGGGATATATTTCTCTTTCTCCCCATTTTTGCTGCCTCCCTGTGTTTGTTTCTATGTGTTATATAGGGCTGCTATGTCTTGTGGTCTTAGTAGAGTAGTCTTATGTAGTAGGTGTCCTGTGGGGCTCAGTGGCACAGTCTCCCTGATCATCTGAGTTGGGTGCTCCAGGTGTGTCCCTTCTGTGGGTTGTGTGTTGAAGTTGAGCCTTGATTGATGTTGGCACACCAATGGGAGGGATTGGTTCTGAGGACTGGTTATGACTACTGTGGAGGAGCTGTTGTGCAAGGGTTGATCCTGTGCAGCAGAATTTACTTCAGTGGGGCATTGGTGCCTTCCCAATGTGCTCTTTGGGTGTGTTGTTCCTAGAGGCAGCAGGGTAATATACCAACTTGGCCTGAAGCTGGCCCCCAGTCGTGCAAAACTTGGGGCCTACTTGGAGGGGCCCCACTGCAGGCCAAGGCCAACTGCAGCCTGTGCCCTGCCCGGGTCTACCTGACATTAGCCACAAAGCAATTTGTAGATGGTCACCACCTGTGTTGGACTTGGAGGTGCTTTGAGAGGCCAAGCCATGAACCAAGGCCAGCTGTCACTAGTGCCTGGCCTAGGGTTGCTTAGCCAGAGGTACGGGACATGCCAAAGCCAGATGCTTCTTGTTTGGGTTTTGTGAACCTTTGATATATTATAGGAAAATCCACAGCATGAGCCAAGGCAGGCTATTTATATGGAAAAGCCCCTGGAAATGTTTGGGTGTGCCCTAAAGTTGGGTGGGGTGGGGTCTCAGGGAATCAGGGCAAATGAACAGTTTTAGCCAGGTTCATGGAGTCTCAGATATGGGGGCTGCCTGTGTCTGCATGCAGGGAGGAGGAGGCTCAACAAAGAAACAATGGCTTCCACCAGCTTCTCCGTCTGGGAGAAAGCTGCTTCTCCAACCCCTTGCCCTGAAGCCAGACAGTTCAGTTCCTGTCTATATGTCCCTGGCACCTTTCCAGATGGAGCCCAGAGAAAGTGAGTTCATCAATAAGTCTGTATGTGGGCTTTTTAAGAGGAGCATCTGGAACTGCAGCCACTCTAGTCTCTCTCAGTCACAGTCTCTGCTGGTTTTCACAGCCAGAAGTTATGGGGACTTCTCTACCTGACACTGAAACCCAGGGTTAGGAAGCCTGGTGTAGAATTGGCACCCCTTGTGACTCTGGTGGGAGACGGACCTCTGCATCTGAGATATCCATCCTGATTTTTAATGGTCGCATGTCAGTGTGGGACCAACCCATTCCATGTCTTTGCTCCTCCTAATAGTTTTGAGATAGCATCTTCTATATGTCCTTAGTTGTAGGGCTTTGGTTCAGCTAGACTTGAGGTGATTCTCAATGATGGTTGTTCTGTAGTTAATTATAATTTTGATGTGATCCTGAGAGGAGGTAAGCACAGTTTTTACCTATTCCACCATCTTGACCAGATCTTTATAGATACCTTTTTAAATTACATATAACTGGTTCACCAAAGCAACCCATCTATTTGGCTTATTTAGTGCTATTAAATACAGTGGTCAATCTAGCTTTCCTCTTGTCTAAATATGGTCAGACCAACCATGCTTGTTTAATAATACTTGCTAATTTAGACTTTGAGGCAACCCAAATGTTTAAGTCTCAATTGTCCATATATATATATATATTTAAATAAAATTAGAATCTCAATCCCAACCACTTTAGGTTATCTTTTAAGGACTATTTGCTTAATCTGCCTAAATATGTTGTACACATTTTGGTGGTAAAGTTTATATATTATATACCTTTAAATTCCTTAATAGTAGTAAATACTATGGTTGAGAATATCTGCATTAAAGTGAATTAAAACAGACTTAACCTCTGACCCCATTTTGTATTTGCTTTGAGACTCGACCTCTTTAAGTCTGTAAAATGGGAAAATTAGTATTACTGGGTTGTAGGTAGGATTAAATGACATATACTTAGAACAGTGCCTAGCATACTAGTAGAAGCTATTATTAGTAAAAAATAGTAGGTATTGTTATTATCATTTTCTATAATAGAATACTATATTTTGCTGGCTCTCCATAAATGTTTAAGTGGCTATGGTAATTACTAAGGCAATATGGAATTTGGAGCATAAAGTGAGAAAGGGACCAGACAATGGTCACCATTGCACTAGATTATTATGCCCTATTTCCTGGAAACACAGGATATTTGTAGAACATTATATAAATATAATCCATATATAGTTGACCCATTCATTTCTTGTTCTGTGCCCATTTTGAAGGAGGACTCAATCCCAAACCAGTCGGAACCCTAGAGTGCTTTGGAAGAAATATCGAATTTTACTGAAAATCTCATGAGGAGGTTGAAAACATAGTTTATTTATATCTGACAGCACCAAACAACATGTAAAAAAAAAAGCTGACTTAATGTCTCTGTTCTCAGAAAGATATAGCTTCATCCCTTTCAGTATCAAATCCTTTTTCTCTCACACCTATTTGCTTTACATAAGAAATTTAGCTCTTTTTTTTCATTCACATGCTCCAATCACTCACAAAGCCTGCAATGAACTGAACCAACACCCCACAGAAAGCAGTTTATAGATCATCTGTTGTTTTTCCAAATATGCCTCATGTGGGTCTTATGCTTCTCTTATGGTTGGCTCATTCCAATGAGCACAGCAAGTATTCCTTGCACAGAGAACAAGGTCTTCTTGGGAAGAGAGTCTGATATTGAAAAAGTTGAAAATTCCTCCTTGTCGTACTTATAAAGGATATTAAGTCTGAAATATTTCATTCATTTAAATTTATTTAGTATTTATTGAGAACTGACTCTGTGCAAATCACTGGATTGGTAAAGTGAGAGGGCAGAAAGAGGACCAAGAAAATCTGTGTCCTCATGTCTGTGGAGAGACAGACATAAAACTAAATAACACCAACAAAGGAAATATTTCAATAAATGGTATTGATTTCAGTAAATAAATAGTATGTGGCCACAGAAGAGGGAGAAATTAAGCTTAACTGAGTGATTCCAGAAAACAACAATTTTGATTGTCTGAAATTTTTATCTATTATAAACGGTAGATTGAAATTTGATTTGTGAATATTAGGGTCAAAATATATTGTGAGAACTATTGAGAGGAGAAAACTATTTAAGAAAAGTCAGGGAGGTGAGTAAGGGAAGTCATGTCAGATAAAACTGTAGGGATTTAAGGTGTGGTTGGTAGGATGAAGAAATGGGAGATGATAATGGAAAGTAGGTCTGAGTCTGAAAAGAAATCATGCAAAGTTTTTGAATTGCTTTATGATGAGTGGGTTGTGGAAGAATCTGGGGAGAAAAATTGAGATTAGTAATACAATAAAGGGCTTTTCCCCCTGAATCATTATTATATTATTGAGCTACATCTATGATTTCATTTAATCCACACAACAACACTGTATTATTTCCACTTCACCAAGGGGGAGACTGAGATATAAGAAGGTAAAGTAATTTGTTCAAGAACACACAGTAAGTCCCCACGCTGTTCAAATTTAGGACCCTCTGACTCTAAATTTTTGGTTTTAATTTTATCTTTTACTATAAGGGAATTGCAATTAATCAGGCAGGAATAATGTGTTTCTTCACTTAGACAGCTGGAAGTGAGAAGAAAGGGGCAGATTTTAAAAACAGTATAAAAGGAGATTATATGCATTTGCAAGATTGGGTAGATGGGAAGGGCAAGAGAAAGGAAGATATCTGTGGATAGGGAGAGAGAAGGAGGGCATCAATGCCACATGTGTCCCCAAATAAGAGGGAAGTCTTGTCCAGAAATCTAAATCTAGACTTCATCCTTAGGGGGAGATGACTGAAATGTTGCAATAGGATAATATCATGGAGAGAAACAGGTCTCACGAGAAGGATGCATAGAAGTAGGGCATTAACAGAAGGAGAATGAGGCAGCATTTCCTGAACCAAGAAGAAAGCTAGGTATGACCAGACAATGATTATAATGCATTAAAGAAGAAACAATAGATGGGTTATTCATGAAAATAGAATATATATAAAAGGTTGCAATGTGATCAAGTACTTACTGATTGGGCAACCTGGGAAAAACCAGTCCATTTCCTGAAGCTGCAATTTATTCAAGTTGCTGTTAAAAAAAAATGCTGTTAAAGAAAAGGTTGTTGTGAGCATGACCTTGCCAACACATGCAAAATGCATAGTGTAGTGCCAGGCATAAAGTTTGTGCTCAATGAAGTCAGCTGTCGTTATTATTGTTATCATCATCATCACCATCATTGTCATTGATAAAAGTTGAAGACACACTTGGGTTTGACGACTTATAGGTTTTAGTAACATTTAAGGAAGTAGTTCTTACTCTGTGGGCAGAAACAGATTAAAAGAGGGTGACAGGAGTAAAAAAAGTAGAGAAAGCAACCCTAAACTATTTTTTCAAAAAGCTTGGCAGTGGAAGCAAGAGAAACACTGCAGCATGAAAGGTGCTCCTTGATATCGCCCCTTGAAGTTACAACAAATTGAATAGCTAAAATTCAACAAAGGATTCCCTATGTAACACACAAACATGTCTGACAGATCTATCAGAACATGTGAGGTGGGTGAATCGGAGCAAACAGGGGAGAAGGGAAGGGAGAAGTGCAGAAGGGAGCCATGGGATGCAGCGCAGAGCTGACTGTGATCCTGGGAGAGGGGAGAATTGAGGCTACAGGTGCATTCTCTGTGGCTGATTCTGCCTGAGGGAATCAGCATATAATATGGAATAATCCTTGGGCAGAAACCTTGGGGCAGAGGTCGAATACAGAAGTGTGACAACTGAGGTCTAACAGCCTTCACTGCCAGGTTTGCCTCAACCTCCCAGAGCTTGCCTCCCCCACACAATTCCAGAATTAGCATGGAGCCCCAGAAAAAACGGTGGCAGTCTCAGATTAAGGAGCAGAATATCTACAGCCCTGAGAACTGGAGATACAATTCCTGAGTGGCGACCCACTTTGTGGCTAATTCCAGTGACATAGGAGGAGTTATAGGGGTGAGGCAGCTGTGGTATGGCAGTTGCCATTAATTGGAAGAGAACAAAGCCCACACCCACATCCTCTCCCCCCCCCTTCACCTTTCACAGCTGATCACAGTAGGGGCACCCAGGCTTGGTGAGGTGCACAGCTCTGTATCTGGCTGCTGGGGCAGCACTCGGGTTTCAGGAGCTCAGAAGCCCATCACCTACTGCATCCTTCCATGGGGGTGGTGCCCAGAGACAGAGGCGTCCTGATCACAGAGGAGATGCCCACCTCTCCAGGGAATCTCCCACTGTGCAAGAAGCTGGAACAGGGCAAGAGAAAATAAAATGTTCCAGCGTTATGTACTGGAAAGCAAAAGAAAGACCTCTTCATATCAATCTGCTGCAGAATTCACTCCCATAGATGCTCAGGAAGGGAAATAGTCCATTAATTACCATGAATAACCAAGGTAACAGGGCAGCTCAGGATGAAAATGAAAAATCTCCAGAAAATAAACTTAAAAAACATGAAAATATGTGACTTAAATGACAGAGAATTCAAGGTTGCAGTTCTGAAAAAACTCAATGAGATTCAAGAAAACTCAGGCAGTTTAATGAACTCAGAAATAAAATTAATGAACTAAAATATTTTACCAAAGAGATTGAAATTAAAATAAAAAAGAACCAAATAGAAATTCTGGAGCTGAAGAACTGAATAAAAGAGATGAAGAATGAAATAGCCAGCTTAGGAAATGGAGCTGACTAGATGGAGAAAAGGATTAAATTTCCAGATAGAAATCTGGAAATAATGCAGATGGAAGAAGAGAGAGACTTGAGAGTTAAAAGGAATGAAAGAGCTCTACAAGAACTATCTGATTCCATCAGAAAGAGCAACATGAGAATAATGGGTATACCAGAAGGAGAAGAGAGGGAGAAGGGAACAGAGAGTCTGTTCAAGCAAATAGTCCAATGAGAGCTTCCCAAACCAATGGAAAGAACTGGATCTTCAAATCCATGAAGCAAACAGAACACCTAATTACCTGAATCATAACAGGACTTCTCCAAGGCACATTATATTAAAGCTGTCAAAAAATAATGACAAAAAAGGAATTCTCAAGGCAGCCAGGGAAAAGAGACAGTAACCTACAAAGGAAAGCCCATTAGATTATCATCAGACTTTTCAGCAGAAACTCTACAATCAAGGAGGGAGTGGAATCAAATATTGAAACTATTGAAAAGAGAGAAATTATCAGCCAAGAATAATATATCCTGCAAAGTTATCCTTTAGATATGAAGGAGAAAGAAACACTTTTCCAGACATACAAAAGCTGAGAAAATTTTCTACCACAAGGATTGCACTACCGGAAATACTGAAGGAGGCTGGTTGACCAGAAACAAAATGGTGCTGGGAAAATTGGAAAGCCACGTGCAAAAGAATGAAACTAGATTCCTATCTGTCACCGTGTACCAAAATTAGCTCAAAATGGGTCAAAAGACCTAAACATAAGACCTGAAACAATAAATTGCATAGAAGAAAGCATAGGTACTAAACTATGGACCTTAGGTTCAGACAGGATTTTATGAATTTGATCTCAAAAGCAAGGGAAGTAAAAGCAAAAATAAACGAATGTCACTATATCAAACTAAAAAACTTCTGCACAGCAAAAGAAATCATCAACAAAGAGGCAACCAACCAAATGGGAAAAGATATTGCAAACAACACTTCCTATAAGGGGCTAATATCCAAAATATATAAACAACTCATACAACTCAACAACAAAAAAACAATCCAATTAAAAAATGGGCAGAGGACCTGAACAGATACTTCTCCCAAGAGACGTACAAATGGCCAACAGATATATGAGAAGATGCTCAACTTCAATAGCTATTAGGGAAATTCAAATCAAAACCACAATGAGATACCACCTCACACCTATTGGAATTGCTATTATGAACAAGACAAATAATAACAAGTGTTGGAGAGGTTGTGGAGAAAAAGGAACGCTCATACACTGCTGGTGGGAATGTAAATTGCTACAGCCACTATCAAAAACAGTATGGAAGTTCCTCCAAAAATTAACAATAGAATTACCATATGACCCAGAAATCCCTCTTCTGGGTGTTTATACACAAAATCTGAAAATATTTTTCCATAAAGATATATATATATATATATATCCCTACATTCATTGAAACATTATTTATGGCAGCCAAGACATAGAAACAACCAGTGTCCTTTGATAGATAGTTGGATAAAGATAATGCGGTACATACAATGTAATATTACTCAGCCATAAGAAAAGATGAAATCCTCCCATTTGCAACAATATGAATAGATCTTGAGATTATCATGCTAAGAGAAATAAGTCAGACAGAAAAAGTCAAGAACCATATGACTTCACTCATGTGGGATATAAAAATGAAAGCAACAAAGGAACAAGACAAAGAAACAAAAGCTCATAGACAAAGACAGCAGTTTAGTGGTTACCAAAGGGTAAGTGGGGAGGAGGGTGTTAGAAGAGGGAAAGGGGGTCAAATATATGGTGATGGAAGGAGAACTGACGACTCTGTATGGTGAACACACAATGTGATATATAGATGATGTATTATAGAAATGTACACTTGAAACCTATGTAGTTTTACTAAGCAATGTCATCCCAATAAATTTAATAATAATAAGAAAAAAGCCTGGCAGTAAATGTAAGAACAGAAGGTAGAAACAATTGAGAGATATACACTTTCAAATGGACATGCAGAAAATGGTCCTTTTGAAGGAATGGCAACTTTAGCAACCTCATAGCAAAATTATTTGATAATATTTAGTAGTTTTTTCATGCACAGGTCAGATAAGTTACAGAGAGGGTTACAATGGAGTGTAGCCTCACTCAGTGATTCATTTGTGCAACTCAGTTCCCAATGTGGAAATTATTTGGGAGTAAATTCCACAACTAAAGCAGTGCCTGTGTTTTTTCCATTTTTTTAAATGTCAGTGATGCCAAGGAGAGGACTCAAGGAAGGCAATTTTGACTCTTATGGTCTTGCAAGGATATCACTGACTTGATTCTGTGTGTGTGTGTGTGTGTGTGTGTGTGTGTGTG
>NW_017731744.1:619149-649043 GCF_001890085.2 Hipposideros armiger | reverse complement strand
TATATATATATATATATATATATAATATAGAGAGAGAGAGAGAGAGAGAGAGAGAGATCTCATTTCTCCCCTTGTGCCAAAGGACATGAGAGTGAGTAAATCTTCACAGGGTATGAGATTGCAATAAAGATGTGTGCAAATTTAGATGGAAATTAGGCATGTTCCCATGGCTCCTGGAAAATTGCCAGCATAGTGCTCAAGACATTGCCTTTATAGACTATGTATATATTTATTTCTTTGTAAATCCAGTCTATAGAGTTTTCTGTTTATGATTGTTCCCAAGGACATTCTTCCTCCAAGCATTTTTCTAAGCAGATACTCACTCAAAGCCAGTTTTCAAATCATATCAAATGTAATCAGTATTTTCTGTGAATTCTCTCTCTTTGATATTACTGTTTTGTTCTTTACAATTTCTATTGTGCAATAATCACAGTAAAGACTTGTCAAAGATGCATAGCGTATGTGTGTGTATGGGGGCTATTCTAAATATGGGGAATTCACAGTATTAATTATTATTTCTCATGCCCCTCAAACACACTTTAAACGGACTCTTAAAACATTTTCTGTTTTACATTATAGTTTAATTCCTTAATGTTCTTTACATTCTAAGTATTTAGAGTTTGAGTTATTCTTGGAAAGTACAATATTATAGTGTAAGTGGAAATGTAGGCTATTAATTGCTGAAAAGATCAATGCTATTATTTTCAAAATACTTAATCATATCAATCTGTTTTTCTCATACTTTCATTTTAGTATTTCAAAAAGCATATGCTAAGGCCAGAAATATTCAACCCGGTTGAGTTAAAGAATGTTACAATGAATTGTAGTTTCCCTAAAAGACACAAATAAGCTTAAATCAGTGACTTAAATGCTTTTTTGATGGTTTTCTATCTTTACACATAATTATAAATTTCTTCAAAATAATGCAGTTCTAAATATAAACATGTATTATCCAGAAAAGAAATAAGTCATTCTGAGACTCAATAGTTATAAAATGAGAATATTTAGTTTTGGACCTATATAAACTCTCATGATCTTCCTAAATACATAAAGTGAAATATTAATCTATTTTTTTTGGTCTTCTTTGTACTTCTATAATATTATTCAGCATGGAATCACTGGCTATGGCACAGTTATTTATTAATTTATATTTTATGTTGATTTTATTAAATATTTATATTACCCTATTAATATTATAATAGCTTTTCATAAAATAAAATAGGTGCCCTACACAAGCATTTTATATTCCTGTTTTCTGAATTGATAGCATATTTCAGAGAATAAAGAAAGCATTTTGGTTAGAGATTTGGAGAAAGGGCTATTTTTTTAACTAGAGAATCAACTCTGGGCTGGAAGTCAGACCACTGGTTCTTTTTCTGGCTCCTGGGTCCAGCTAAGGGCCTCAGGTGAGGGTGGCAACTTATCTGTAAGCCAGCAGAGGAAAGTTTGTCTTGCATCCTCTATCTCAGAGGATTGCCTTCAGAATCTGGCAGGAAGTTATAAAAGTATTTTAAAGAATAAGAGCATGAATTTCCATTTTATTTGAATAATTAAATTTTATTTTTTAATTGCTCTGTTGAAATAATGCTGTTATTCTCAATTTTCTAGAATACTTTAAAGTAAAGATTAAGTACAGATATTATATCAGTTCTAATTTCTGAGATATTGGAGGTATATTGTCCTCTCAAAATTTTGGTTTGAGAATATATAAATTGAAATGGTAATAAACTAGGCTTGTATTTTGTTTATCTGTAATGTTAGCTTAACCAAATAATTGGTTACCCATTATAAGCAATTTAAGGGAAGGGAATTCAACGAGGAGTTTAATCATAGAGTTTTAAAATGGGCGCATTAGAACTTATTCTCAGTTCTCATTATAGCACATGATGGTGCATTGAGATGGTTACTCGTGGTAAAATTACATAGCTAAGTGATTTGGAAGGTGAGCTGGCAATAAATCTGAGTTAGTAAAAGGAGTATAACTGAGAAGAATAAGGATCACTGAAAAAACAAAAAGTAGAACAGATATCAGCAAAATACTTAGATTAGCCTTTTGGCAGTTGGATTGGTGCCTCTCTGCTAGAATGGCCTTCTTTCTTCCATTTCTCAAACCTCATCTTTCCTTTGTTGAAAATCCAAGTCATCATTCTTCCTGAGAGAGGTTTTCCGTTTCTTTGTCTATTTCTCTCCGGTTTTTATTATATTAGTGATAGACAGATGTATACAGTTTAAAGTATCAAATAGTTCAAGTTTATTAAGGGTGCTTTAATCAACTTTCCCACTTCTCCTAGAAGCAATGAATTTCAACTCCATTAGTTCTGTATTATAAACAACATGTATATATTTTTATTTCTCAAATGTTCAGCTCTAGGTACTAGCTCTTCAATTACCTCCAAGAAAAAGGGATTTAGCACTCTTTCTTTCCTATAATTGCTTTTCTCCCACACCACATTCTTGGTTCTCCCTCTCCCCATTCTCAAATTTTCAATATTTTGAGTCAGGTCAATATATAATGTTTATATTATTATGGCTATGTAAATACAATCCACATCTGACATATTGGGTTGTCAGAAGAGTCATGACGCATTTTTGCAACAAAAAACATAGAAAAAATACATCATGACTTTTCTGACAACCACATATATATATATATATATATATATATATGTGTGTGTGTGTGTGTGTATATATATGTATGTATATGTATATGTATGTATATAGTCTCATATAATATATATATTATGTATGTATACATAAATAACATGGAATGTTTCCTTCCCTTTTTTCTTCTGTTTAGTTTTTGTTGTTGTTGTTGCACTAATAAGTACTTATCACTATTTCTATTCCAAACTCATCTCCAGTTGACTAAATGTCCTCCCATTTTGATGTTGAGAGCATAAGGAGTGTTATTAGTGTCATGTCTCTCTCTTGGTGGCTTCCAGCATCTTCGAATCTGTACTGGGTGGCTCTGTGCCTGGTGCATAGGTGTTACTGTTGCCCATCTCATTGTGCTGATACTCTGTTTTAGTCCCCATGCTTTCTCTGTCAACTTAGGCCCTCATGTTCTTGAAGCACATACTCTAAGAGCTTTCTGATAAAAAAAAATACATGACAGAGAATAGTGTTTGAGAGTATTTATGTGTGAAAATGTCTTTATATGAGTAATATTTTTGTATAAAATTCTAAGTTGGAAAAGTTACTTCCTTTTAGAATTTTAACAGTATCGTTTTGTTATTATTTTTTTTTTTTTTTAGCTGAGCCATCCTGCTACCTGTTGGCAGCTCAGCAGCTGCTCAGTTCGGGCTGGACTCAAACCACTGTTGCTCAGAGCTCAAACTCTTGAGCAAGCTCTTAACCAACTGAGCCACTCGGCCAGCCCTTGTTTTGCTTTCTTTTAACTTCTAATGTCACTATGGATCCAAAGTCATTTTAATTGCTTCTTTGTTTTTCTTTGTGGAGGCTTGTAAAAGTTTCTCTTTGCTTTCCATATTCTGATATTTCGTGGTAGTTTACCTTGCTGTGTATTTAACGACATCCATTATGGGGGGGGGGCATAAATTCTTTCAATGTGGAAGCTTATGTTGCCCATTTATGAATATTTTCTTGACATATTTTTGTATGATTTTTTCCCTTTTTTCTCTTTTATCTGGAATTCCAATTATTTGGATAAGGGTCACCTGGATTGACCATCTAGTTTTCTTATTTTTCTCCCCACTTTATATCTTATTCTCTATTTTCTGAGAGGTTTCCTTAATCTTATGTTCCACACTTCTTTGAGTTTTAATTTCTGCTATTATATTTTTAAACTTCAAGAGCACTTTTTCTTTGAATATTCTTTTTTTACTAGCCACTTATTGTTTCACAAATGCAACATCTTTTTTTATCTCCGAGAATATTAATAAAAGCTATTTTTCGTGATTTTTTCTTTTTATATAAAATCTGTTTCCTCAAGTGCTTCCATGTACATTCTCTTTGATTATTTCAGTCTCTCTTTTCCATGTTAGACATTCCTTTAGATGCCCAGACAGTCTTAATTACCTGCTAATTTTAAGAATGTGGCACTACAAAGTTTCTTAGAGGCCATGACCATGTGAATGGGTTTATCAACTATGGCTTCCTCTGTAAGTTTATCTGGCTGGGCCTTTTATTAGGGAACACTTAATGTCAGAATCTTTGGATTTTCTTGTTTTGGGTTTGTATATTTACCAGAGAGATAACTCCTCTATTCTTTTGCCTAGAGATTAAAGGAGTGACTGGCAGCATTGGGAGAAGCAGAGGACCTATACAAAGTGAAGAGGAAAAAAAGCAATTGGTCATTTTACTCAAATCATCTCATTTTCTCTATTATTCTTTAATGGCAATATATTTCTCCCAGTTGTCTGAGCTCAGAAGCTTAAAAGTCTCCTAAAGTATTATTCCTCCTTTATTCATAAATCCAAATTAATGGCTACATCTTATCTTCCTAATATATTGCAAGGTAGTTTTTGGCAGAATCTAGGAGTCAGAGTATCACGGAAGAGTGGTGAAGAGCATGGAATGAAGATAATAACTAACTAACTAACTAAACAAATCAAAATAAATTCCTAAGAAAGGACATATAACAATACCTTCCTTACCTTGTCAAGGCATAAATAGTCCTGAATAAGGGCGTTTCCTACCTGATAGTTAACTTAGTCCCTTGATCCAAAACAAAACAAAACAAAACAGAAAACAACAAAAAATCCCCCCAAAGCATGGAATGTAGAGCTCCCAATGCTCAGTTTTTAGCACTTCCCAGGATTTCTTCAAACCATTTCTATGTATATTTTGCAATTTTTACATCTTAAATGTATATTATATTTTTAAAATCTAAACAATTTTATACATAGAACATTATTTAAAAATGCATCTTTTATTTTGATTTACTACAAATAATTTTTTTCTTTAATACTTGTGCTTAACCATAATCTTTTAAAATTTAGTATAGTTTTTCTTTCACCATGAATTACTTGACCTTTGCTTCTAAATATCCTAATCATTGATCAATATTTTTCTAGTTTCCAAGGTCTTCATGAATTACTCATCTTTCCATTCACTTAGAAAATGTTTTTCTTTGGGATACATTTGTCTCCTAGAACTTTTATTAGTGAGTGACCTATATAATGGAGTTTTTTTACATGGTCAATACCTATTCATTTTACTCTTCCTTCACAACTCTGAAAAGCTTTATGGTGAATGAATGTGTAGGAAGTGATGTCTACTGTGCATATAAATGTTAGCTGTTCCATCCATTAGCAGTGTGTAACAGTAATTAGTGTAACATTGCAATCCATGGGAAAGTGCTAGGTGTGGCTCATCATTAATGGAAGTGGTATGATGTAGTGTCAATTGTAAGTGAATTTGAACAGAGACAGTGTTTTGTCCCTGAGAAAGATTCAGGAATTGGTTACCATGCTCTGTTCCTATTGTACATTGGCTCTGTTGAAAGAAGATAGCATAATGTAAAAGCATTTAAGAGCAGCCTGCTCAAGAAGGAATTGAGGCTGAGGGATTGCTTCCACAATAGCACTGGTAAAATAGTCCTTTTCATTTGAGTCAAAGGGGATCTGAAATATGTTAAGACAGAAATATTCTTTTGTAATAGCAAGTTAGATACTAAAATATTATTTCTTCCTTGGTGCTTGACAGCATTGTGGGAATTGGTGGTTTTAAAAGCCACTTTTCAAAGATAGCTAAGATGCTCTGAATTTGACTGTGGTCAGAGAAAGTTTTCTGAGGTTAGACTGCTACTTAGAAATATCCTTTCACCTTTATTATTTAGTTTTAAACTTCCACATGCTTTGTAAATGAACTTTTGGAATTATACATTAAATGCTGAAAAATTTATTTCCTAATATGATGAAACACAATATTTTAGCTCTTTTTTACTTATGGTTAGTATGTGAAGGTCTATGCTCTATAGCGCAGATAATCTTGGCTCCTCTTACCTGTGATTTAAAAATGTTTTATTTCTCTGGAGACTTAGCATCAATTATAGATTTGAAAGACCTTTCTTTTGTGTTATCTTTTCTTGGTTGCCTAACAGCATAGTACATTTTCCAGTTCTAACAATGTTATTGTGTATCAAGTATGGTTTACTCTAAAAATCATATAGATATAAAATGACAGAGGCTATCATATCAACTCATAAGCCAAAACACATTGAAGTGATTTAGCATAAATGAAAGCATGAAATCATGGGCAACAGTTGTCTGGTAACAGGGTAATGTGCTTAGATCTGTGCTGCAAGTCTCTTACCCATGTTACTTGGAGATGATTCTCCTACTCAATAAGTACTACTTCTGATGGTGTGTGTGCATGGGATTCATGGTTTAAACTCTCCTGCTTAAGACAGTTTCTCTCAAGGAACAACCTCCAGACACACACTGTGGTAGGCAAGCAATTGTTTATGCTTGTTTCTTTATAGGATTGCTGATCTTAAATAAATAGACAGATATTTCTCCAGCAATAAAGGGAACAAAAAGAATTGTAGTTTAGGACATGCAGTCTAACAGAGAAGTCACACACAAGTGCAGAGAAGCAAAGGAAAAGTATGTTTTTTTTTTTATGGACTTAGGAGGGGCTGTTGTAAACAAAGAGCCCATTGGGGGAAACTGAAACTTTGAAGTATAGTGACTTTTCATTGGCTGAGTTATGGCAGTTTCCCATTGGCTAAGCTGTTACTGGGCAAGGAGGAATTTTTTTCTTCCTCCAGCTGAGGTATTAAAATACAGTTGATTTTTGTATAAAATGGGTTTGAATTGCACAGATTGAACAATGTGGGTACCTTTAGATTCAGATTCTTTTCAGTTAACCTGTTGCAATTTAAACCCACATTGTTAAAGGGTCGTCTCCATGGTTAAGGATCTACAAATGTGAAAGACTGACTGTAGTTATATGTGGGTTTTCCACTGGGTGAGGTGTTAATGCCCCTAACTCCTGAGTTGCTCAAGGGTCAAATGTAGCATCACTTATTGTTGGAGATGCAAGGTATGTCTCTTCCTTTTGGGGTCAGTGGTGTGTGTTGAGTGATGAGTGCATGGGAGTTCTCTCCTCTAGCCTCCTGACTCTATTTTAAAGGAGGTTTCTGTTTATTAATTTTCACAGGTTCTAAGAAGCTTGTAAGAGTGACACATTCTTGTTTTATTTTTGTTTATCCTTCATTTATTTCTATATGTACATATATGTACATGTATACACTCAAATATACATCCATCTATCTAACTATCTATCTATCTATCATCTATTTCTCTATTTTACGTAAATGTAACCGCAAGCACAATTTAAAATTTATGTTGACTTTAAATATATAAATATGTATTTATGTATATATATATAACATATATGATACACACACACACACACATATACACAGAGGGTGCCAAAAAATGTATATGCATTTTAAGAAAGAAAAAAACTATTAAATTATAATACTCAATATATACCAATAACAAAAGATGAATACAAATCATGTTTGACTTCTGCAATTATAAGAGGTGCTCAAAATGGTTATCATCAGCAGAATTTTAACACAGTTTTTTCCTGTCTTAAAATGTATATACGTTTTTTTGGCACCCTCTGTTTGTACAATTTATAAAAAAATGATTGATCAATAGATACTATTGTATTATTTTTACAACAATAAAATCACATTATGTTTACTTTTGTGTATAACATTTTATTAAAAGTTTATCCAAGATAACTGGTACAGATCTAGTTAATTACTTTAATAGTCTACATGATATTTTATGGTAAAGATAAACTATAATTTATTTAGCCATCACTCCTATTAATAATAATTTATCCCACTCCTAACCAACCTTGGCTTTGAAATATTACAAATAATGTTCATGAATACACCTCTAAATACTGTTGGTTTTATTTCTGCAGGATACATTATAATAAATGAAATTTGTGGTTGATATATTTATATCTGTATATAGTTATATATACAACATATATATATATATAGTGATCCAAAAATTAATGACAATGTGTCTTTTACTGTAATAAATTCTTTTTTACTTAAACATTCACCATATTGTTTGATCACACCATATATATATATATATATATATATAAAGAAATTTTAATTATAAGAATTCAAATTCCTAGTAGGAATTACACTTACTTTAAAAAAGTTTTGCAATTTTAATGGATGCAAAGTGATATCTCATTATAAATAATATACATTTCCTCAATTAGCAGTTTGAAAATCTTTGTATATATTTATAATATAATATCGTATAATATAATAATATAATATAATGTAATATAATATAATATATACTTTTTCCATTTGGATTCACTCCTCTGTAAATCACCTACAAATCCTTTCTTCATCTTTCCATAGTGTGGAAGGTATCCTCTAAGATGACCTCGATAATGCCTGCTTCATGACATTCACATCCTTGGGTAAACTTCTCCTTTTAAATGTGGTCTAGGTTTAGTCACTAGCCTCTAATAAATAGGATACAGAAGCAATGGGATGCCACTTCTGGGATTAGGTTATAAAAAGCGTGCAGCCTTTCTTCTTGAGCGTTCCCGTGTTCTCCCAGCTAGTGGGAAGTCAGCAGCAACGTCATGAGGCAGCCCCATTGGAGAGGTCCATGTGGGGAGGGAATGAAGCCTGCTAAAAACCATGGGAGGGAGCTTGAAAGCAGATCACTCCTCCTTAATTGAGACTTATGAATCTGTAGTGGCCAAAATCTTTATTGCAACTTTATGGACGATCTAGAGCAAGAGAAAGCTAGCTGAGGCACTCCTTGATGCCTGACCCACAGAAACGGATAAAATGAATGTTTGTTATTTTAAGCTCCTAAATTTTGGGGGCAATTTGTTTTGCAGCAATTTGTTTTGTAGCACTAACTACTACATAGAGTGTTCTTATATTTTCCCTCAGTAGTTTATAGCTGCTACTTATGGTATTTACCTACAACCCTTCATAGTCTTTGCAGAGATTTTTCTAACTCAACCATGTGCATATTGGCTTTATTTATGATATATTTTGCTAAATAACTTAAGTTTGCATAGTAATATATTACCTGTTTTCTCCCTTTTAAAAAACCTTTTAGCCTAAAGGTAAGATAGGAGACATTCTAATTTTTTTCTATGATTTTGATTGTTTATATTTTATACTTAAACCCTGCTGGTTCCAGTGGAGTATTGTAATTTTTTCTTGCCAGATTATTGTTCTCCTCACTCTTTGGTGCCAGTTTAACTTCTGGCTGCCTTGTGCAGTGGCAATCTCCCACATAATGGAAGGGTTTATAGTGCACATCTGGAAGTTGTAGTGTTCTGCTGGTGAATGCTGGTCTCCTTTAGGGCAGCAAATAGAAGCCTTTGTATTCCTAGTCTTCTCTATAGCAGAAGTTCAGACTTTTAGTCTCAGTGGTAGGGAGAACTCAGTTTAGCAACTCTTGGCTTCTTTTAGTTCTGGGCAACCAGCCTGCCATAACCACTTTTTCTACCCCAGGGATCCACAGATCTCTTATACCTGCAGATGCGACATTCCTGCCGGGCTCAGCAGTGACTTGGCTCTGAAAAAGTGGTTGATAATTTGATAAGAGTTGTAGAAAGGCAACAACAATAATGCATGTCAGATGTCTTCTTTCCATCTTCTTTCCTCACTCCAATTCTCACTCATGTGGTATCATTTTCATGTAGTTTGGGCTATATAATATATATTTACTAAGGTGTTCAAGGTTATAAAATTGAGATTGTTGAAATAAGCATAAGAAATAATCAAGATATGCATTTACCAATCCCTGAACCTAGAAAATTATAAGTACCAAGTGTATATTCCATTGAAATGGAAGAGGGAGTCCAGATATTTGGAAATTAGCACTGAAAAACTTAGGCTTCCTTTTCAAATTTAAATTATAATGTTTTCTAAAGAAATGACTTTTTGAAGGGACTAGATTTTATTCTTGTTTTTGTAATCTATAACAGCTTTTATTGAGTATGCTTAAAGAGAAGAAATAATGAAGCAAAATGTAAGGTAACTTGTTCAAGAATTTTGAGGAAATTCAAGTGATATAATTTCCATGAGTCTATTACAAAATGAAAAGAACAATGAAGTGAACTTTAAAATTTAACTGAAGGTGAACTTCATTGAAAGTAATTTTTACTTAGTTATTCTTTCAAATGGCACTTCAGTTGAAATAATTTATTTTATCAACAATTTAATTATGTCCTTTATATATATTTGATTCAGATTAATCCATTTGTGAGTATTCTACTAATACATTTAAAATGACTTACTGGATTAATAATGTTGAAACTTGTATGTAGGTTGGCTCTATGGTTAACAATGCAATCAATATAAGTGTGCAAAGATCACAATTAGTAGATGTGAATTAGTAAATTTCCCAACTAGAACAACTTTAAAACATTATGAAAATCATGAATTAAACAAAACCCAGATTATCAAAATCAATCTGCCCTTTAGGGTAGATTTAGCAACCTACTAGGAAATCTTCTAGGCTAGAGGATTTTGGGGGCCAGGTGATACCTCTGCCCAGGAAGTAAATTGGGGCTTGAGAATAGAACAAAACAAAACAAAACAGAGCAATGCTGTTTTTACATATGGTCTTTTTTCTTGTAGATCTACACAAATAGACAATATTCCAAAGTGGTTTAGGTTGGCAGGTTGGAGGCTGTCATGAGAAAAATGGTGGTAGCTATTTTTTTTTTTAATAGAGGGATGTGGGTCATAAATTTTGCTATATTGTATTAATGCCCACAATTGTTTTATCTTTTTTTATGTATTGGCATTTTTATGAATATCTAAAGTCCTTCTTTCTCTCTTGCAACAATATTTGACTTAAAGTCTACTTTGTCTTATATTAGTATAGCATTTCCTATTCTTTTTCTGTTACTATTTGTATGGAATATTTTTTCTGTTTTTTCACTTTCAACACATTTGTGTCTTTGGATTTAATGTGAGTCTCTTGTAAATAGCAGATAGTTGGATTATGCTTTTTATTTTTTAATCCCTTATACAAATCTCTTCCTTTTAATTGGTGAGTTTAATCCACTAACACTTAAAGTGATTATAGGTTTCCCCCACTATCCTATCTGAAGGCAGCGTTCCTATGAAACCTTCACATGTCCAAATGAAGTAAAGTGAAGATTATCCCCTTGGTTTCTGAAAGTTCATGTTACCCCACCTCATTTTTACAAAATACCTATAGTAGTATAGTAATGGCTTTTTTTGGTAATAGCTAAAATCCTCTTTGAATTTTTTTTTGGTTAGCAAAAGCAAGTACTAATGTAGATGTTTCATAAAAGTGAAGTGGCAAAACACAAATTTTCAGAAAGCAGAGGATACCTGTGCTTGTAAGAAAGGACTTACTTCTGCCATTTTCTTTTCTTTTTTTTTTTCTTTGCTGAAACTTGTTAGAGAAATAGTCCATGTATGGCTGTGCTGAAACTTGTTAGAGAAATAGTCCATGTATGGCTGTGCTGAAACTTGTTAGAGAAATAGTCCACGTATGGCTGTGCTGAAACTTGTTAAAAAAATATTCCACGTAAATTTTCTTTTTTTTGCTGAAGTTTGTTAAAAGAATACTTCTGCCATTTTCAAGTTTGATTTCTACATGTCTTCTATGTTCATTCTTCCTCAAACCTCTATTTCTGCTTTCTTTTCTAATTAGTTGATTTTTTTCTAGTGTTCTATTATGATTCCCCCACTTCCTTTTCTGTATTGCTTTGTGTTATTTTCTTAGTGGTTACTCTCAAGAATAGAATTAGCATCCTAAACGTTTAACAATTTAGTTTGAATTGATGCCAACTTAACTTCAATAGTATACAAAACCTCTGCTCCCCACCATTTTATTTTGTTAGTACCACAAATTACATCTTTTTACACCATATTTCTATTATCATAGATTTATAATTATTTTATATGTTTATCTTTTTTTTTTTTTTTTTAGCTGAGCCATCCTGCCACCTGTTGGCAGCTCAGCGGCAGCTCAGCTTGGGCCACGAATCGAACCAGCAAAGCGTTGCTCAGAGCTCACACTCTTGAGCCAGCTCTTAACCAACTGAGCCACTTGGCCGGCCCACGTTTATCGTTTAACTCATGTAGAAAAAGGGAGCAGCATAAACTAAAAATATAATAATGCTGGATTTTCTATTTACCTATAGTTAACTTTACTGATGTTTTTTATTTCTTTATATGGCTTTGTATGTCTTTTAATTTTAACCTAAAAAGCTCCCTTTAACATTAGTTGTAGGAAACATCTACTAGTGATGGACCCCTTGGCCTGTTTACTTCAGAATGTCTTAATTTCTCCTTCATTTTTCAAAATATTTTGCCAGTCAAAGAACTCTTGGTTGATAGTTTTTTGTTGTTGTTGTTTGTTTGTTCCCATTCAACACTTTAATATGTCATTCCCTTACTTTCTGGACTTCATGGTTTCGAATGAGAAACTTGGTATTAGTCTTATTGAAGGTCCCTTGTATACGATAATTTACATCTCTCCCTTGATGCTTTCAAAAACCTCTCTTTGTTTTTCAACAGTTAGATTATAATGTGTCTCTGTCTGGATCTCTTTGTATTTCTTCTAAGAGCTGGTAGAGCATCTTGGCTGTATACACTCATTCATGCCTTTCACCAGATTGGGAATTTTTTAAGCCATTATTTCTTCAAATATTCTTTTTGTCCCTTTCTTTTTTTCTTCTTCTGGAACTCCAATATTGTGTATATTAATGTATTTGATGTTGCCCCACTGGTATTTTTGGATATAATCATTTTTCTTTATTTTTTCTTTTCTGTTCATCAGACAAGATTATTTCAATTGACATGTATTCAATTTCCCTGATTCTTCTGCCTGCTTAAATTTTTGTTCAACCAATCTCTTGTGAATTTTACATTATAGCTATTGTATTTCATAGCTCCAGGATTTCTTTTTGAAACCTATTTATGTCTCTCTCTTTACTAATGTTCTCCATTTGTTGAGACATCATTCTCCTGATTTCCTTTAGTTGTTTGTTGATGGATTCTTTTTAACTCTTTGAACACTGTGAAGACAGTTGATTTAAAGTCTTTGTCTAGCATGTTTAATCTCTAAGCTTTCTCAGGCATGGTTTCCCCCAAATTTGTTTTATCCTGAGAGTAAGGCAAACTCTCATATATCTTTACATGTCTCATAATTTTTGGTTGAAAAATGGACATTTTGCCTATTTGTATGTGGTAACTCTGGAAATCAGATTCTACTCTCTCCCCAGAGTTTGCTGTTGTAACTTGTTGTAGACTGAAGTTGTCCATTGATTCAGTAATGCTGTGAAACTACTCTTGCAAAGACTGTATCCTTTGTCATGTGTGGTCCTAAAGTCTCTGTTACGTTGTATCAGGAGTCAGCCAGTGACTTGACAGGGGTTTTCTTAAATGCCAAAATTTAGCAGCTCCTTTTTTCATTAAACACTCTTGTGGTTGTTGTAAGATTTTGCATTAGTATCCAGAGTTTCAAAAGGGTTGACTCAAAAAGTTTTGGCAGCTTAATAATTCTTCCACAGAGGGATAGATCTATGGAGCTCTTTACTCTATAATTTTGGTGATGTTACTTCTTATCAAAGTTATTCTATTCATTTTGGGAAAAATGAATTAGATGCTGGGATATTATTTTCTCATACCCTCTTTGTTTCTTACTGTATAAGTCTTCAATAACTTTTCCTCTTATGATTTCCATGAACATAGGCTGAAGATCAACACGCAGATGTGAAACAACCATCTAAAAATTAAATTTAAAATTTTCCTCACTATACTATCAAAAATACAACTTGGAATCATGGGAATAGTCCTTTGAGTGAAATATATATTTTTCTGCTTCTTTTGGGAAAGAGTTTTAAGATACTTTATTTTAACTATTTATTTATCTATCAATTTATTTGTTCTTGATTATTTTAGTATTACAAATTATTATATTTTTTGCTGATATTCCAATAGTCTTAATGATTATGAAGTTAAAAACTTTACTTTCTCTCTATAAACTGTAGCTCTGTAATTCTATCTATGTAACTAATGAAATAGAATAGCATGCTTGTTAAATTAAAAGAAGAGTTTGCAAAATATCTCACAGAAATCATGAGGTTCATGATATAAATGCTGCTTTTCTAAAGAAAAATGTTCAAATATAATCCATAATATGTATTGATATCATACTATTTGGAAAATGTATAATATCTATACAGTGATTTTAAATCTATATAAAAATAATTTAATCTTTGTTTATTCTCTACCATAAAAATTCCTTGGGGGGAAATAATTTTATTTCAAAAAGTTGAATTTATTTTTTATGCACATCAATTATGTTGTATTTAAATATGAAAATATGATAATGATTAATAAACTGGTATGAAATATTCTGCTGGTGCTTTTGAGTAGCATGTCTTTAATGTGGCAACTCTTAACAGTTAAAGGAACTTTGACAGTTAAGTAATCCCTTCACCACTTAAGTACAACAGGATTTTATTATTAAGTACACTGCCTGGAAATGGTGTCCTTTTTTCATTCACACTATAAACAGTTTTGTTAGATTGGTAATCCTGCTTGTCAGATTTGTTCACTGTTTGATATTAATCAGTAGGTTTATAAAAGGTGCAGCACTGTACAGAAATGAACAGAAAATACATTATAAATAATGTTTCCATAAATCACAAAGAGTCAGACATTTCTAACTCTGAGGTGTACAGAATATTTTGACATTTCGTGGGTGGTTTGATAGCTTGCTACTAAACCAAAAGTTTAATAGCAGAGCTACTGTCCATTTCATTACATGACTATAGAATTGGCTCTTCTGGTATAAATTAGTTCAGATTTCATGGAACATCATTTTTTTTTGTATTTAATGCTTAACTTTTAAAAGCTTTTATTCTTCTAGAATGCACACAATAAAATACTGTGATTATATTATGAATTACAAAATTATAAGTCATGAAGCTTATATCACATATGTCCCCATCTTGAAATTTCTTTCTACAGTTAAGGAAAACTTTCAAATGTTACTTTACCTAAGTAGTCCACTGTGTAATCAAAAGTTTATTCACCAAAAGATGATTGATTTCTCTAACTTGAAAATATTGAGACTAATGTGGAAGTGGTTTTAAAATTTGTTAGAAACTCCATGGTTTAAAATATGTATCCAGGGGGCTGTTATGAGGGGGTCCCTGAATTAACAACAACTTAACATAAAATGTTAGAAAATGACTCATGATAATTGGGTATAATTCCTGGGTGAACATATAGGTATCTTTGTTCATTTTACAAGTAGGTCTTCATTTTCAAAATATATAGATTATAGAAATGAATATTTAGACGTGTCCAAAAATTATTTAGCCTAAAATGTGCTTTGACCTCTCAGCATCCACTGGATTTTTCCAGTCCATCCAACTTCCTCCATGGCTATCTGTTTCCCCAGCTTGCAGTTTTATAAGGGTGGCAAATTTTAAACATTTTTCCATGTTAAGCTTGTGCTTCCAAATTGCACACGAATATTGTTTGGTCCTTCCTTCTCTCCTTTTTGCACTTGTTTTCTTCTTCAGCCCCTAAATCTTGATATTTCCTTGCCTGATATTTTCTTCCCAGATGTGATTTGGCAGTGCTGCAGCATTGGCTAGATCTCAGCTATTGCTGGAGGGCAATGGACAACCCAGAGAGACAAGAAGAATAACAAGATAAGAAATAAATATATCTATTTTTAACAAGAGGAGAAACTGGTTAGTGTTAAGCCTACAGTAGGATTGATTCCTTAATCCATTGTTTAATATCTGTTATAGTCTTTAAACAATTATTATATAAATACGAACGAGGTGTGATCTTTGAAGACTTCTACCACCAAGCCTTTCACTGTCTAGTGATAGAGAGCTGAAGAATTCTTCTCACCAGACCTGAGTTATACATTGTATTTTCTTTGGTTTTTCTTTTTATGAGTGTGTGATTGCTGGTAGAAATGCAGCCAAGCAACAGGTATTCCAGAGTCTGTTCAGTTGTGTCAGGTGCATGAACATGTGAACTCAGAGTCAGGAACTGGGTGACCTGCATTACAAGACACAGTTGGACCATGGAGGAGAATATATTCTCAGACACATTATGGAATTGATCATGTATGTGATGAATTGTGGACCAGAAAACCAGGCTGCCGGTTATAGATTCACCATTACCAGTATACCTCCACCAGTCTCTAAAACTTCTGGGCCTCAATTTCTTCATTATTGAAAAAGGGCCACACACTCTGGTTTCTCAAGTTTCTTTCTTCTTTAATAGCTATATGATGATACTGAATGTGATACGTCTTCACAGTAGATGCCAATAAAAAAAGAAGCTAAACTATGAAATGGGGGAGAAGAGGCCGGAAACAACTATTCTTTTCTTGAGAAAACATATCACATATTATGCATAATGATAGAAAGGGGAATAAAGGAAATAATAGGCCAATTACTTTTCTTAGTGAGCAAATGTTAGCAGTTTTTAAGTTTATTCCTGAGATATAGGACTTATTTTATAGGCTTTATGCATGATGTGGAACACCTTAGATATATAATAATTTAGTTTGCTTCCCTTTTGGTATTATTTACATAAGATCAACAATATTATTGATATTAATCCATTACTGGACACTTTTATTCAAAGGTTTAAAAAGTACACAAGTATTATCTGGGGTAGACTTGTTTTTAGTAGAAAACATAAATACAGAGAAACCATAATACTGGTGTAATGTAGGAATCTAATTAAGACTAATGAGGCAACATTAAATTTAATGTATGATGCATTTTATATGTCTCACCATTAGAGCCGTGGCAAGCTGTTCATCAGAGTCGATCTTTGGTGACTATTCCCCTACAGGCATTCTTCAGCAATTTGCGTTTAGGCCGCAGTGCTGGGCTTGCAAAGAAGCCAACACAAAAGCAACTATAAGTAAGGGTGCTGATGGAATCATCAGCTGGTAGACTCAGCTGGCCCATAAATCCAGATACATTTATGCTGTGGAAAATGTTCTCCTAGGTTGCAAGATCTCACTATTGAATTTCGAGACACCAAGACTCATAGTCAATAACTGAAGAAATTCATCCAATTGAGGGGAGAAGTAGGACAGAGCAGGGAACAGAGAGAGAAACAAGAGATGATGGTTTTACTAGGTTCCTAAAAGTTAGGGTCATTACTGGTGTGAAGAAATTGAGGAGGGCCCAGGAGAAGAATCTTTCATGCTGCAATTTGTACCAGAGGTTAGCTGTGTGCATGTAGGCACAAGAGAAGAGAAATTGATTCCCAAGAAGCTAGAATTAAGAGGGTTTCACATAACATGATAAACACCTACAATACATAGCACATCAATTACAATAGCTGATGTTTATTGTGGGTTTTGTGTGTACGAAGCAGTGTTTTAAGTGCTTAATGTATATTATCTCATTTAGTTCTTACAATAATCCCATGAGGTAGCCATGATTATTGTCTCCATTTTAAAGCAATAAAACTGAAGCAGAGAGAGATGAAGTAAATAGTTACACAGTTAGTTAGAGGCCAAGTAGATTTTGAACACAGGAATCTGAATCATTGCTTGAACCGCTAAGGCTGGAGAAATGGTCTTATATTTCCATGTAAGCCCAAATCTGCTAAGATTGGGCCTATATTCTCTATTGCAAAATGACAATTTCTTTGCTTATTTTAAAATTAAAATATATATTATAATTTGGCTCCTTAAATAGAAACCTGAAGTTTTCTGAGCTTGGGTCATTCTGACCTGAAATTTTTATAAATGGCTTATAAAATTATAACCTTTGTAGATGTGGAATGTTTCTGCTTTAAAGAGTAATAGTTTATACTTTTGAATTGTTTCTGTTTGTTGACATACATGCTTTGTACAACGTTTCTGAAAGTTTGAATTCTTTGCTTTCTGGATCCTGCAGTTCTCAGGGGACAGTGATTCAGATTTGTTGTTAGATGGTTCAGATAGAGGACAAACCCTGTATATTCATGGAAGGCCATAGATAAAATTCACTCACTGACTAACCAACGATATTGAGTTCAGCATTATGGGAATTAGAGGGTTGATACTCCAACGGAGTATACTCCACTTTTTGCTCCTTTAAATCATTCCTTGCCTATCTTAATTCCTTATATCTCATTTTCTGTTGTCATTGTTACAGAAATGACAACTTTAGCAGAGCTCAGAGTTAAACCATGGCAGTGTGGCTCCAGGACCCATGTTCTTCATCACCGCTCTGCCTGTTATGTTAACCTGAGAGATACTTTCCTTGGTAAACTCCAAGAATTTCACTCTCAGTTACTTTAGTAACTATTAAGCTAGAACCTTTTATACATGTGAGGCAAACTGAAAAATGTGGTTAGCTTGAAGGTGACCAAAACCTCTCTGGACAGAAATGTAGACTGATGGAGTTCTAAGTCACCGTTTTCAATGAAGTGCGTGTATATAGAATGAGATCCAATGCTTAAGTGGCTATGAATTATGGGTTAGCTTAAATATGTACTATTCGATTTAGAACCTCCAACAAAGGATTTTTTTTTCTTTATGACTTACGTAGCTACAGGCATTTTCACACTATGGTGATAATGTGGAAAACTCTAAATCAATTGATCAATTCATTTTCTGCATACTAATGCAAAACCAGGAAGATGATCCACTTTGTTTAGAAAAACACCAATAATTTCAAAAAATGTCTTATTATAATTAGGGATGGGTTACCTGCCTGTCATTTGAAACTAGTGTTTCAGGAATAATTGTCAAGTGGTTCCACAGACGTTTCTTAAGGGACATCCAAGCCCCCTCCTTTTTTTTGGATTCAGGATTTCTTAAAAGCTGTTCTCCAATTGTCATTTTGCTTTCTGTGATTTAATGTGGTCTATGGGGTTCATTAGATCCAGCGTGTTAATGGCATCAGCTGGGTTTAGGTTTCATGGCAGCTGAAACTCACCATTGCTAATCACTTAGCTAACATATGCCAATATCATGGTACCTAATGATTCCTTCTGCAGTGACTACTTTATTTTGCCATCTCTCCCCCTCTAAAGTACCAAAGTAACATTGATTATTAGTGTGAACTGCATGATGGTGGGAGTACCAATGGCTTCCTCTCTCACATTGACTACATACATACTTGGTTCAGAATCACTCAGCTTTGTCAGGCATTTTCAGTGACCCATTTTCATCCCCTCCTCCTCCCTGTCCAGTAATACAGTTGTCACACGAAGCAAATATCAGGGGTTTGCGTGTCTGAAATAATATATACGTTTTTACCTTTGCTGCTCAATTTCAGTATCTAACATTGTCTAGGCCTTAAAGTGGCATTGCTTAGAGTAATGTTAATTTGCTCTCTGTAATCACTTTACTCCCTGGGGACACTGGGTGAGTCCAAGAGTGAGTGGGAAAAGATTGCAGATGTATAAGGACAGCATATTGCTCTTCAGAATTTTTGGTATTTTGAGATAACTTTAATCTGTATATCTTATTTTTGGTTTCCTTTGATATCTGAGGATCAAATAAAAAGCACTGTCCAATCTTTTGCTTGCTCCCTTTTCTCTTAATGTCATTACATAGGGAAAGTTGAGGGCCGAGCATTGAGGGGCTGCTGGGTTTGGGGTTGGGGGGGTGGGCAACAGCACAGTGTGATGGCAGAGAATAATTCTGCTTCAAGGAAGATACTGTCCAATTTTTTAAACTTAATAGGATTAGTCATGGGAACTATTTTTAGCAGAAGTTCAACTTTATCCATGTATTTTAATGTGGGAAAATTGTGTCCTTTTCCCTTTGCTAATGTTTGATGTATTCCAGCCCTCCTGTGAGCGTGTTTGAGTATCTTAGGGGATCTGGAGTGGAGGAGAACTTCCTCTCGGATTCTCTCTGTTTTCTTTCGTGAAAATGACATTCCAAAGCTGTTTCACTTTCTGACAGGAAATGGAGCCTTGCCAAAAATGATTAAAGTCCGAGAAAGCATAACAGTTCCAAAGCTGCAGCAGTTCTTTAGGAGTCCTGAGTTTGACATGGTGTCAAACAAATGTGAAATATTGTTTAATAAATTTGAATAATACAGAGATAGGAAAAAATCATTCTTGGCTTATAGCAGCAGTGGTTGGAATTAAGTATGTAAGAGACTACCTAGGTCTAATAAATTGAAATAAATATGTAAACATACTTGTGGAAGGTTAGCCCAGCCTGTGACTTTAAACCATATTACTAGTAATATGTGTGAGACAAAGGTCTTATTTTAAATACAAGTAAGTTTAAAAGTGTATATATTTCTGCAGTGTTTAAAATAAATAACTTCTGCTTGTGTGATAGAAACTGTGCATAATAGGTATTAGATAATTTTTGAAAAAATGTATAGTTAACGCAATAAATTCATTAATAAAATAACTTAGACCAAAATAGTTTTGTTATAGAGGGCTAATAATAATTGAAAACTTTAGTCAATATTTAGAATCATAAGCCCAAAGGCTTTTTTTTTATAATCACAGCCTCAACTGTTTCATTGGCAACCCTAGCTAGCTTGTTTCACTTTTCCATCAGAGAACTATGCATTTATACAGATAGCTATGTGCTCCCCCTTCCTCAAAATAAAACTGACCAGGAAAGAAAAATAAAATAAAATTCTCTCTCAAATCAATAAAAAAATACCACTTGTCTGAAAAAAACCCTTAAATAAAAAATTTATAAAACATGCTTTCTTTTTTAACTTCTTTGAAGGACAATTATAATTAAAATAAACTAATATTATTATTTATTCATTTCAGTCTTTTGAGTATATATTTGGAATATATGTTTTTAGTGCAAAAAGTTCAAAGATTTCTATATCCACTGACATTCAACAAATCCTACAATTCATGACCACTTTTTAGATGAGTTAAATTGATTAGGGAAGTCACTCAATGTCATTGAGTACCATTTCTCACTTCATAAACAGCTATAATCTGCTGCCTACAAATGCAGAAGGATCGCCAAATAAATCACATCAAATGGTGGGAGTAGATAGTATCCCTTCATCTATAATTGGTACAGCCTCTCTTGTCACTTTTGTTCATTCTTGTGATTCTGGTGTGGATTGACACTGACATGGAAAGGGCAACCACTGTCAAAGACGTTAGAGAGCCTATGTTTCAGTGATGTACATGCTAATAGGTATTCATCATAATGCTACATTAACAGCACCCATGTATCAAACATACAACTTAAGCATCTAAGTATTTGATGATATGCCCAGATGGTTCTGTCCTAATAGAAGATAAGCTCTTCGGGTTTGAGAGGAAAATTGATAGATGCCAGAGGAAACATCATGATTAACAGACCTATAAGAAAATAACACAAATGTTACTTGCATGTGCTGTTTCACTGGACATATGTGTAAGCATAAAACTCTATAGTTTAATTTCAGTCACATTTTCATAAAATATGATCAGCATACACATGATGACTTTGCTTATTTCAAAATATCTTTCATTTCAGGAATTTCTTTTCTTGTCAAACAAAAAAAATGGCTGCTATTACAACCAATGCTTTATATTATGTCCTAGGTTTAGGCTTTAATGAAAATCTGCTCTCTTAGGGTCAAATCACTTTCACCCTGCAATATCTGTGTGTGCGCACTGTGTTTGTATACAGATGCATACACACACAGGCTTTCTTATATATTATACCACATTGCCACACTAACATTAAAAATTAACATAAATTAATGAAGACAATATACTTCCATAATGTCAAATCTTTAAACACTGTGGACTCCAGGGAGATGGAAATGGACTTCAGTTGTTGCTGAAACATCTCTAATATATTGTGTCCCACTCTGTAGAGATAATGGCCATGACAAACTAGAAGATTCAGTATTACATGAGAACAGCTTTGTTTAATTGAATTTTTACTATTTGCCATGCTATCTGCATATATGATCTCACTGAATTGCATAGTATGTGGAAGAGTCTTATTCCCCTTTTATAGGGAAGGAAATGGAGGCACTAAGAAAATAAATGGGGTGCACACTATCACCCAGAAAGTGTGATAACTAAGAACTTGAGCTCAGGACTGTCTGGCTCCAAATCCCTATGCTCTGATATGCCCTCAATCAAAGTTTGAGAACTCAAACGCATCTTTGAGAGCTGAGCACATAGTAATAATGCTAAGACAGAAAGAAGCCTGTTGGACCCTCTGAAAACTTTCCCCTTCTCTGAAGTGCCACATCATTTGACCCGGGGAGCAGAGGTGTCTGTAGAGATGAAACATCCTCCATGAAAACTCTGGCCTGTGTTTGCAATACTCTAAGCCTCATCCTCCCCCACAACCTCGCCCTCCCCAACATCTAAGATGAAAAGCTGTTCTAGAAGGAAAGTGGGTAGTTGTGGGACTGTCGGAAGGGGTCCATGAAAATGATATATACTACAAGGGCTGAAACAAGGCAGTCATTCAAACAAAACATTCTAATTTTATTATTTAATTATTCAAAAATGTTTTATAATTTTTTGACCTATGAAGAAACTAGCCCTTGGAAAAATGGAGCTTACAAACGGCTACAGTTAATGATAGGGTAAGTTCTGGAAAATAAACCGTTTGGAAATTTTGTCATGTGAGCATCACAGAGTGCACTTACTCAAACCTAGATGGTACAGCCTAACACATATCTGGGCTATATGGCCTAGCCTATTGCTCCTAGGCTACAAACCTGTACAGCATGTTACCGTACAAAACAACAGGAGATTAAATCAAGCACAAGAGAAAATGATGCAAGCTAGAGACCGTAAACACGAGCTGTGTGAGGCTGCTGCTGGTCTCACACAGCGTGTTGTTTTATAGCAAGATATTTTTTTATAAGTAGAAAGAATACACTTAAAAATAACAGTAGAAAAGTATAATGCAGTAAATACATAAACCAATAACATGGTCATTTATTATCATTATCAAGTATTATGTACTGTACATAAATATGTACTGTACTTTTATATCACTGGCAGCACAGTAGGTTCATTACACCAGCATCATGACAAACATGAGTGATGTGTTGCACTACGTTGTTATGACAGCTACAATGTCAGTAGGTGATAGGGATTTTTCAGCTCCATCGTAATCTTACAGGACCACCATCGAATAAGCAGCCTGTCATGAACCAAAACGTCATTATGCAGCACATGACTATGTTCGTACTTTCCAAAGGGTCTTCTTTACCCGCCTAGGGGTTCTTATTCCCTAGAAAAAGTTGGAATCACCTGGGAACCTGGAGGAGCGTATATCCTTAGAAACGAGTTGCTGCAACTATTTATGAAAGATTCATAAGTAGAAAACATAATTTTTTTGTAGGTTGACTGAATTACATTTCTTCAGGCGTGTTTGTTGACATGCAATTTGTTTTAAAAAGGTATAGTAAACCTATTGCTCTTTTCCAATAGATAGTTAAAAGGAAGCATACATAAATTCATTTGAAAATAGGTTTGAACAAATAAATGGGAAAAAGTAATTCTGGTTATTTAATCTAAGTTACAAAAAGTGGCATTTTCCTATTGATAAACAACGCAGAATTGACCAATATCCAAAGCAGGCAGCTTTCGTGGGACTGTGCTCATTGTCAACAAATGTTGGGAAAAGGTCAATGGTTAATTAAATAATCCATCACTTCAAGATAGAGAGTAGTTCTCAACTCTGACAATCAGTGACAGAAATATTAAAAGGTCAAAAAATGAGTTACAATATATTCTGTTTTGTTATTATGCATTATAAAGATGTGGCTCTATTAAAGAAGTAGAGGATAGAAAAGGTTCAGATCCTTCCAGAAGCATGCTTGCTAAACAAATAAATTTTGGATTATTTACTGATATGAATACTGTGAATTCTTCAAGAGCCAGAGGCTTTCACAAATTTTTTTTTTGTACTTTTTGAAAAAATATGTTTTTGATAGAGAACATTTTGTCTCCATACTTGGAGAACGACGTGATGGGCCTGAGTGGGGGTGGGTGCTGGGGGAGAAACATTTTTTTTTTGAGAATTACTTTCACTGGAGCCTGGTAATTTCAAACTGTTACTTGCTCTGTAAAAGAACATCTTTGCAAACATGGTAGCTTTCAACTGCTGACTGTACTTTCTTCCCCTGGATAACTCGATCGCTCTCAGAGAATAGTAACGTCTCCAGTTTCCTTACATCAAGTCCAGAATAGCCCTTCTGTAAATTAAAAGTGCTACACAAACTTGCTGTATCGATTTGACCTAATTTCCTTTTGCCAGGATTGGCTTTTTCATTATCCTTTCCGGACGTAAGTTTTTATTTCTTTTTTTATTGGGAATTATTATTTAATTTGGGCTGCCTTGTCTAGCAAAAATTCTTTCTCCATCATCCTCCCTTATTCCTTTTCCCTGTCCCAGGTGCCATTGATTCGTCCTGAGTTCCCCAGACTCAAGTGTAAGCATTTCTTTTTCTGCGCTATGAGTTGACTAAAAGAAATATCACCTATTTCAGTCTTTCCACCAGCCTTTCTCCTTTACCTCTTGGGGCCAAAATATGGAACACAGACAACGAAACGAGGTGCCCCAGAATAACTGCTTTCCAGGAAGCCATAAATCATGTATGATTAAAGTAATTGGCAACAATAGAAAGAAAACATGTTTCTGTGCTTTGGCTCTTTAGTTTTGCATATGAGAGGAAACTGGTCACCAGTTGAGATCACCCCAGGTTTAGGAGAGATAATGCTTTTTTTTTTTTTAATAGGAAATAAAGTCTCTTACTCCTCCCTTGAGAACGTGGGGCTTGGCAAGTGACATTAGGTGGCCACGTCACTCTGCTGAAATGTTCATTTATATGGCTTCTAAACAAGGGGTGCTTCACCAGGGACTTTGACCCATGACTGCGCACAGCTTCACCCCCTTGCTGTCTGGGTGATCGCAGCTGTTTCAAATACGGGCAAGTGTTATATGATTATTTTATCTCTTACTGTAAAGCATTTTGAGAGACTTTGTATGAGAGGCAATATAAAAATAAATTGAATTGAACTATGGCTTCACCTTCCCACTTTTTAGTGCTGGAATCTTTAGAGCAAAAAGTGCAGTGCTGTGACAAAGGACAAGATTAAGACGATGTCAGGAAAATGGTCAGCTCTAGAGAGCCCTGACCCACCAGGAGGGGAGTGTGTGTGTGTGTGTGTGTGTGTGTGTGTGTGTGTGTGTGTGTGTTTTGGTTGTTGGCACAGTTGCTTATATGTTAGTTTAAAGCCTTATGACAACCAGAGAAAATCATATTTGTGCTCTTAAGTTAGTTCTTTTGAGCCGTAAGATATCCAGAATCTCCTTTCAGTTAATGCATTTCTACAAAGACAAGAAGACTTATTAATTATACAAATATCTCTTTTACATAACATATCACGTTGTATTAAAAGCCGGCTGGTTAGCCTCCGAAAGGCCAGGGTCTGAACCACATCATATTACTTTCAGAATCCACAACTGCAATAATTTTTCTTTTAAAATAAAATAATCTTGGCTTAGGGTAATAGGTTTTTCCTGCAGAAATATGATTTTGTGTTTTATGACACCGCATCAATACATTATTTTAATAAATGGCTCTTGGTTCACCAGAAGTGCTGTATTTTGACAATATCAGCCAACCTTTTCATTTGTTTAAGCAGGAAAAGTAGGGTGCCAAAATAAAGCTACTCCAGAAGAACATCTCAAGAATGTTTACGAAAACCCTGTTACAGCTACATTTATTAGAGTTAAAGCATAGTACTAATTTGTCATGCGGAATTCCTGGGAAATGAGTAATTTCTGTATTTTTCTAAATGCCAGCATTTCATATTTTGAGGTAACAATTTGCTTGTAAATACAACACTAGCATCATAGACTGCAATATGACAAAAGGTATCAGAGATTTGTCATTATCTGGTGATAGTTATTAGATGTATGTGCTGCCATGCTGCGGTGTTTCTCATAAAAGTAAGTTGGGGAATGGAAATATTTATCACATCAGGATCTCTGACAATGAGCTTGACATATTTTTATTTGAATTAGATGATTTGCTAGAGGTGAGGAACAGCTCTCCACTCCTCACCCTCACAACGCAGAGACTTTCCCAGCACACCTCATTCTTATCTCCAGGAACACTCTCTGAGACTCTGTTTACAGATGGGCATTTCAGTCCATGGAAGCTCAGATTTATTTCAAAATTGTGACGACACTGGCTGTTAAATTATCAAAATACAGAGAGCAAATCTCTCTCTCTACCCGAGTCTTGCTTAGGCAGTTGCAGAGAGCTCGCTTCCCTATAGATTTGTTGTTTATTATTCCTTTTTATCTAAAGCTCTCAACAATATTTTTGCATAGTGAGTCAGATTTTCCCAGGTATCCCGGGGATAAGTGGGAATATTATTGTCTCCAGGCAGTACATGGTGCCTCTGGGGCCTGAAAAAATGAATGTTTCTTCAAAGGTGCTTATTATCTTAGGATGGAGACACTCACAGCCATTCATTTATGTGTTTATTCTTTGTGGGACAGTTTGCCTTGGTTCAGAAGGGCCACTCTGCTGTCCCAGAGTTTTAAGACTATATCTATTGCATTAGCTTTTATTTTCCAAAAGACTCATTTCAGTTGTACCTAGTTATTTATATACAGAAGTAGGAACAGGTCTTTGGAACAAGATAGGAGAGGGAGAGATGTATTTAGCAATTTATTGAGTTACAGGTTTTAACACCTCATTCTTTTTTTTTAAATTTTTTTTTTTATTGTTAGTTTCAGGGGATGAAGGAGAGGGGAAGGGATGAGACAATACAAATTGGTAATTGCAATATGGCCTCAGGGATTTAACACCTCATTCTTACTTCCTCCTTGCAATAGGCAGAATGTTTGCATTCCCCCAGGTTCATATGCTGAAGCTTTAATTACCAATGAAATGGTTTTTGGAGGTGGGGTCTTTGGGAGGTAATTAGGTCCTGAGGGTGGGCCCTTGTGAATGGGATTAGTGCCTTTATAAGAAGAGATAGGAAGAGATGGTCTCTGTCTCCACCACGTGAAGGCACAGTGAGAAGGACGTCAGCTACAAGCCAGGAACAGAGCCCTCACCAGAGTCTGACCATGCTCACACTCTTATCTTGGACTTCCAACTTCCAGACGTGTGAGAAATACATTTTTGTTGTTTAAATCTCCCAGTCTATGGTATATAATAGCTGCCCGTATTGACTAAGACACTCCCCCACCCTTAGCCAATTATATATGTTTTCCATTTAGACCATGAATCCATTTCCAAATAATCGACAGAGAAAGTTCCAGCCTGGGGCTTTACTGTATTACCTTTGTTCTCCTTTTTCCTCTGCTGCACTTATGCAATGTTTCTGTAGCTACCATGCACACACCTGCTGTGCACCAGGGTGCAATACCATTCACTTTTGCTCAAATATGACAGGTGGTTTCATGACTATGGGCCTCTGTTCCTGTTTATCTGTAAGACTGAAATTACTTTCACTATCTCTGAATATTGCAAACTCACTCATCTTCATGTCCTTTCTCCATTCAACTGGCAGAAATAAGCCTCAGTTTTCTGTTCTCATAATAGGGGAATATATAGCACCCTTTTTTAATGGTTTATGACAAGTGAGAATGTATGTTTGATACTGTCTAGTAAAATGCACTGGTGTTCTTTAATTAATCTCTTCTTCACTGAGAACCAGGAACATATTGTACTTAAAACACTCAGCCTCTTATTATGCACACATATTGAAATATCTTTTTCTATGCTTTGTAGGCCTTGGGAAAATGCTGAGCATTATTTATGTCTATATAAATACATAATAATTATAATACATTTGGGACTCTAGAATTAGGGGGAACTTAATAAATATTTGTTAAAATGGCTTATCCCAAGTATTCAATGTCCCAAATGTCCCAATATACATTCTTGTACCATGTGGACCAGCACCAAATTGAACTTGAAGCGAGTCCAATTCACCAAGTTTATTCTTACTGCAATGTACTCAACACAATCAGGGCTTCCAGTTTCTACTTTTGTACAGGCTCTGCTAAAGAGGCATGGCATATGAAATACACCGATGTCATATTTTGGTTCTGCATGGTTTACTTACACGACACCATCCAATCAGTAAGGTTATGTAAGCTTAGAAATGGAACTTCATTTACTGGCTTGTCTGGCGCTTATAGATCCTACAGTTACTGCTTTGTTTGTAGCAGTCTTAGCACTGGTTTGTATGGTATGAGAGAAAGTTTAAAATCCATAATGTGAGGGGCACTTTACTTCAAGTGGCTTTTGCAATGCCAAATGTACTGATCATGGCACAAAAAAAGAGGGAGGCAATTAAAATAGATCACTTTGGTATTGCCACATGCCAGTTGACTGGGCACATGTGACAGGCACACAAAAAAGTAGTAAAATGCATGACTTTCAAGGTGTGGTGGATTACTTTATTAGAATTTTAAGGCTGAGTAGGATAAACCATCTTTGCTCATTAATGGAGAAATTTGACATATTACAAAAGAAGAGTTGCAGAGTCTTAAGTTTTTATCCACATTACTGAAGTATCCTATTTGATATCAACTGACCAGCTAGTGGAATATGAACAAGTTTGTCTTTTCAAAAAGTTAAACATGACTCTAAAAGTGTGTATACACACACACACACACACACACACACACACACACACACACACAATTTATCCATACCCTTGTTTTCCCCCTCAGAGAAACCTGGCCTCTTCAGAATGTGTGTAGAGAGCTAAACTTTCATACTGGCAGCTTAATGTCCAGCTCAGAAACCACATCCCACAAGGCATTGAGGGCGAGATGGGAGAATCCCCATAATGCCATCTTTAGATTGAGGTCCCATGGCTCCACATAAGCCAGTTCTAGAGCTAGTCATTTTTGGTTTAAACACTTGCCAAATTGAATTTCCCCAAACTGCATGTACCTCTCACTTTTGCCAATCAAACCCACAAGTTTAAAATATATGGAAGGAAAAGAACAAAAATCCTTCCAAAGACCCATTAGGCTTATATTTTGAAGAAGGAATGGAAAAAAGCAAATTTTTAAAGACAGGGGTAAAGTTTGCCTCTCAGGCCAGGGTTTTTGCGTTCTCATATGTCTCAATGAAAGCCAACCTAATTAGTGTAAATCAGGGTTTTGTATTATAGACGCCCAAGTATAATGAGTTCTATTATGACAGATTGCAGGAGGTGAGATGTATGCTATTCAATGGTATGTCTAGGAAAAAAAATAAACATGCTTTATTTCTTCATTAGAGGATGCTTATTTATAGTGCAATATATATCTACCTCCACTGTAACATTAAAGTTTTGACTGCTTTTTAACTATAAAATTTGATATTGTTGTGGCAGCTGCACTATTCAAATGATAGCTATAGTACAGCTGCTATCAGTGAGAGATTTATTGCTTCCCTACATGGATAAAGATATGTGCATATTTACTTTTAGTTTTACTGCCAGTGTCCTATATTTTAATGACACAAGGTGAGATAAAAAGAACATTATAATAGAGAAGTCCTTTAATTCTGCAAACACAAATGACACACCTCATATAAAACTTTGTTTTAACTTTATATAAATTCCCTGTCTTGTCCTTCAATGAAACAGCCTAAGTCAGGAGAGATCTTATACTCCTGCAAGTTCCCTTGTTTGTTTTTCGCATCTCTTTCACACCAAAGTTACTGGGAAGGAGAAAAATGGAGGAGAGGGTAGTAGACAAGATAGAAGAGAGAAAAAAAGAGGGAGATGAGTGAATAACCTCGCATAGTTCAAACAATTTTTTTTTTTTTTTGGTGGTAACTAATTCCTGAGGGAGATTGGTTGATTTCAAACTTGGGATTCAACTTCAAGTCAGTTTGAAAGTACATAACTTTGATAGATAATAAAGAAAAGGGATAGAAAGTCGGAA
>NW_017731744.1:607392-616099 GCF_001890085.2 Hipposideros armiger | reverse complement strand
TAATAAATCATAATTTATATCACAGCTTATTTTGGGGAAGTAGCATCAGATACACTTCATACTACTTACTCAAACTATAATTATTTTCATTAAACTATAAAACTGCTTACAGCAGATTTACTCTGAACACATAAAATCATATCCTTAACAGTGAGCACTACTAGACCACAAGTGTTCAAAATAACCAAAGTCAAGTGTAAAATAGCAGGCCTTGATTTATACTTTTTAATTATGTATCTTTGTAGACACAATCAATGTACTTTTGTGGGTTTATAATATACAGTAAAACCTTGGATTGCAAGTAACTTGGTTTGCGAGTGTTCCACAAGACGAGCAAACATTTCTAATACATTTTAACGTGGTAAACAAGTGGTGTCTTGCAATACAAGTATTGTAGTTTGTTTCCGGAACGAATTATGCTCATAAACCAAGGTATTTCTGTATTTCTTTTTATTTTGTTGAAACATTGGACAGGCTTATTCAGCCTCCATTCTGTTAATTTAAAGGTAGTGTCAAAACAAAAAAACCTTATGAAAATGATGTCAGGTGCCTATTAACACTAACTCTCGAGTAATTCATGTCTGTCAAGAGTACAGATTATTCTAGAAATGAGTGGTCTGGGGCGAAAAGCTAATAGGTTTTGTTCTTTGTGAAATGGGAAGGTGGTAAAAAAGGTGGTTGAAAGATTTTTTAAAAACTGTGAAGACCTAAAATATTGTTCTGCTATGTGTGACCTACTTCATAAAAAATAAAAGGAAAACTAGGATATTAAAAAGCAATGAATCTAAAATTGTATAGTTACCAATATTCTTAACAAACAAAATGTTTAGCAGATATTTCAATGCTTTATTTTTTACTGTTATCTTTGCCAACTGAAGAAATGTGTATCTTTGAAAAATTTGTCCCACCTTATGATATCCAGGAATTTTACTTAATATGAATAGAGCTGGAATTCATGTGTCATTTCAATAATTGTCAGTGATCTTTACAAAACTTGTGAATATTGACAGTACCAAATTGAGATCTATTGTCATAATTTTGAACATGGTTTTACTGTCTTGAAATGTATATACAAGATTGTTTACAAACATATTATTTATTACAATGTTTAGTACCAGGAAGAAATTTTAAATTTTGTAATTGTTATAGATTTGACTAGTGAGGTTCTTTCTGATGCTTTGATTAAATCTCTGTGTACATATCCACAAGATATGGAGAGGGAAAAAAAACTATTTTTTAAATATTTTACTAAAATTTAATTATTTGGTTTGGCTATGTTTTTAATTTAATTAATGCAGTTATATTCACTGCAAAGTAGAAAATCCCCACTTTTCTTGTTTTTGTGTAGATATTAGAAAACCCAAACCAGTGTAGCATTAGGTAAACTTGTTTGGATATGGTAATTCAAGAAATACAATTCCAGTTTCCTTGTTCATATCCAAGAAGAGAAGTGTCTCTCTTTTCTAAACTCTGAACAAAAATATTGAGTTTACTTTGATTGGACCAACTTACCTCACCTGCCCCCGGTGAACAGGTCAGTGTGACTGGCGAAGCATGCCTCCTTAATGGCTTAGCTTGGGTGTTATGAACTGCCTTGAGCACAACCTGTGGCAAGCAAGGTTGTTCTACTTAGTTCTAGTGCTTGGTTCAGTCCACTCAAGGCTCATCACTAGAAATGTGGATTGGGATGATGGCACCCAAACTACATGACTAGAAACTTCTGGTTCTGTGAGTAAAGAGGAAAGGAGATGTTGTTTTGGAGAATTTTAATTCAGAGGCTGCATACAAAGGCTTTACATCATAAAGGGAAAGTTATACTTGTTCAGAATGTCCAAAATTACCTGTGGTGTATTTTTTTACTTGAAAGAATATAACACTCAATGGCAAGGAAAATTATATTCCTTAGAGAATTGTCTATCTCCATTGGCTATTTTGGCTGAGAAGCCTACTCACTGCTTTGTACCTTTATTTATATATATTCTCAATTCCAAAGATAATTGAGGCTTTATTAAAAGAGTTTTACATCATTCATAATAAGTCAGTTTGTTCCTTGGTCAGATTGTGTTTCTCATTTGAAAGCTACTGTCTGCAGTGAATTCTTTTTAAGGAATAACAATGAAATTCAGAAAACAAACCAAAACCAAAAAAACCCCAAAAAATATGTTAGTATAACTCTAGTGGATGTATGAAAATTAAATTTTATGTAGCTTAATATCACAGGCCAGTGTAATTTTTATCACTAGAAATGGTAATAAAGAAATATACAAAAGTTGGAGTGTGCAGTTAGAATAAGAAACGATCTATAGTATTTAGGTAAATTTGGTACATATATCTAGCCTTCTTAGAGAGATATTGGCTATGTTGACATTTTAAATTTTATTTCACATGATATAATAATTAGTTTAGTTTATTGTGTGTTATTTTATCTGCCCTAATTTGGATTTCTATCACTTTAAAATGACTGATTGTATTAATTTTGGTATGCACTGTGAGTGGTAAGAAAATAAATATATTTTTTCAATTTTCTCTAAGTAGTTGGGTTTGAGAGGCTCTGTATAACCCTGACCTGTAACTTTCATGTGCTTACAATGAACAGGATCATCACAGTAAACTAAGACAGACTCCTGTGATTAGGAATATTTGACTGCTTTACTAAGGTGCTTTAACTGACTGTTGAATAAGTCCTTATAGAGCAGTAATTTAAACCCTCAGGTAAGCTTTAGAGTCAATTTTTGGGAAAAGTAGGAAAGAGGTATCTAAAAGACCCATAATGTTTCGGTAGCCTTAATATAGACCAATTTTGCTCTAAACAATGAAATTAAAAGGGCAAAATATTCTCCAGGTGACCATGAGAAGAAGTGCTATTGCAAATTTTGTTATCTGAAAATATGTTTTTATATAATGTTGGTGCCTTTGGACATTTTGAGTCGATTTAGGCACAGAATTGGTTTGTAGCATTGGTTTTTATACATCATGTAGTGTGTTGGATGTCCTTCCTTGTACCTCAATAGAATCTTGTGCACTTTCTGTTGTAGCACTCATTATGTTCCAGTATCATTGTCAGACTGTTCATCCTATTTAGGCCTGAATATGTTCACCAGTGTCTAGCTCAAGGTCAGATATCTGGGTGGTTCTCAGTAAGAGTCTGTTGGAAGAAGGAATTGATGGGGTTAGTGGAGTGAAGAGCTTGGAAGTATGAAACTGACCAATGTTTTTTTCCTTCCAAATCTTTGCTCTCTGTAGGGTGATTTGAGCCTTGCTTCTGATTATTTAGTAGTTCATAGAATGACTACATCTTATCAAAACCCTTTTAGGACCTCAAAGGAGCACTTGGGTGGATTCAGGTGTGTATAAATTATAGGAAGGCCTGAAAACACTTTTAATTTAAAAAAGAAAAGAAAAATACCTATTACTCCGACTGTTGATAAGAAGTTAAAAACATACTAAAAAGGGAGACTGCAGCTGAAGCCACTATAAACAGTTTAAGTAGGGACTTCATGGCTTCGCATTAGAGCATAGCATTGCTGTTTGATAGGCTAAAAAATGGAGAGCAAGTAGCAAGAGTGGCATATGATATATTTAAAAGGATTTAGAATGTATTCTTTCACCAAATGTTGTAAATTCAAGTAAGCTGTCAAATTGACNTGGGATTCAACTTCAAGTCAGTTTGAAAGTACATAACTTTGATAGATAATAAAGAAAAGGGATAGAAAGTCGGAAAAAAAAATTCCAACTGATTTTGTCTCCTGTTCTTTGTCTTAATATTGTCTTGAACCAATAACCTAGTGACAGATGGGCAGGAATCAGAGCTCTTGGCAGTTTGGATTAAATCTGATAAGCAATCAAGTCTATTTGGTATTGAAACGGACTTGGAAATCTCATGAAGACAGGCTTTTTTTGGGAAAGTCCCATTTCTTGGTCATTTCTGATGGGTTGAAAGTACTTCTAGAAGAGTCTTTGGAGTATTGGAGGGTTTCATGATTGATATCAGGCAATACAGAGGGGCCCAATGTGCTTTCAATAATATTAATCCCCCACTTTAAGATAGAGAAAACTTTTCATATGTCCTTTCCTTATACCAAACCCCTGAGATTGGTGGGTTTAAAATGCTATTTTAATTATTTCTATTTGCACACTGATAAACGTGAAAATAGCAATATACCTGCCCTATAGCATACGAGAATTAAGAGGATATGTCTTGATCTTTCAGTTACTAGAGAAATATTTTATAGCTCTCAAAATTTTATCACATACATTTTAGAAAATCAATTGGCAGTTCAAAAGTTGTTGAATAAGCAGATCAGGTAAGCTTACCTGTCCTTATAGAAAATGAAAAGACAGATCCTTTTCATCTGTTTCTTCTTTTGCTTAGTAAGCTGGTAGCATTGTTGGTACTTTTAAGCTAAATTGATGTTTTAGGTATTTATTTTTGCACTAGAGTCTTATGTGGGGATTGTTCTTTGCTCTTTAGCCATATGCAAACCATATTTCCATTAAATAGTTATCAAATTGCAACTCCAAAAAGTTCATAGGTGTCTTTTTAACAAAGTCCAAATAGCTGCCTTTCTGAATTAAACAGACAGTTTTGTTGCATGAATTATTGTTCCTCTAATAATTGCCTGCAACTGAATAACACATGGGGACCATCTTCGATAAATATAGAAATAACTGAGTTTGCTAAATAGTCTTTGAATTATTTCATTTTAAAGCTATGCCAGGCTATTAATTCATCTCTCAAGCATATGAACACATTATGCACCAAGTCCTGAGATGAGAGTGTTGGGATCCTACAACCTAAAACAGATTAGATACCTGTTTTTTTTGAGGAGAGGGCAGAAAGGAGGTATTCACTTATCTTTTTATTTCCTCAAGCAGAAATATCTTGGTTTAAAAATACTTATTAAGAATATGAGTAAAGCTCCAAGATAACTATTTTTGGAGCACTAGTCTCCTTACCCTGCACCACTAATCCCCACTTCCCACCATGTAACCTGGTAACTGATGACAAAGTTGTACTACTAAGGGATATTTTACCCTGGACATATGGATTCTATTTTTCAGGTGTTTTCTACATAAATCTTTAGTGTGCATGCATGCTTATGATAGTTTAATTTTCTTGTTGATATGAAAAAAATTATAAAAATGCAGAATTTCACATATTTCTATACCAGGTTTTAATATCAAACATTAAAAATGACATAAAAGGAGGAAATTTTACTTTGGCTACTACAGATGAGAAAACTTCTGGTGAAGAGAAAATCACCACATGAATGAGATCATAAATAAGTTTAAATTATTTTTTGTCAGCTGCTTAACTGTATTTAATCCTAAAATTAGTCTTGTCTCTTGATGAAAAGCAATGACATCTTCACTGTGACAAATTTAACACAAAACACCATACAATGGTGAAAGTTTATTTAGAATTTGAATTTAATAATTTTTGAGTTATAATGTTATAAAGTTATAAAGTTCAAGAGTTTTTCATTAATTTCTTTTGAAGTCCATTGCCTAAAGATGCTGCTGTAAATGCTTAATTGATTAGTTGATTGATTTTAGTTTAATCTACGTTTCCTGAACACAGTTGGTTCAATCACTTTTTATTGGATAACCTGAGCACTGGACATTTATTAACTGGGTATTTGAGTAAACTGGCATATATCCAACTTTAATCTTTGAAGGAGTTTGTAAATGGTCCCTATACAAAAATGGGCAGAAAAGTTGAAGGATTACATTTTTTCAAATGTATTTCCACTGAGGGTGTATTGTCTCTTTTCTCATGGAGAAGAATGCCTTGCTTCTAAGTTATGACTGCATTTGGGGATGGTAGGTGACAGGATGGTAGTATAAAAAGATCATTGAGGAACCTAATGCTTTATTAGGAATATGAGAACATCATAGCATGTCATTCACATAGCAAGCCTGGAAAATAGTTTTATCGGGCATGTTAAGTAATTGAGGATTAGAGAAATTAAGTAACTTGTATAAGGTCACCCAGCTTTATAGGTGGCACAGTCAAAACGTAGGAGCTGCCAGAATAATCATTGAGACTTTAGAAAGGTTCTCCAATAGACATGTATGAGCCACAAATGCAAGCCTCATATGCAATTTTAAGTTTTCTATTGACATTCAAAAGAGTAAAAGGGAACAGGTGGAATTAGTTTTGTAATATGTTTTATTAAATAAATTTGTTTTAATTTATAACTATAATAAAAATTACTGATGATGTAACTTGCATCATTTTTTTTTCATATTGTCTTCAACATGCAGATTTCATTTCAAACTAGTCACATGCTAAGTGCTCAATGCTTTATATGGCTGGTGACTACCATATTGGACAGCCTAACATTAGAGTCCCTGAGAATCCAAAAGTAGCACACACAGTATTGTGACTGGCTAGCAATCATTGTAATGAAAATGACCAGAAATTTCAGAGAAAATGGTCCTATGGACATAAACATTAATTTTGGACCATGAATTGTAGGGCTGGTTTCATTAGGGAAGAATATGTGTTCTAAGGTAAAATGTTACTTAGATAAATTAGGGCACAGAATAGCACAGATAGGATGTTTAAGACTGCTGATAGGTGAACGTCAGGAGACATTGTTTCCAGGCTTTGTAATCTTATTAATTCAATCAACGAACATTGTTAAGGGCTACTGTCTCTGAGCTGCATTATGTATTGGAAATAAAAACATAAATATGGTGTCTGTTCAGCTCAATGATCCGAAAGACCTGTCTTCTAGTCCATGATATGCCAATATACATATTCACAGAAAGAGAGAATAAGTTCTTTTGAAACTACACATCAACAAATATTCAAAGGGACCGAAAGACCATACCAGCTGTACCACCTAGCTTAATTCCAGTGGCATTGTCTATCTATATAAAAGGCAATGCATCCAGCAAAGACAAGAAAGAGCGGTGAAAAATTCAATCTACAAAATGACCAGGACCAACTGGTAACCACTTGGCCTTCGTGGCTAGAATAATTTAAAGTCTGAGAAGGGGGATTGGCAGTGACATGTTTACCCCTTTAGCGGATATAGTTGTTTTATGGCTAGTGTAATTAGTCAGTAGATCTGCTTATAATATAACTATATTGGTGTTTCATTTCTCGTCAAATAATTGCTTTCTTTCATGTGGATTATCTTACCTGTAAAATAAGGATAATATTCGCCTCAAAGGTTGCTATAAAAAAAAATGAACTAAAAGCATGACTCTGATATCTCACAGCCTAGGTTCAAATCTTGGATTTGATACTGCGTGATTTGGGGCAAGTGACTTACTCTCTCTATTTCTCAGGTCTATCAACTGTGAAAGGAGGGTAATGATTCTTTCACTCACTGGCTTTATTGAAGATTTAATTAATATATGCAAAGGGATTAGAACATTTCTTACACATAAGTGCTCAGTGGATATTAGTTATTATAATTACATCATTATTATTAAAGTTACCTGGAGAACTTTCAAACAATACGGTTTCTTCTACTCTATGTCATATCTGCTGAACTGGCCTCTTGGGAACCTCTGATGTTTGCAAAGTTCCTCAGTGAATCTGAGGGCCAGCAAAATTTGGAAGCCATACTAATGGATGTGGGAGAAGTACTGTTGGTGAAGCTGATTCTCCTCAAGGTGAGCTGTCAATCACAACATCAGTGATTTTTGTCTGAGCCCTTATTAGCATCACACGGGGACTTTAAACATCTAGATGCCAAGACAGCACCCAGACCAATTAAATCAAAATGGCTGGAGTGGGTCCCAAGAATCAATATTTTAAAAACTTCCCAAATTGTAGCAGTATATAAATAAGGTAAAGCAGCTCTGCTATAAAGTATGTTTCAATCTCACATTCTGAAATTTTCTTTTTTAGAAAAATGCTTCCAAGGTTTTAGGTGATAGCAAATTGACATAATAATAGCATATTAAGAAGGACATTGTGAAAAGTGTGCTTAACTGACCCAGTGTTATCTTTCACTGCCCTTTTTTATATGGATGAATAAAGATAGATAGGAGTTAATTGCTCTTCAGCTAGATCAAGGTCAGTCTTTTGTACTGAAGTCTTAGAAGTAGGTTAAACAGGAAGGTATTACTTGTATTATTGTACTTAACCTTGACTTGGCTCATTTAATGCAGTATTTCCTAAACTTGGTTGAGCATCAGAATCACCTGGGGAACAATTTCCCACATAGATTTTTCAGCCTCATCTCAGAAGATTTTGATTTGGAGGATTTAAGATGGGACTCAGGAATCCGAGTTCCTTAAAATCTTCTCAGATAATTCGAATGATATAATTATCACTTGCTGTGTGTAGTGAATCAAGGTACTAAATAGTGCGAAAACTGATGCTGATGTTAATAATCAGAAAATGTTGACATTATAAAATTAAAACAGTAGTTAATTTTTTCCCTTCTGGTATATATTATAGTTGTTAGCTAAATAGACTTGCCCTGGCCATGACTTATCTAGGGAACGACTTTCTATTTTTTAAAGATTTTTATTGGGGAATTGGGGGATGGGAACAGCATGGGGAATTGGGGATAGGGGAACAGAAAAGCTGTTGTCCTTTCGCTCTTCAGTCTAGTTGTGGAGGACGTTGCTTCACTGGCCCAAGTTGGCACCATCATTGTGCTCTTCCCGGGCGAGGCAGATCAGTTTCCAGCCTCTGGACGGCCGCTCATGGCAGCTTGAGGGCCGCTCATACTGGCTG
>NW_017731744.1:531829-605687 GCF_001890085.2 Hipposideros armiger | reverse complement strand
TAATAAATCATAATTTATATCACAGCTTATTTTGGGGAAGTAGCATCAGATACACTTCATACTACTTACTCAAACTATAATTATTTTCATTAAACTATAAAACTACTTACAGCAGATTTACTCTGAACACATAAAATCATATCCTTAACAGTGAGCACTACTAGACCACAAGTGTTCAAAATAACCAAAGTCAAGTGTAAAATAGCAGGCCTTGATTTATACTTTTTAATTATGTATCTTTGTAGACACAATCAATGTACTTTTGTGGGTTTATAATATACAGTAAAACCTTGGATTGCAAGTAACTTGGTTTGCGAGTGTTCCACAAGACGAGCAAACATTTCTAATACATTTTAACGTGGTAAACAAGTGGTGTCTTGCAATACAAGTATTGTAGTTTGTTTCCGGAACGAATTATGCTCATAAACCAAGGTATTTCTGTATTTCTTTTTATTTTGTTGAAACATTGGACAGGCTTATTCAGCCTCCATTCTGTTAATTTAAAGGTAGTGTCAAAACAAAAAAACCTTATGAAAATGATGTCAGGTGCCTATTAACACTAACTCTCGAGTAATTCATGTCTGTCAAGAGTACAGATTATTCTAGAAATGAGTGGTCTGGGGCGAAAAGCTAATAGGTTTTGTTCTTTGTGAAATGGGAAGGTGGTAAAAAAGGTGGTTGAAAGATTTTTTAAAAACTGTGAAGACCTAAAATATTGTTCTGCTATGTGTGACCTACTTCATAAAAAATAAAAGGAAAACTAGGATATTAAAAAGCAATGAATCTAAAATTGTATAGTTACCAATATTCTTAACAAACAAAATGTTTAGCAGATATTTCAATGCTTTATTTTTTACTGTTATCTTTGCCAACTGAAGAAATGTGTATCTTTGAAAAATTTGTCCCACCTTATGATATCCAGGAATTTTACTTAATATGAATAGAGCTGGAATTCATGTGTCATTTCAATAATTGTCAGTGATCTTTACAAAACTTGTGAATATTGACAGTACCAAATTGAGATCTATTGTCATAATTTTGAACATGGTTTTACTGTCTTGAAATGTATATACAAGATTGTTTACAAACATATTATTTATTACAATGTTTAGTACCAGGAAGAAATTTTAAATTTTGTAATTGTTATAGATTTGACTAGTGAGGTTCTTTCTGATGCTTTGATTAAATCTCTGTGTACATATCCACAAGATATGGAGAGGGAAAAAAAACTATTTTTTAAATATTTTACTAAAATTTAATTATTTGGTTTGGCTATGTTTTTAATTTAATTAATGCAGTTATATTCACTGCAAAGTAGAAAATCCCCACTTTTCTTGTTTTTGTGTAGATATTAGAAAACCCAAACCAGTGTAGCATTAGGTAAACTTGTTTGGATATGGTAATTCAAGAAATACAATTCCAGTTTCCTTGTTCATATCCAAGAAGAGAAGTGTCTCTCTTTTCTAAACTCTGAACAAAAATATTGAGTTTACTTTGATTGGACCAACTTACCTCACCTGCCCCCGGTGAACAGGTCAGTGTGACTGGCGAAGCATGCCTCCTTAATGGCTTAGCTTGGGTGTTATGAACTGCCTTGAGCACAACCTGTGGCAAGCAAGGTTGTTCTACTTAGTTCTAGTGCTTGGTTCAGTCCACTCAAGGCTCATCACTAGAAATGTGGATTGGGATGATGGCACCCAAACTACATGACTAGAAACTTCTGGTTCTGTGAGTAAAGAGGAAAGGAGATGTTGTTTTGGAGAATTTTAATTCAGAGGCTGCATACAAAGGCTTTACATCATAAAGGGAAAGTTATACTTGTTCAGAATGTCCAAAATTACCTGTGGTGTATTTTTTTACTTGAAAGAATATAACACTCAATGGCAAGGAAAATTATATTCCTTAGAGAATTGTCTATCTCCATTGGCTATTTTGGCTGAGAAGCCTACTCACTGCTTTGTACCTTTATTTATATATATTCTCAATTCCAAAGATAATTGAGGCTTTATTAAAAGAGTTTTACATCATCCATAATAAGTCAGTTTGTTCCTTGGTCAGATTGTGTTTCTCATTTGAAAGCTACTGTCTGCAGTGAATTCTTTTTAAGGAATAACAATGAAATTCAGAAAACAAACCAAAACCAAAAAAACCCCAAAAAATATGTTAGTATAACTCTAGTGGATGTATGAAAATTAAATTTTATGTAGCTTAATATCACAGGCCAGTGTAATTTTTATCACTAGAAATGGTAATAAAGAAATATACAAAAGTTGGAGTGTGCAGTTAGAATAAGAAACGATCTATAGTATTTAGGTAAATTTGGTACATATATCTAGCCTTCTTAGAGAGATATTGGCTATGTTGACATTTTAAATTTTATTTCGCATGATATAATAATTAGTTTAGTTTATTGTGTGTTATTTTATCTGCCCTAATTTGGATTTCTATCACTTTAAAATGACTGATTGTATTAATTTTGTCTTTCAGGATACAAAGGGTCAGTCTCAATCATGAGTGACTTCCAAATCATATGCATAAAATCAGATTAAAATGCTTAACTAGTTAAATTGACTTTCAAAATCAACAATTGTAATATTTGAGTATTTTAGTTATAATGCTCACATGTAAATTTAAAGCTATTTTATAAAATGCATTGCTATTGCATCCTCCCATGCAAGCTTAATTTATTAGAGTGTATAATTCAGAAAAATAACTAGATGAATACAATTTTGGTTTCTGCTCTTTCCCCACCCCTTTAGTCTCACCCTCATAGGATAAAAGGTAATGCTATATGAATATGACTGTGAGATGAACTTCATGCAAGCCAGCTGTTCTCAGGTATTTCAGTGAAAATAGAATGTCTTGGTCTAAAAAGTTTCCAGAAGTACATCATAATAAACTTATACTAAGCCCCTACTGTGCAGAGAGATGGAACTGCAGTCACTAGGGGTGACTACAGAGTGATGAGGTGGTCATAGAAACTTAGACAGCCCATGCATGAGTGGTATCTTTTTATGTAGTTATCTCGAGATGTACATTAGTTAAAACTCTTTCTGCAAATGGAACCTGCTCACTTTAATAACCAAAAACTCCTGAGGTTCAGTTGATTTCAAGCTTGGTTTGATACAGGGGTTTGAACCAAGTTCTGAGGACCCAGTTTCTCTTAATCCCTAGCAGAACCCTGCTCCACTTTGTGTTTTGATTTCATTCTTCATTTCCATGTTGTAGAGAACGGGCTCCCCCAGCCGTAAGCTCTCTGCTGCACAACTCCATGTCGAGTGAAAACAGAGCATCTCTTTTCTGGGGGTGGTTGCAAAAGTCCTGAGGCTGAAAGTCACTCTGACTAGACAAGCTTCAGTCATATGCCCACCTCTGACGCAGTTGCTGGGGCCACTAAATGAGTGCCTGGCTTCATGCTGGGTCACGTGCCCATTGCTGGATTTCCGCAGAGAGCATCACAGAGACCACACAAAGTGCAATGTGCTCAAGAGAAAGCGGGATGTTGCTGCAAAAAGAGGAAGCAAATGCTGTTGAAGCCTAGGTTTACTATTAGAGCGTGTTTAGGCATTTATGGGATGCTAACTTTATTTCAAGATTTTGTCTTAGTATGGAAAGCTTATGAATTACTCCTCAAACAATATTATTATTTTGTGTTCTAAGCACTTTTTTTTTTACTAGATAAGGTTTTATACAACCTAATTAGCCACTTCAATTATTAGTCCTGATGTGACTGACTTTTGACTAGTTCCCAATCTGAAATTGTCTACATAGTGGAAGGGTTTGCTCTTGTTGAGAATATTCTAAAGAATGCAACAGATAGTCTCATGTGAATTCCAGAAGCTCAGGTCTAAAACTATTCTATGAAAATAACAGTATCCTTGGCATAAATGTGTAAAATTCGACATTGGCTGATTTGAAAGAGATATGTGTTCTAGTTTATTTTGGTACAAAATATTCCTCTATAGCAATATGGTTATGAGCATAGGTTTTGGAGCTTGACTACCTGAGCTCAAATCTCATGTTAGCTGCTTTGTGATCTTGGGAAAGTTGTTTAAGCCCTCTCCATCTCAAAATTTTCATATGTAAAATAATAATCATGATAATTATACTAATACCTATTTTGTTTAATTGAGAAGCAAATGCATTAATATACATTTTCTAATAAATGAGTTATTCATATTATTTTAAAATACATCTAAAACTACTATTTTCTATGTGAGAAGAAAAAAATACTCTGTAGATCAACTTAAGAAAAAATATCAAGCTTACAGTCAATAAAGAGTACAAAATGATGGCATAGATTTCACAGAAACAAATGCAGAGCCAGGTGGCTTGGCTAGTCAGAGCTAGGCTTTAACCCTGGCTTTCCCCTTAATAACTTCGATCTTGGGTAAACCTCTACACAACTGTAGGCTTTAATTTCTTCACTTATGACATGTCTTCTTATAGCAATGAAATGGGATAATTCTGTAAGTAATGACGCAATCCAGAATAAAACAGTGACCAGATTTGGCGTGAGGCTAATTAGGCAAGACATCTCAGTAGACACAAGTTTGGGACATGGTTTTGAAGTTACATATATTAGGCAAAAAGATTAGTGGAGAGCAAAGAAAGTAATGGGGGCTTCCCCAGGTGAGGCTAAGTGGAAAACAGCAGCAGTTGAGGCAAAGGGGTAGAGCTCATCAAATAATTTGCTTGGAAGGGCTTCAGTTGCCTTGGTGAGTGTATAAGATGTATATTAAAATAATAATAGTTGACTATCCAGAGGGGTGAAATTCATTTAATACACAGTATTGAAGGCTAGGTTTAAAATTTCTTAAGCAGTATGAAGTTTCTCTAAATTCATGAGTAGGGGAATATGTAGTTTTGGAGATGACAGCAAACATTTTGAAACAAGGTATACTATGCAAGTTACTCATAGCAGCTTTTCAAAAAATGTGTGTTGCTTTACAATTAACTGAGCTTAAAAGGAGAACCATGATTTCGCCAAGATGTGGGATATAAAACTGAAAGCAACAAAGCAATAAGACAAACAAACAAAAGCCAAAAACTCATAGACAGACAACAGTTTAGTAGTTACCAGAGGGTAAGTGGGGAGGGGGATGGCAGATGAGGGTAAAGGTAAACGGGATAAAATATATGGTGATGGAAGGAGAACTGACTCTGGGTGGTGATAACACAATATGATATATAGGTGATGTATTACAGAAATATACACTTGAAACCTATATAATTTTCTAACCATTGTCACTCCGATAAACTTTAATTAAAAAAAAAAGTTGGTACTCCTGGTTAGAGCACTAAGACCTCAGGGTCCTTGTGGCAGTCTCTTGATGAAATGTTTCATTTTAATCATATAGACTTGCTTTTGCTTTTTAAAAATTTTCTATCACTCATGCTTAAATTGAATTCTCAAGAGCAAGTGTACTTTTCTTGAAGTATTTTTTATATGGTTATTCTCTTTATTTATTCTCTTTTAGAAATGTTTTCTCCTTTTGGAAATGGAGCTAACTTAGGAATAATTTAAGTCTCAGTAGGCCCTAGCATAATAGCATTGTTCCACAAATATCTCTGAAATTAGATTTACCTCTTATCATACTTTGCCCCCATTCAGGACTCCTAAGAGATGAAGTTGTTTCTAACTTAATTGAGGTTATTCCCTGATTATTAACTTTCCTATAGTACACATTTTTTTCAAGAATTCCTTTTGTTTATTCTCCTTTTATCTTTTCTCAAAGAAGCAGGTGAACATTACACCTTCCAATATTGATTTCTCTATTAGGTTTGTTCCCTGTTCATATCTTGTGGGATCTATGAAATTAGAGTCCAACTTCTGTTCTACTCCTGTACTATAACTATCTCTTAGAGATCACCACTCATAAGGAAAACCAAGCATTTGTATAATGTATTAATTGACATTAAGACATATGGTAAATACAATTGTGACATTAATTATATAAGACATATAACTGAAAATTGAGACTAATTTACAGCATCATTTTAAATAATTAATAGGATATAAAATGGGAAAATCTATTTCCTTCAAGCAGCATTAGGCTGGAGATAGTGTACAGAAGTTTAAGAAGTTTGGGAAATTTAGCCATGGTGCACTACTTGGCTCTACAGTGTAAAATATGTATGTACTCATTATATCAGTAAAGAGGTAGGTGCTACTGCAGTCACAAACAGCCCCCAAATTTCAGTGGCTTAAAATAACAGTTTCTTTCTCATTTGTGATGAATATGAATTCCAGGGTAGTTGGGGACTCTCCTTTTTGTGGTCCTCACTCTGGTCTTAGTCAGTGTGGGCTACTATAACAGAGATACCATAAACTTCAACAAAGTTTAAGTGGCTTCAACAAAAAAACATTTATTTCTCACAGTTCTGGAGAATGGAAAACCCAAGGTCAAGACACCTGAAGATTCGGTGTCTGGTCAGGATCTAGTTCATAGATGGCCAGCCACTTCTTGCTGTGTGCTAACATGGCAAGGGAACTCTCTGGTCTTTCTTTTATAAGGACACTAATCCCATTCATGAGGGTGCCACCTTTATTACCCAATCACCTCCTTAAGACCCTACATCTAAATACCATCACACTGAGGATTATGTTTCAACACATGAATTGTGGAGAGAAACAAATATTCAGTCTTTAGCGTCAGGATAAAAGAGAAACCATTCTCTGGAACACTGGTTATTTTGACAGAAATACAGAGAGCATATTACATATCATGCATTGGCTCTTACAGCTTCCACATGTCACTTCCATTCCCCCCCCCTTTTTTAATTTTAGTTTTTATTAAGATGTTTTTTAGAGCAGTTTTAGGTTTGCAGCAACACTGAGGGGAAAGTATAGAGATTTACCATCTAGTCCCTGCTACATAGATGCATAACTTCCTCTATTCTCAACATCTCTCACCAGAGAGGTGCATTTGTTTAGCCTACTTTGACACATCATAATCATGCGAAGTCCATAGTTTACATTACAGTTCACTCTTGGTGTTACACATTCCAAATTTGCCAAATGTATAACGACATGTATATATCACTATAGTATCATGCAGAGCATTTTCACTGCTTTAAACATCCTCTATGCTCCACCATAAATACCCCTCCTCCCTTATACCTTGGCAATCACTGATCTTTCTACTGTTTCCATACCTTTGCATTTTCCAGAATGTCGTGTGGCAGGAATCATATAGTATATGGCCTTTTCAGATGGGCTTCTGCCACTTTGTAATATGCATTAAAAAGCTTCTTTTGTGTCATTTCCTGGCTTAATAGTTCATTTTTCTAGCACTGAATATTTTATTTTCTAGATATACCACAGTTTATTTATTCATTCACCTACTTAAGGACATCTTGATTGCTTCCAAGCTTTGGCAGTTATGAATAAAGCTGCTATAAAAATCTGTGTGTGAGTTTTTGTGTGGAAATAAGTTTTCAACTCCTTTGGGTAAGTACCAAGGAGTGCAATTGTTGGTAAGATAAGAGTATGTTTAGTTTTCCAGGAAACTTCCAAACTATCTTTAAAAGTGGCTGCACCATTTTGCTTTACCACTAGCAATGAATTAGAGTACCTGTTTTTCCACATCCTTGTCAGCATTTGGTATTGTCAGTATTCCAAATTTTGGCCATGCTAATAGAGGTGTAGTGACCTGTAACTTTTGTTTTATTTTGCTTTTCCCTGATGGCATATGATGTGGTGTCTCTTATTTGTCAAATATGCTTCTCATATGTTTATTTTCTATATATCTTTTTTGGTGAGGTATTTATTGTTTTTGACCCATTTTATAATCAGGATGTTTTATTTATGTATTTATTTTTATTTTTGAATTTTCAGAGTTCTTTTTATTTATTTATTTTTTTGATAATAGTCCTTTATTGGATGTGTTCCTTGCAAATATGTCTCCCAGTCTGTGGCTTGTCTTTTCATTTTTTTGACATCGTCTTTCTCAGAGCCAAAGTTTTAAATTTTAATGAAGTTTAGCAATTATTTCTTTTTTTTTATTATGCCTTTGCTGTTATATTTAAAAAGTCATCACCATGCCCAGGTCATCTAGGTTTTCACCTATGTTATCTTTTACGAGTTTTATAGTTTTGCATTTTACATTTAAGCGGATGATCCATTTTGAATTCATTTTTCTGAAAAGTGTAAGCTCTGTTCTAGGTTCATTTCTTTGCATGTGGATATTCAGTTGTTCCAGCACCATTTGTTGAAAACACTATCTTTGCTTGATTGTATTGCCTTTGCTTCTTTCTCAAAGATAGGTTTATTATATTTATGTGGGTTTATTTCTGGGCTCACTATGCTGTTCCATTGATCTAGTTATATATTCATTTGGCAATACTACATTGTCTTAATTGCTATAGCTTTATAGTAAGCCTTGAAGTCAAGTCATGGAGATCTACAAACTTGCTCTTCAATACTGTGTTGGCTATTCTGGGTCTTTCACCTCATATGGAAGCTTTTAGTTCATTGATATCCACAGCATAGCTTGCTGGGATTATGATTGGGATTGCATTGAATCTATAAATCATTTTGGGGCAAATTGATATCTAGACAACATTGAGTCTTCCTGTCCATGTACATGAAATATCTCTCCATTTATTTAGTTCTTTGATTTTGTTCATCAGAATTTTATCGTTTTTCTTATATAAATCTGGTGTATATTTTATTAGATTTGTACCTAAATATTTCCATTTTTTTGGAGTGATAATGTGAGGGTATTGTGTTTTAATTTCAAATTCCACTTCTTCATTGCTGATATATAGAAAAGTGACTGACTTTTGTATATTAACCTTATATCCTGCAACTTTGTTATAATCACTTGTTAGTTTTAGGAGTTTTATGTCAATTCTTTTGGATTTTCTTCAGAGATGAGCACATTGTTTGTGAGTAAAGACAGTTTTGTTTCTTCCTTCCCAATCTGAATATCTTTTATTTTCTTGTCTTGCTACATTATCTGAATGTCCAGTACAATGTTAAAAAACAATGGTAAGAGGAGAGCCATCCTTGCCTTGTACCTAACGTTAGTGGAAAAGCTTCACGTTTCTCGTCTTTAAATATGATGTTAACTGCCATTCACATTTTATAGTTCAAATTAAGTTGTGTGTCTACATCAGTTCCAAGGTGGAGGGAAGTGCAATCCTACCTTCTGCTGAGAAAGAAACTGGAAATATTTGGTGAATAGTAAAAATAACTACTGCATTCATAAATGACTACTGCAAATAATTTTAAAAATCTATTATAATAATGATTTTTCAACTTTAAGAATCTACATATAAGTAAAGCATGGAACACTCCATTTTGTAATGCAAATGTTAGCATTGCCTTGCTCAGAGAACTTTGTTTCTATCTCATAGCCTCTTGAATAAAATTTTATCTCTGTAGAAACTGGTGCCTCCTTGCAGCCTTTTTGTCACTAACCTCCTACACAAATATTATTGTAAACAATGTTGAATGAAACTTTTCCTGCTGTTTTAGAATTTTGTCTGAGGAGCCAAAACTGAGAGGAATCAGCAACAAGTGGCTCCATACTCCAAAAAAAGTACATGCTTCCCTCCTCTCACCTAGCCAATGTAAGCAGAAGACGATATAAAAATGCACTGAAGGAGTGGTAAGCTGTAGGCATAGAGGGAGGGCATTTTGATTTATTTCCTCCCTCTCTTTCTAAGTCTACTGTGAAGGACGATGAGAAAATTGCTCATAGACATTAGAGTATCTCTCAGAGCGGAAGACTGGCATCTTCCTTTCCTGATGAAAACTTGCTAAGCCCTAGAAGTTCATGAGACCTATGCTGGCACAGACATCAGAGTAGAGGAAGGTAAGAAAGTTCTTAAGAGAGTTTAACATGTATCTTGTGGAGTTTGCTCGAAGTTATGCAAACATAGAATTCTTAGTGAGAAATAGCTGGAGCCACTGAAACACAGAGCAAGAAGAAACAGCAGCAGCAGGACAGCCAGCACAGTCAGTGCTTTACATGACGAGGGTGTGTGAATATTTCATGGAGCAAGTAGAGGCCGCAGAGGCCTCCTGTGTCATGGGAACTGCACCCATAAGGAACTGTTGGGCAGAAAGCCAGGAGCGAGAGATGAGAGAGGGAAGAAGTCAGCCATAGAATGCACCATCCATCTCAGTAACATCTGGGAAAGGGGACTCAGTCCCAGGAACCCACAAAAAGTGCAAAGATCAGCATTTGGACAACTGCCTCTCAGACTTTCACCTCGCCCCATTCCCTTTGAGAGCCCGATAATGTTGCAACTCAGGGGAATCCAGAAATAGCAGACAGAAAGAACAAGAAGCAATAAAAGTGTAACTTGAAAAAAAAGAGATAAAGATAATAAAGTAAATAAAGCAAATATGCTGCCCTTACCCATTACAGGAACCAAGCCATAAGCCAAGATTCAGGTAAGAGGAAAGAAGTACCTTAATTTGGATATGAAATTCATATTTTGCTCTAGACTAGGTCTTAAATACTGAAAGGAATCAAGAGTCTATTGGGTTTGTCTTCACAGGATAAAGAAAAGATTAAGAGTATGGTTAAGTGGAGTGATAAATAGAAAAAAATAAAGATTTATTTTTTATTTTTGTTGTGACCATTCCTGAAAATATTCACCTATTTCTCATGTCATTCTCCCTCAAACAGTATTTCTGGAACATGGTGCTATGCAGAAGTACAGAAGGACCTGGTTGATGGCTTGAATGGGGACTGGGCTGGCCTACAGGCAGAGAAACCCACCCAGACTCAAGGTGATCTGACAGGTCATGTCTATGCATGAACTAAACTCAAAAGCCTGGCAAATAGTCCAGATGAGCCGTTAATCCAAAGGGGAGAGACACAAAGTCCAAATAGAGGGCAACAGAATAAAAAACGGGAACACTAGATCTGGGAAAGGTTTCAAAGAGAAGATTGGAGATAGAGAATTGAGATGTTTTTAGTTACTGGAATTTTGCAGGCACAGTTTATACTGAGTCCAATAGCCTTAGCTGTTAAGACTGCTGAACCATCTTAGATACCACCTGGAAAACCCTTTCTATTTCTGGCATTGAAATTCTACCCATTCTTCTGGGACAGCTATAAAGCCACAAAGTCCACAAAATGTGCTTGTCTGCCTCTTCCCATATTCCCTGGCTGGAAATTCCATCCTTTCTCTTGGACTGCAATAACATGTTGATATTTACATTACATATAATTGTGTCCCTGTGTTTCCCATACTCCATGTGAAAATCAGGAGGGTTAACAGTTATTTATACACAGGAAGTATTTAGGAAGTATTTGTTGGGTGAATATTACTGTGAAAACAAATTCATAACTTAGAATAATTTTGATCCTGATTTTTAAGCTGCAAAGGAAGTTGCAGTTGAAGTCAACGTCAATAAGTGGTACTTATTAAGCAGTCACATTTACATATTGATGTGATAAGCAGCAGGCCAAATAAGTTAAATAAATTGTTTCCAATTCTCTTCAACTTGCAACCTTACAATTTTGTGAGGTCCAGAAATGGATTGACTAGAAATACATGTGGAATGCTGTGAAGTCAAGACAAGAATTTATGAGAGGAGCACAACATTTGACAGTGTTCAACAATTAAAGAAAGATAAGATGATAGGTAGTAATAATAGTTAGTTGTAGGGCTAAATATAATCAAGCATTATCATCATTTTGTTTTTCTTTTGTACTACCACAAAACAGGCAGCATTGAACTTGCAGGCAGAAGACATACTAATCTTTCTCATGTTCTAATATTGTACTTGCTTTTAAATATTGAATATACACAAGTCACTAACATCTTTGAGTTTCTTTTTTTTCTTTTTTTCCTCGTGTAAACTGAGATTATTTCACTAGATGAGTGGCCTTCATTTTTTTCCCCAGTAAATATTTTTCCACCCCAAATTTAGAATTGCACCTAAAAACTAGATAAAACTGTAGCTTCTATGGTTGAATAACTTGTTTAGGGGATACTAGGGTATCATTTCTGCCTCCCTGAAGCACCTGTAACTGATTGTAGACCTTTATAGATCCACGTAATACAAGTAGAAGACCTCTGGTATACGGACCATCTCTTTCATTTATTTCTTCCATTTATTTCTGCATCCATTTATAATGGATATTTCCTTATGTGCAGAGAGTAAAATGTGTTTTCTAATCAATTTTCTCAGTTCATTTTAAGTGAGATTAAGGCAAATGTAATTCCTGAGATAAATCTATGGAACCTGAGGCATAGAAAGGTCAGGGACAAGAGTTGGCCCACTCTCCATCCTGTATCTGCAAATATATCTATACTGTTTTGTACTTCAGGGTTCATTTTGCCTGCTGGGACATCCTGACAATTTTGTGAACTTTTCTTTTCTGTTTAGCTGTGTATTGACACAATGGTGAAATTGTAGGGACTTTATTAATGTTCTGAAGTGGAAACATAAATCTCATGAGTATATTTATGTACTTGGGGGTTCATATAAGCTATAAGAAGAATAGCCAGCACCTGTGGGTAGATATATGCTATAGAGGAGAATATGAGTTCTAGTAACACATATTCTTTAAAATTAAGACTGAAGTTGATAATTAGAGAAATTGAAGTGACATACTAGTCAGTTCTGAAGCCCTTTTTACTGGAATATAATAAGATTTATGCCACAAGGTCTTCTTTGCTCCAAAATGTTTACTCCACCACAAATCTTATCTAGTTTTCTGGGGGGAAAAAGGAAGAGATGTAAGAAGTATGATTTGAAAAGATGGTCCCATGGCTGCATGCAGAGGAATGACTGTGGGCATTAATGCACTTCTTCCAAACAACATTTGGAAAATTCTTAGTTTTAATTGACTACCAGTAAAAACCATGCTCCTTCCTGCACATTCTTTTTGAAATAGGACATACCCCAGCTTTATGTAACCAAGTACAGAAGAATAATGCTTGTTCTCAAGCCAATTGGAGGAGGGCATTATTCAAGTCCTCACAAATATTGCTATAAACACAACAATGACATTGGCAAAATGATTTGATCTTTGTGCCAAGTGTGAAATTAATGTCATATGCTCACCCCAATGGATGACTAGGAGTCAGTTTCTACCGAGCACACTTAAAAGCAATGGTGTCCTCTCTTACTTCCATTTCCCCTTCTGATAAGTCAAAGAACCCTCACCAACAATACTGACTCCTTGAGTACTGGAAATTGCAGAGGAGATTCAGAAATTAAACATTAGTCTAATTTAGAGATAGATTGTTCTTCACTGGAAAACAAAGAGACAAGCAAATGCACAAACAAAACCCTCGAAAGGTATTGACATTTTCAGTTGGCAAAATTGCCTCCATTCCCTCCCAATCTCAAACACCTTTCATGATCAAATAAATTCTTGCAGATGTTAAAAAAAGCACATTATGACATGGGTCCTTGGAGGTTGGCCAGATCCAACTCTGGCAAATACCTACCATTCTCAACCTGGGTTACTCTGTATTCATTATTTTCTTTGTGAACCTTCTCTACATGTGGCTTGTTACTTTGTTAAAGAGGTTAGTACCAAATGAACATAAATACTTTTCTAAGTTATACATTTTCACTCTTACCTTGTGCCACCCCAGGTCACCCCAAGACAAATAAATGAGGTGTAGTGTGTGCTCCCAGGTTGAATCAGCAAAGGTGCACGTATAGCTGTGAATTGTTTGCACATGCAAGCTTTTGATTTTGTGTTTGCTTCCTGGCCAGGCAGAAACCAGGTTTGGGTGAGGAATCACTCGTTTTTGTATTTTAGAAAGCATGAGAAAGAGCAGTACTATAATACTTTTGATATTTCCACCTTCCTGTCTCAAGCTACAAAGTTTCAAAGGGAGAACATGCATTGGGGAATTCAGTAAGAACCGATACTGACCAGTAGGCAAGGTTTGATGGTGATTTGTTATCGAGTTGGGTAGAAAGGTAGTTCTCTTGAAAGGGTTTAGATATTTGTTTATTTGAAAGCCAATTCAACCTGAATTTGAAAAACCCATGTCACTTTTATTTTTTATCTGTAATGACTGTAGATTAATAAATAACATGACTGAGGTTGCATTTTACTTAAGATGCTGGGTAGAAAAGGTGAATGAATTAAGAAGTACAAATTGACAGTTACAAAACAGTCATGGGCATGTAAAGTTCAACATAGGGAATGTATTACAATAATATGGTAATAACTATGCATAGCCAGGTGGGTACTAGACTTATCAAGGGGATCACTACAGGAGGCATATAAAGGTCTTAACCACTGTGCTGTACACCTGAAACTAGTACAATATTGAATGTCAAACTGTAATTAAAAAAATAAAATTTAAAACATTAAAGTAAGATTTTTCCTTCCTTCACTGAGGTAGTTTATTACCTTATCCTAAAGTTGGAACAAAAACACGAATGCCATAAATTTTGTCATTACAAAATTGGTCACATTAAAAGCAGTCTTGGGAAAAAACACTGCATACCACGTTGGCAGTCAATAACAGCCAGAACTGATAACCAAACCTCTATAATATGGCTCTTGACAAACATTGGCAGAGATTAGAAAGTTGTTGGAGTTGGGGGGATATCACTGGAGGCTCTGGGAGTTTCTTCTGAAGTCATTCTGAATTAGCAGCTAATGGGGAGCTTTCTTTGATAGCACTATTATAATTAAATGCAGCTGGATGAAAATCAACCACAAAGGGAACTCGTTTGTTTATCATTACTTGTGACTTTGTTAGCAGATGTTTTCGAAGTACCATAGTAGCCGGCTTAATTTGTCTCCGTGTGATGTGAAGCAGGTAAACTTTGATTAATAAACTGACAAGTACATTCCTTAATTTCTTTTCTGAAGTTTCCTTCTGTGACTCTTATATAGCACATATGTCAAACCCGGAAAGCTCACAGATAAACATTCAGTTTCTTTTTATATATGTCAGGCCAGCTGAAATGGAGGTGTCAGTCGGCGGTGAGCTGGCTTGTCAAATGTTCATCTTGAAAGCTGCTGTAGTATTATTGCATGTAAGTAGGCTAGTGAAAAAGATAAACACATATGGCATATACATAGCAGGCTGTGCAACGACAGCTCTCTCGGTTGTAATCACTATTGGCTTTCCATAAGGGACTCAATAAGTTTCAGTAAATTGGATCCTGTATAAGTTTAAACATTAATTCATCTATTTAAAAAGGGTAATTTTGACATATCCTTTGCCTATAATAAATGCCTCCTCCACTTCTTAACAGGCAGACTTCCTCACCACCCACTTTGTCTGTTCAGCACACTCTCACTTCAGCATCTTCATTCAGATAGCACTTTCTACCTGTCTCCCTGCTATTCCAAAGCACTTCTCTCCCGTCATTTAAAGAACTCTTGGAAGTTACACTCCTCCCTCCAAATCTTTCCCACATACCTGGAAAGAGTGTGTGTGTGTGTGTGTGTGTGTGTGTGTGTGTGTGTGTGTGTGTTTAATTGGCTCAAGAGAGTTCAGATATGCAATTCCCACGATTCAAATTACACTAATTACTAATACAGTATGTGTCCTGTGATTTTGCACTTTATTATTATTTACTCAAGATAAAGTTGCATATGTATCTGCATGTCCTTTGATTTTTGTGTCGAGGTCAATGTTAATCAGTTTCACATCATGATGTCTACATCTGTTTTAATTGCACCAATTCTCATCACAGTATTTTGAATGTACTTGAAAATTACATTTTTTTTAGTGCTGGTGCTGTAACACAAGCTATTTATTCAGTTATTTATTACTTCTAAATTTTTTTTCTAGGGACATGTATATATTTATGTGTGTTCATGTTCTCACCTGTTTGCTGCACAGACTTTGTTTGGGCTTAAGTTGGCAAAAGGGATAAAAAACACTATGGCTAACTCTAAAGTTCTCTGTAGACAAGCATAAGGAAATATAAGCTTTGGCACCATCCTGCATCTCTTTCCTTACATCTCTGGGTTTAAAAACGTTCTTCATGTAGGCAGAGTGGAATAAGGGAAGGCGCACGAGCTTGGTGACTAGATGGAGCTGGGACTGGATCCCAGTGCTGCCCCATCAGCTCCCTGAGCCTCAACACCCTCATCTGTAAAACCAGGGACAATAATACCACCTTGTGAGGATGAGAGATAACATAGCTCAGATCCTGGCACATAACAGGCCATCAGTGTACAGTAGCCGATGCTATTATAAAAAGGTAATATGTTTTTTCAGTAGAAAAGAGAAGTTGAAGATGTTATATGGAAAAGTGTAAGAGTGGCCTTCTGTGTTGGTCTTCTTGAGTAATGTTCACAGAATGTATTAGCACACCACGTTACACGTTATTTAATGCAAAACTAACTTAAAATGCTAAATTGTAATTAAAAGCAATTGAAATGCATTAATGCCCATATACTATTTCTTGTAAAAAGACGACATCTCTTCATGATCAGCTGAATGCTGACTGTACATTCAGTTTTCAACTGCGAATTGTCGTTTGATCAGAAATAACCTGTCTCTAACTTGTACTCTTCGAATTGGAGGACTTTTCATTACATGTCCACTCTCTAAATTTTTTTTTGAAATAATTATCTATATAAGAAATGTCATGATAATTAGTTAAGTCACATGATTAGGTTTGTATATGGTGAGGACCAAATGTATGTCGGTACCTTTATGTCACTTTAGAGTACTTGAAAATTTTGTCTGGAATTTTTTTTAACCTTTTAAGCTTTTTCTCTAATGGGAATCTGTCTTTACTTTCCTTTTTTGGGGGGTGAGAAGAGCAGGGCTAGAGTCACACTGTTTTAATAGAATACAGATTAGTTAATTTTGAAAAAGTTCTTGTTAAGATGATTGCCCTTGAGAAAAATTATTCATGTGTGAGTAACTATCCTTATTAGTTCATCTACTTTGCTAGAGAATAGAATTACCTGACAACATTTCAAAGGAGTATCATATGCTAGCTGTGAAGAAGTTTGGCTCATAAACAACGTGACATGTGCTTTCTGGAAAAGTCTACACGGTGAAGGGTCAGATAATTAAATAACGTGGCTGTTCTGTGTGACTTTGATTCATGGCTCTGTATTTCAATTTATCTCTTAAGATGGCCAAATTCATAGTCTTGCTAAAAAATAAGCTGTCCAATGTTCTCTTTACAGGATGGGGAGTGGAGGAGTCCATGGAGTACTGCCCTTCACTTGAAAACAGATGAAATTAAATCACATGTGTCTTTCTCAAAGCTGGGATCAGGGACATCCTTTGTGCCAAGGTGTGCACTTCCCCTGAAATGTTGGGAGATCATATCACATCTTGAAAATCATTCCTGATGATTGCAGCATTAATTAGTCTGGTGTGAGTGAATATAAGATGCTAGGCTGTCAGGTAATTTGTAGGTGTGATTGCTTAAATAATGCTAGTTGAGCAGTTCATAATAAAATAGCATCATTTAAGCAGGGTGACTGTTTCACTATCACTCGATATCAACTTGAGTTGTGAGATTCAGAATAGATACTGCAGTTTCAGATGCCATGTCATTTTTTATGGTATTCATTGTGTCCTTTAGAGTAATGCTCCTTGGACTGTACTCTGGGAGGCATTTGTAATTAAAAGAAGAGGGATATTTAAAAAAGTGTTAGTATAAGGAGAGCTGAGGCCAGGTATGTAGTAGATCTCAAGGGACTTGGGGAAAGTCAGATGCTATTTACCATTAAAAAGGTCTTCTACCAGGTGCAATTGAAAATGGATATTTGATGTCCATGGTTTTTATTGTGATGTCTGGAATATAAGGGGTTTTTGAGTGTGAATCAAGGAGAGTCAGGGTGAGATGATATCGGAGTTGCAAACCAGGAGTCTGCAAAGGTGATAGGAGTTCTGTAAAAGGTACTGTTCAAAACAGGAAAATCTGGCTGCAGGATGCTGCTGGAATGTGTACAACTTGTTCTTTGTGTTGAAGAGAAAAAAAAAATGTGTCCAAACGTAAGGAGACCAATACAAGAACATGTGTGAGCAGTGCTAGCTGTAATACTTCTGGTGATATGTGTCTGCTTTTACATTTTCGGAATCACTGACCCTGACTTCAGTCCTCCCAGCTTATCTCTTAAGCTGTTTCTGGGCCTTCATCCTTTTGCTCTCAGCCTGCAGCACGCCAGAAGACTTGAGCTGGGGTGAACATGGCAGTGACCTTGTTGATGCCTGAGATTTCCAGTCTCGGCCCCTGAATGATCTGTCAAAGGATAACAGACCCCCTAAGAACTTCATCTCTTCTTGAAATTAAAGGGAGAGAGGATGCTAATTTGAAGGATTGCTTTCTATTTCTGATTTTTACCCAGCATCTTTTGTGAAAAGTTTCCTAGCAAAAGTCTGCAAAAGAAAATAGAACAGATGATGGAAAGTGATGACTAAAGTCAGCTGTTCCCTGAAAGCAGCAATAATGTCAGAGTGGTAACTGGGTAATCCATTCTGTTTTGGGCTTTGTCTATTTTTCTTTTATCTGAATTGTCACTTGGTTGTCTCTTATTTATTCTTCAGTGAATGGTTTGCAATGTGTGTGTGTGGAGACATATGTGAAAAGTAGCTGTATTGTAATATTTATCATTAAAGAGCTGCCTTTGTTTCATTTTCCAAGCATCACGTTGATGATTTGAATAATAAAGCTGACTGGCTTACTCACTAAAGGTTGCTTCCATAATGAAACAAATTTAACAAATTTATGTACTGAGGTTCTCGTTTTCTTTATTAGATAATTGGACAAAATGTTGAGAAACTGCTGCTAATTGAGCACTCATTCTAGCTTTTGTCTATACTGAGGCTGGGCAGGTTTTCTGATGTTTGCAAAAGAGTTAAATATCCACCAAACCTTGCAACAGCTTCTCTGTTCCCAATATGTTTTTATTAACTTTAACTGAGTCCCTGGGCTTAAATGTGGTTTATCCCCAAATTTTCACACTCACCTTTTATAAGAATCACATATTGGAGGATGTTTTCATTTTAGGAAAAAACTGTGATCAAAGACAGGTCATATGTTTTCTTCTTTGAGGCAGCAGAGGCAAATGGGCCAGGTTCAGATCAAATGTTTTTGCTAGCATGACATTCAATAGGTAACAGTTGCCCTGAAGCAGGGCATGAAAGAGTTAGGAAAAAGAATAATAGAAACTGAAAAACCTTTGAAAATCTATATAATATTACGTATTTGGAGAATCAGAAATTGAAAAAAAATCATTTATAGGAAATGCACAATAGAACATAGGTATGCTGTTTCAATAAAGGCCCACTTTTCCCCTCCCTCTGCAGCTGTTCTAGTTGGGGTCCTATAGTCACTCTTTGTCTTTTCGGATAGCTTCCTAAAAACAACTCTTTGCCTTCACACAGTGTCTCGTACATGATGTCCATCTTTCACAGGACTTCCAGGCTAATTTTCCTGCAGCACATTGTTTTAGGGAAAAAAAAAAACAACCCCCCCCCCCAAATAACAACAATTAACAATTCCTCAAATCTAAAATAATAAAGCTCTAACTTGTTAACATGGCATTATTTAACCACACCTACTTCAAGGACTTATTCTCTAGTATTGTGCTTTCATGTTTCCTCCAAGCTGGAATAACTACTTGCTCTTCTCAAGCAAACCCTTATGTGACCTCACCTTGGCATATGTGCTCATTCTCTTTCTGAAACCAGCACCCTTCAACTCTTTATATATCTACCAGTTGAAATTCTACCTATCCTTCAAGAAATATTATAGGATGCAGACTCTGAGATGGCCCCAAATCATCTTTCCTCTTGGTATTCTGCCTGTGTGATCCCCACCCTTTGAGTGTGGGCTCCATGTGATGAGTCATTTTTAATGAATTTGGGATGGAATGTCACTCCTGGGATTAGATTACACAAGGACTGTGATGCAGATCTTGCTCATTCTTGCTTTCTTGTTCTTTCACTTTGAGGGTAGTTGGCTGCCATCTTGGGAGCTATCCTATGGAAAGGCCCAGATGGCATGGATTTAAGGGAGGCCTTCAGCCAAAGGCCAATGGGACCTGAGGCCCTCAGTCCAATAGCTTGAGAGGAACTGGATCCTGCCAGCCATCACATGAGTGAGTTAAAAGCCGATCCTCCCACAGTAGAGCCTTCAGAAGGAACTTCAGCTCAGATGACATTTTGATGGCAACTTTGTGAGAGAAATGTGGGTCACACTAAGCTGCACCAGGACGTGTGATAGAAATCGTTGGGATGATAAACGTTTAAGCCACACAATTTTGGTGCTTGTTATATGGTAATAGATAACTAATACAGATTTTGGTATCATGAGTTGGGTTTAAACCCCTGAAACCTTCTATACTTCCTCCAGTAGGAACTAATATCTCCCTTTCATATGTTCCTAGGTGCATTCTGTGTACTAGTATTTTTGGAAAATTTCAAATTCTGCCTTCTTTTGTTCTCAGTTGTATATGACTTTTCTCCCACATAAAATTATAAGCTTCCTTGAGGTCAGGGGTTGTGCCATATTAAACTTTGAACTCCTTCCCCCCAGGATTTAGTTTATATACTAAATGCTCAATAAATATTGTGCAGTTGAATTTGGTGAATATATTTAGTCATATTTCAATGAACTAAGGTTAGTGAAGAACAATTGGCCAATTCATGATGAAAGATTTTACAGCTCTTGAATATTGTCAAGAATTAGTGAGTATTAACTCTGGAGGTTTATTGAGGAACATTTTCCCAAATATTTCATGATACCTGACATTCTTATTTTAGAGCGAAGTGGATTATAGGAAAAACATGATTTTGATGAACTCTAAATAGGCTTAAGTAATGTTTTCTCAGGTTAGAATCTGAAGAACCTTAGATTTTGTCATGTGACAGTATCCATGAGCCTATAAGAACCATGAGAGTGTTATTGACTTAGAAATGATAGCCATCTGGATAACCTCACGGCATCTATTTCTCTTCAGGAGTTCTGTTTTCTTTACTAAAGGATTCAATGTGGACATTGGTTTGCTATATTATGTAGGGCTCAAAAACTCACAAGTTACTTTTGTGATTCGGTACTGCCATACAGTAGAAAGTCATAGGTTTGGAGTGAGACAGTTCTGCTTTGAATTTTGGCTGAAGAATGTATTTGCTGTTTGGCCTTGGGCAAGTTACTTAGTCTCTTTGGGTATTCCATATATATTAGAAACCACAATAGACTCCAAGCCATGGGCTTTGAGGAATAATTGAATATATGTATACACACACACACACACACACACACACTGACAAAGTGTTCTTTACTAACCTTAATATATATATATATATATATATATATATATATATATATATATAGTGAGAGGGAGAGAGAAAGAGACTATGTATTATGTCTAGTCTAATACATAGAGAGAGATTATCTATATGTAGAGTCAGCTTATCATCTACCTTTCAAGAGAAAAAGAGCTCAGTACAGTGTATGATAATTATAAATTATTAAATAATAGCTGAATACCAAACTGTCTAAACTACCTAGCCTAGTTCATAATATCGAAATAGTCCTTCTGCTTTCAGTGTATATTCTCATGGAATTCATGACTCTCGTTCCTTTTGTTTAAGCTGACTCATAGATTGAGGAAAATCTCCCTCATTCCAGCTGTAATTTTAGTTTAGTTTTAAATGCATTGCTATAAATGCATGTAATCCTTCCCTTTGTTTGGTCATCCATTCAACAAATATTTTTGGGTCCCCATCAGAAACAAGGGACTCTTTAATATAACTCCTCTGAATTCCTGGTGCATTTGATTGTTTCAAATAGTCACTTGATATGTGCAGTCCATTAACATTTGTTGTTACGTATCACATAATGTAGAAGAAGACTGACTATAAGTAGTCACTTTGTAGTTATCCAACTTCGATTCAGTTTCCTACTCCTTCTGTTGCCCACTATTTTACCTTGGGTGAATAATTTAATTTGATTAATTCCCACTTTCTTCAACTATAAAATAAGAGGGAAAATAACACCTCATAGGACTGCTATATTGATTAAATATGATGTTCACTATAACAGCCTAGGTACACAGCCCAACACAGAATGTTTAACCAAATTTAGCTTTCATACAAGTATGATGGGGGGTGTCCTGTTTCACAAGTTTTACATGTCCAAAATAATGGAAATGTGCGCTGTAAACTGCAGAACTCCTTACAAGTGTGGGTGGTCATTTTTAATAGTGTCTGGGATAGGAACTATTTTTAATACCTCATTGAATTCCCAAGTCTAGCTGTGTAATCAATAGATGATCAATAAAGGTTTACTGTTGCATATGATGAGTTGTTGGCAAGATACCAGGCAGGCCTCGTTTAGTGCTGAACAAGCTGATTCCTTAAGGTGTAGATTAGCCAATAAAGTGCTCAATCACCCCTGTGGCCAGTGAGCACCAGCATGCCAGCGTTTGCCTTTGTTTATTCCTTCATGGCCCCTGTTATTCCAATAACATCCTATTTTGTTACCAAAGATCTTTTGATTCCCAGGAAGGAGTTTGATTCTTTTCCAAAAGACAAACGAACACGGGATTATTTTCATGATTAAAACACACACCAGATATTATAGCAGGCTGAGGGTCTAGCCACAGATGAATGGGAAGATCATACTCTAGGCTTATTCACCGCCCATTAGAGGAGCTGCCGAGTATGCTGGGAGACTGAAGACATCATTCTATAGACCTTCATCACATGTTGATTTTAGATGTAGCAGCCTTGAAGATGCACAGCTCAGATCTCCTCCAAGAGAGCCTCCTGCCTGGAGCAGAGACAGCTGGCAGCCCAGCTGCCCTACATTATGTGAACTCTGAGGCTGTGCTTCCCCTGGCTTCTTCAGTCAGGCTGAGCATGGAGGGGCTACTAGTGCCAGCCTGTTCCAAGGCTTAGGACTTCTTCCTTGGTCCTGGATGAGCATTTCTCAACTGCCCTGCTGCCTGACGGCCTTCCTACCCAATCTTTCCTGTCCTCTCTCTTCTCACAGGTATCAGACCAGATTTGGAGTCTGAAATAGTCTTCCTGTCTATTACTGTTCCCTTCCTGTTTACTCACAAGAAAAGTTAACCCCCAAAATTTGCATGTCAAATCCTGCCTTGGTTTCCTAGAAGATCTGCACTGACACAGTTGGTAATATGTTACCATATTGGGAATACAGCTCCATTCAGTAGGGATGCCACCCTGGCTCAGTATGGAGCTACTCTACCCATAGCCTCGTGTCCTATAACCTGTGCTCTTGCATTGAACAAAATGTGCCTGTAGTCTTAGTCATGAAAGAACCTGTACATTTACATAGAAAACTTCTCAAATTTGTTAGCACAATCATGGGCCCCTCAACTCAGAGGTACAATTTGTAACTTTGTATCTGCATATTTATTTAATATAACTACATGTTTGTATACATTAATCTGCCAATTATCCTATAATTTCTGGAAGGCAGTAGCTGTATCCAATTTACATCAATGTGTGCCTTTGCCTCTGACATTAAATTTTCTCAATATATGACAAGAAATATGTGCAAAATGAATCATTCCACAGTGGATCCAAGAAGGATCTGTGAACATTCAGACCTAGGTTCAAATCCCAGCTGTGTTGCTTCTTGTTTGTGTCACTTTGGTCTTGTTACTTTTGCCTCTTTGAGTCTCAGTGTTTTCACCTATAAAATGAGTTTTGTGAGGCTGTAATAAGAAAGTGAAGTGAACATACAGTCTCTGGTGCACAGTTAGCTATCTACAATTGGTATCAAGAGTTAATAGGCTTCATTGAAAATTAATGTTAATTATTGCTATACATTGCAAGTTCCCTCCACAATAAGCACATTTAATAACAACACATCCTTTACCAAATACCAATGTGTTCATATAACTTTTCAAGATCACAACTTTGAGGAAATGAATTTCACCTTCATAATAGACTCTGTCCTCTAGGTGATCAATTAATATTTGCTATACTGCTAAATTATATTATTTATTAATATTAACATCATTATTAACACAATTCTATTATAATTAAATTATATAATTATAATGATATTATAATGATTGGCAGCACTTAACATCTTCAATAATAATAAATGTTAATGTTGATTATTACTAATTACACAGAATTAGAGTGGTATTGATTATTTTAAAGTGCAAACAGTATATAAGAAAGCTGTGTTCTCAGCTGAGTTTCTACTGTACAAACACACATCTTTATATAGTCTTGCTTATCTTATGGTCTTTATAGGTTTGGGATATCCTGAGTGAAGAGCTCACAGTAATTTGCCCAAGGCCAGTTCTGGTGGCTGTTGTGAAACAGGAAGCCAAGATTGTTCTTAGCTTACCTATTTCCCATATCTTATCTTCTCAAGGTTGGGCTTCTATGCTTCCCAAGGTTACCACTGGCTGATAGGATTGAGTTACCCATGTTGATCTATTCAGGGGTAAGACTAAAGATGGTTCCCAAGGCCCTTCTTCTCTTTCAGGGTAATGTACAGTTTAACAGTGACCTCCAGATGATGAGGACCTTGTTTTTGTTTCCTAATCAAAATATCCTAGGTTTCATTTAGACTATGTTAGAGCAAACAACTAGGGAATGGATTTTGGGTGTGTGACAACTTTTGTTTGCTCTGAATCATAGCAGAGGCAGCCACATGTACTAATCAGATCAGGGTGAGCCTGTGTGGTTCTCACCCTGATGATATCAGAAAAGAGCGTTTAATATTGCTTGGAAACATATCCTAATTCCTACAGAAATGAGTGTTTGATAACTGGATCAAAAGACATGCATGATTTCTGCAAAATATCCAGTCCTCTATTCTGCAAGAGTGAAAACATGTTCTTCCCAAGTATCTATAATCTTTTACTTCTTATGGTATATAATCCTGAATTATCATAGAATTAATTAAGATGTTCATGAGTGATAAGCTGCAGTAAGGAAGATTCTGATTTAGGGGGTATTAAACTCATCATGTAAACTTTTTGACAGCTCAGAAAAACACTAAACCATACAATGTTTTAGTGTGTTCTCTATACAAACACACAATAAACCTCTGAACGATAACAAACAGAAATGATGAACTTCTGTGCTAACACATAGTTTTTAACAATGACCACTGGCAAAGTTCTTTTTGTTAGCTAACCCAAATGTTCTGTGCTGCAGCTCAAGAATATTTTTTGTTTACATATTTTTAAAGTATTTTTTGATTTATAGCAGAAAGAATTTTCACATAGTCTTTCCCCACAGCAGAAAGAATTTTCACATAGTCTTTCCCCACAGCAGAAAGAATTTCCACATAGTCTTTCCCCATCTGTTTTTAATTTGCTACTAGAATACCTCTGCCTTCCACTGATCTACTTCCTCTGTTACAGAGCTGCTTTCCTCTGCCTTACCTCGCAACCCTAGATTCACTTCTAGCTTTGCTTTCTGACTAGCATACAAGAATGTTCATATGCATGTATTTGATAACTCTAACCATTATGTTCAAACAACCATCAAACGCTGATGACATTAGCTCCCAAACATTTCACAATTCTATTCGTATTTCTCCATCAGCAAAATCACTGGCTCAGAACATACGTTGGTCATTCTTATCCAGAACAGTGGGTTTCTGAGCTTTGTTTTCCTGAACGCCAACTGATAAGCATTATTGACCCTTTGCCTCCAGTTTATATCATTTATAAATGAACTAACTGCTGTATTAACATAGTATATACATTATACAATGAATGCCAAAAATTGAGAATTTTTGATAAAATTAATTGAAATAAAACGTATTTTAAAAACAATCAATCTTACAGAACAAGGTGTGTCAATTCTTGAGCTGAAAGTATGTTTTTTGAAAAATTTTTAAAGTGGCTGAATTATTTCTGAATCTAAATCAAGTTGTAGAAATATCAAGGAAATAAATGTAAACTAAAGCCAAACATATCGCCTGATTACTGCATCATCAAATAAAGTCATTTTGTGTTTAATAATTTTAGAAGAGCATTGTAAACTTTCTCCATGGAACTTCTCCAAATCCTTTCATTAATAATTGTATGTAGTTTTGTTTCAAATAACATATTTATTACTCATATTCATTTTCTTTGTTTTTATTGCATATAGATGGTAAATTCAATGCTGTGTTACTTTATCATTCTCAATATGGGTATGCTTGATTCCATTTGTGGAAATCAAACAGAAGTTCTTTGTACTAGAGTAAGAATTATTTTTGTACTAACAACTTCGTCAACTCTCATTTTCTAACACCTCTCAAGTATTATGAAATTATGAAATAATTTTAAGTGGATGCACCTTTATATCATTTGTGATTTTAATGCTGTATGTAACTCTGGGTAGACATGATGTTCATTCACCAAGTGATTTCATCACAAATTGATAAATTTTTATTGATGTTGATCTTAAGAGGTTTCTATATTTACCCATATATCTAAGTTTACCAAAAAACTTGATGTTTCCATATGACTTTGAGTTACTGTCTAGCATTCTTTCATTTCAACTTGAAGCAATCCCTTTATATTTCTTGTAGGGCAGGACTGGTGATAATGAACTTCCTCAGCTTATGTTTATCTGGCACTGTCTTAATTTCTTGCTCATTTTTGAAGCACATTTTTGCCATATACACAATTCTTTGTTGACAGTTTTTTCCCCCCTCTGAGTACTTTAAATATATTATCCTACTGTCTTCTGATTTACAAGGTTTCTGCTGAGAAATCTGCTGATAATCTTATTGAGAATCTTTTGCACATTATTCTCTTGTTACTTTCAAGATCCTCTCTTTGTCTTTTGAAAGTTTGATTAGAATATGTCCTGGTGTGGTTTCTTTGAGTTTATCCAACTTGTAGTTTGTTGAGCTTTTTGCATTTGTATAATCATGTTTTTTCTCAATTTTGGGAAGCTTTGTAGCAGTTATTTATTTTAATAAGTTCTCGCCATCTTTTTCTCTTTCTTGCCCCTCTGGGACTCCGTAATAGATATATTGGTCTTCCTATGGTGGTCCCATAAGTTCTTTAGGCTCTGCTCTCTTTTCTTAATTCTTCCTTTTTTTCTTTTCTATCCTCAGATTAAATAGTTTCAAATGCCTTGTCTTCAATTTCACTGATTCTTTATTCTTGAAGTTGCTCTTGAACCTCTCTTGTGTTCAATTTAGTTATATTTTTCAGATCCAGAATTTGTGGTTTTCCCTTTTTATAATTTCTATCTCTTTGTTGATATTCTCATTTTGTTCAAATATACTCTTCCAGATTTCCCTTATTTCTTTTCCCCTTATTTATCTCTTTCAATATGTTAAAGGCAGTTGTTTCAAAGACCTTGTTTAGTAAGTCTGAAGCTTGTGTTTCTTCAGATGCTTTCTATAGATTTATTTTGTTACTTTGAATGGCCACATTTTCCTGTTTCATTGTATGCCTTGTGACCTTTTGTAGAAATTTGGGCATTTGGAACAAAAGAAGCCACCTCTCCCAATGTTTGCTGACTGGATCCATGCCAAGGGGATGACCTTCACTAATAACTTCAGTGTAAAAATTTAAGGTCCTTTTCAGATCTTTTCTGTGCATGCATCGTCTCTGGACCTGTGTGTGTGCTTTGCTCCCAATTTCCCAGTATACATGCTTGCTTTTAAATGTCTTAATTTCCCTAGGAGTCTCACCTCTGCTTCCTCTTGGGGCTTTAGGCGTTCTATTACATCCCTCTGCCCTTAAACTCTTGTACCCAGGTGTATTCAAGTCTGTAGTCTCCTTGCAGTTTTCACAAGTTATGCTCACAACTTCCTGCTTTGTTTTTACTAGCTTGGTATCTGAGATACTTTTGTCCATCTGCGTTCCAGGTTAAGTGATGGATAGACCAGTCCTCAGGCAACTTGCAGATAAGTTAGAAAGCTACAAATTTGGCTTACTCTGTTCTCTCCAGGTCACTGAATGGGACTAGGGACTGACTAATCTGCTGCTTCACTTCAAACTGGATGGGATAAGTGCGAATGAAAATTTCTACCATTTTGTATGTGGCTTTTTCCTGATGGGGTATACTTGATTAATTTTTGCAGATCTTTGAATAATGTCCAGAGTGTCTATAAAGTTATTTCAGTCAGTTTCAATTTGTTTATTTAGTGGTTACATGGGGGAGTTAGAGCCTGCAGATCCCTAGTCCATATCTCACTGATGGGACCAATTTCAGAATTATAGATAAATTATAATAGAGACCCCTTTGAAATACCCCTTTTCTGATTTTTCTGGCCTCTACTGCAGTAGTTGCTTCCATGGACTCAAACGTCCTTCTCCGTGGCTGACATTCTTGCTGGGTCCTCTGTTGTAGCTGGGCCACTGGGGCTTTCATATTCAACTCCTCTCAGACAAACACTCAGAACCAGTAACTCTGGGCAGTTCTTTTCCTCTAGCCAGAGGCTTATTTGAGGAATCTTTCTTTCTTTATTCCAACTTTAAAATGAAGGACATGTTCAGGCAGAGACCACCACCTGCTTTAAAAGATTCTTCCATTTGATTTGCTGTGTGTGTGTGTGTGTGTGTGTGTGTGTGTGTGTGTGTGTGTGTGTGTGTGTAGGGGGAATCATAGGGAAATTGTTGGAGCAGAATAGGAAAAGGGCCCCAGTGGGCTGTAGGCCAAGGTTTCAGGGATAGAAATTTGGGAAGAGCAGAGTAAGGGGAATGGTGAGCAAAAGTATTGACTTAAATGTTCAAGATCATGCTGTTTTCTCTGTTTTCCCTAACATTCTTAATATTACAAGATAACACGTTCTTTTAAAAATACTGTATGACAATTTGATTTATCTTTGTACTTCCAGTATCTAACAGGGTGTATACCAAGCACTTAATTGGTGCTCAATATATGTTGAACTGGAACATCAGTTACCTAATCTTAAAAATGGTTCTGATTGCAGACCTTTAATATGTACTTTTTCCATGAGAAAGTTATTTTGTATTCCCAAATAGTGTTACATGAGTCTGCCAATAAATAATATGACAATTAGTTAAGGCTGAAGTATATATAAAAATATTTCCAAATTCATGTTACTTTCATCTTTGTGAAGTCTGAGGAGATGATGAGGATGATGAATACGATTTTTTCGTGATATAAAATTTTCCAATTCTTCTCCTACTGTCTTTCTCTTTCTCTCAATCAATCGATTAATTATTTATATCAGGATTTTTCAAGGTGCTATAACACATATTAAAAATGTCATAGCTCTGCTCCTAAAAGAACAGTACAATATACCTGCTCACCTCATTTCAATCTCATTAGACAATGAACTTATTTCTTCTATCTGGAACTTTCTATTCTATTAAACTTCTGCCATATCTTGTTTTAGCTTTTGGTGAGTGAGATATAGAAGAAGGTGAAAGACTAACCTAAAGTTTCTATTGAAAGACAGCTTTGTGTACAGGAACTAGACTAGGACTTAGCAGCAGAATATCTATGTTTTAGTCTTAACTCTTTCACACTTCACTGATGTGTCATTTTTCAAGGACATTTGACCCTCATTTCCCAACTTATAAAATGAGGAAAACCCCAGTTGCTTTACATTCCTTAACAGAGTTTTTAGTTTTTAGGGGGTTTCAAGTGAGATCTTGTGTGAGAAGGTGCTATAAAATGTAAATTGTTGTGATGGTCTTTCCTTTTTGTTCTACCATCTCTGTTGGATAAAACAGGCACTTCATATATTGGAGGGCAGAATCTGGCATCAATTAATGCTCAAGGTGGTTGCCCATGGAGAACATGGTTTGTCAACAAATCTTTCTATGTTGGAAATATGAATATTTGGAAGGCATATGTGTGGGTGTGTATGAGTGTGTGTGTGTGTGTGTGTGTGTGTGTGTGTGCGTGTGTGTATGTGTTATTAAATCATGTCTTTCCCTGCTCACAATCCTACAGGGACTTTCCAAAACACTTAGCATAAAATCCAGTGTCCTTTCTATGGCCTTCAAAACTCTTTCTCTTGCTTCAAACTTATTTCCTCTTCACTCCTCTTCACTCCTACATCTTTGCTGTTTCACAAACATTCTAAGCCTATTGGCTGCTCAGGGGCTGCATATTTCTATTCTTCTTTCTATGGGGCTCTCGACCCTGACAGTTGCAAGGCTTACACTTTCTCTTTATCCAGGTTTCTATTCAAAGGCCACCTATTCTAAGAGGCCTTCCCTGGGCACCTATATAGAAGAGTACCCCCTGTCTCTCTAGTCCCATGACCCCACTTTATTTTATTCATAGTCCTTAATGCTACCTCTCTTTGTTTCATATATAAACTTTTTATTATTTGTATTCCCTATTAGAATGTAAACTCTAGGAAGGCAGGGGCCTTGCCTGTGATTTTTGCAGATCTATGTTCATTGCCTGGCATATTATAGACACTCAATAAATACTTATTGAATGAAATAAATGACTGGATGAATGAATGAATGTGAGTATCCATTCCAAACTCTCTACATAAGATTTGTAGAGCCTATATTTGTATAAGTCTATATTTTCAGAAGTGCTATTTCTTGTTGTAGATTAAATACCTGATCACAGTTAATAGCACTTAGCTTTTCCCACTTTTTATAATGGCCTGCTCTTTTGCTCTTACCTCAAAAGCCTGGATGGATTCTTTTAAGCCATTGCTTTGAAGACATTTGTATATTTTTCTAAAGATGTTTAATGAGTCGGAAATAACCATGCATGAAGCAGTTTTAGTGTAGGCTTTACAAAGTTAGTTTTTTGCAGTTTAGAATTCTTGTTAGATAACTCACTGGAGAAAATGTATTCACTTGTATCAGATTGTTTCTATTGCAGATGATTTTTGAAGCTACTTTTCAAGTTATTTAAAATATGTGATGAGACACAGATCCCCAAAAGACTGAAATCCAAACTGGGCTCACGTGGAACTCAGAGAACAGTTCTGCTGGCAGTATCACCACATATAGGCAGTTAGAAGTAATTCTACGTACATGGCAGTGGCTTGGCTGCTGGCATAGATGCCGAGGTTGAGGAAAGCCAAGCTAATTGTAATTAGTGAGATTCCAGATTTTAATGCCCTAAACACTTATGAGAGTAGCTGCCCTACAAGCAGAGGAAAATTTAGAGAAAATAGGGAGTTATAGAGACCTTAGCACAGTTGTGTTGGCTCTTACTTGGCCCCCACAGCAGTGCTGAGTTTTGTATTACTGCAGTACATTTTTAGCTATAGAATATATGACAAAGTGTGCTGAGATACAAGGGAGGGCAAAGAACAAAAGACAGAAGTCTGTAATTCTCTATTAGGTAGAAACTTGAATGTTTATAGAAAATGTAGCTAAACAGGTACAGCTGTGTTTACTCCTTAGTTAAAAGTAAAACCTTAGCACTGACACGTGGTGATTTTACAAAGGGAGGAAGTCACCTTCAAAAATTTTATTAAAAAAGTGTGTAGAGTGAAAGGAGAGGAATCATGCAAATATATTTCTTTGTAGTCTGTGTTCGCATCTTCATATAATTTGAGAAGAACAGTTTACTTCTAGGTTTGCCTAGGAAAATACTTATTCTAATTTTCTTTGATTCCTTCTTTTAGAAAAGACAAACAACTTTGAAGGAAACATTAGCCCGATATGCTAGGAAGTTACTTGCTGAGCTCTGATATGACAATGGAAAGTATTGCTCTGAGCCAATCAGGTCCTGCCTGTGGAGATGTTTTTGTTTGAAGCATTTTCACACATACTTATTTAATAAAGCTTTTGTTTTACTGACATTGGAAAACAGTGTACCGCACTATGCTGTGATTTTGAAGTGACAGTGTCAGTGAGACTAGGGTAAAATATTTGAAGTGAATTGAGGCTGAAAATGAAAGTTTTGTTTTTGCTTAGTTAGGAAGGAAAGTTATGTTTAACATTTATTTTCCTGGTCCTGCTCCCACCGCTGGAAAACAAAAACAATCAAAACAACAAAAGAATAACAACTGCAAACCCAAATTTGTGTCTTCCTTGCACTGTATTTAGTGAGAGAATGCCATTCCCAATATATTTCTTCATTGCTTGATGAAATAAGAGCATTGTCACAAGTCCTTCTTGTGACAGGCACTGTGTATTTAATACTTAATAAATAATATAGTCAATCTAGTTACAACTTGTCATTCTGAAAAGTGTCTGTTGAAATAGAATACAGTGATATACACCAGCAAAGAACAGTGCCTTTATCAGGGTTCCTGTGGGAGTTCCAAATCACAACAAATTTCTTCCCCACAGCTAAAATTTTACTTGAAACTTAGAGTTTAAAAGAGTGAGGCAACAAGGCATGATGATAAACCAACTGCAGTCCAAATTGTCTCTAACTCTGCCATTAGTGTTCTTATTGACTTTGGTGCACCAGGAACCTTGGTGGAGCTTTATCTTCTTCATCTAACAGAATGAGTGGACTTCCCTGCAGCATTTCTCATAGGTCTTGCTGTGCTAACACTTTATGAATCACTTTATTTTAGAAAATAGATAATTCAAACACCATGGTTAGTCATTTAATAACATATCAATAGAATTTTGTTCTCCATATTTGTGTGTATATGTGCAAATAGATTACATGTCTGAAAGTTATTATTTAATATTAGTTAAAATATGACTGACCTTTGCATTCATGGAAGGGTGGATGAATATAGTTCTAACATGGCTCTCGCAGTTCTGTTTTGTTTCTTTTTTTCCATCATAGCACTCATGATATTTGGTAATTATTTTATATGTTCTTGTCCGCCATTGAATTCAGCTGATTCCTGTCTTTCATAATGTATTACAGTTTATCCCATTTAAAAAGAAAAAAAAATTAATCCCAGAATAATCATTATCTTCTACCACTCTTTCCCTTCAAATCCAAGAGTAGTATTTCATACTGCTTTATTGTTTACTTTCCTTATTTCCCTAATTACCAATCGGACATCACTACTTCTAAAAAAAAAAAAGAAACTAAAAACTTCTTAATGGCACTTAACCTTGTCATTTACACTAGACGTTTTTCAAATTAGTTTCTAGTGATTCATCATTCTCAATATTCTTTGCAGCCTCCCCAACTTGAAGTGAAATGATACTTCTTTGGTGTTTTCTGGAATTGAGGGGTGGCCCCTTCTCCTCTTTACACTTCCTCCCAGACTCTTAATTCATACACTTGAGTTTCATGACCATCAGGTAACTTATATTTCCCAAATTATTGCCTGTAGTTACATTATTACTCATAAACTCTTCCTGTCTTCTGGTCAAATCTACCCAGATCTACCTCCTGGCACTTCTGCCTCAAAATGTTCAAAACAGAAATAATGGTATCTCTTCCCCTACTCCCAAGTCAGATATTTAAAAGCTTCCCAGATTTTTTTTCTCCATGTTACCTTCCTAATCCAGTTCCTAGACCCTAATATTGGAGTCTGTCCTCTCTGCTCTCTAAACCCATCGAAACTGCTTTATTTTAGATTTTTATCATTTCACACTGGAGCTACTATATTAATGTTTTATCAGATTTCTCTGATATTTTTTTCTCCCATTCATTCACCATAATTCAGTCAGAGAAATCATTTAAAACTGCAGATATAATCATGTACTTTACGAATTTAAAATCTTTAATGTTGCTGTTGCCTTCCAGACAAGTCCAAACATTAGGGAATGAAAGGTCCTTTCTTTTTTGTACCTATTTCTTCAAATTCATCTATTTGACTTCCTCCACAGGCTCTTAGAAGCTATACTAGAGACATACACACCACTTACAATTCTCCAAACATGGCATGCTATTTATAATTCTATTCCTATACTGTTTCCTTTACCTAGAGTACCCTTAACCATGATCAGCCTGGTAAACTCTTATTCATCTTACAAGACCCACTGTATGAACCTTTTTATGATACTCGCCATAAGCACAAATGATTGTTTTCTCCTTCAGTTTCCCCCATACTTTGACCAGACCACATTTATCTTCTCTCAATAATCATGTTTTATTTATATGTGGACTCCCAGAGCCTAACACTGTTCATGCTAAATAATAGTTACTCAATGCATGTTATGGAAACAATGCACCTGAAAATAGTTGAGAAATATGATTAATAATATAACAATATTTGCTGAGGATTTTGTGAAAACGTTCTCTCCATAAAAACAATCTGTGAATAAAAAAATAAAATGGGGAATAGGTTGGTATTAAAATCCTGAAGGATAACGTGGCTGTTGATAGGGAAAGATCAAGAGGAGGAAGCCGGAGTATTTGGGGCACTTCTAAAGGGGAGATGGAGACCATCTGGAGAGGAGGATGCTACAGGAATGAGTGCCAGGATAGAGATAAAAGTGAATGGAAAGGAAATGGTGACTGAACAACATCAAAGAGGGAACTCTACTGCAGAATTGAACAAGTAACTGCGCACTCGCTCTGGCACAGATACAAGTGGGTGGCATTGGATGATCTATCCTGATGGTTATGAGGAGGACTAAGAAACGGGGACATAATTTGGCTTACGAGAGCTTCCTCCAGTATAGCTGGGCTTATGTGCTTAGGACAAAGTAACATGAAATACTGGGGTATGTTCTGATATTTTCAATTTCTCTTTATTTACAAATGCATCTGAGTATGTTGTTTTCTACTTTAACCAACACTAACTTGAATTATTAATTTAAAGTAGCCCTTATGAACATATTTAACACTTTTTTTCCTTTTTTAGAAAAATCCATCCAACTAGTATAAGTACACCAGGAGTATTATTTAAAATGATATCCCTTCTTTATGAAAGCAATCATTTCTGTGTTCTGCCATGGATTTTTCTTAGCAGAGTTCAGGTACTTCTGTGTGTGAACAGGAAATTCATGTGACTAAAAACAAGATACTGTATTTCTTTGACTTAGGAAAAAAATTATAAATACAAACATTCTCTTCAACCATTTGTTTACAATTAATTGCTAATGATAGATGGAAAGTGTTGAGAGCAACAGGAAGTGTAAATAATATAGGAAGAAAAAAGAGAAAGACTAGTGTTGTAATAACAGTTGCAGATGGTTAACGTTTTCCCTGGAAAGTATTGTTTTAAATTTCTGTTAAATCTTGCCAGATTTGGGGAGATTGTTTGATCTTAAGTAGAACATGTTGCCACTACTTCAGTGATAGTAAATGCTGCTGAAACATTTGCAAAATAAAGATCGATACACTGGAAATGCATGAACTTATATGTTTAGGTGATAAATCCGTTAGTGTCATAAAGAAGTTACTTTTTATGCGGTTACACTTTTAGAAAATCAAGTTGGATCCCTCAAAGTATTCATATAATATCGATGATCTGCATTGTGATTTTTCTTCGATGGAAAAGTATTAAAAAACAACCTTTTAAAATGCACGTATGCCTATATTTTTTCCTTTACATACCTGATATTAATTTCTTCCTTGTTCTTTAAACAATTAGAACAAACCCAAATAGTGTAAGTCAATAATTAATATTTGTAGTGATGCAGATACTGAAGGACTTTAACAGTACAGTTGCAAAGGAAATATTTTAGTATGTTCTGTAGATAGATTGGCTGACTCATAGCTCATTGTTTCACATAAACGTGAAATGGTGACACATTTATTATTGTGTTACAGTCAGACTTATTTGGCTTTTTATCTAAGAAATTTTTGTAAAATATATGATAATTGTATCATCTCCAACTTGTGGAACTGTTAATAAATGAGAATATGGTACCAAAAACCAATTAGTGTTAATATGTGAGTACTGAAAAATGGCAAAAATGGAATAATAAAAATGCAAACTAAATAACAACAACAACAACAACAACAATAAAACAGTACCTAGTACTGTTTTGGTGACTAATATAGTATTTCCTATCTATAGAGTAGAGGTTGGGTATTTTAATTCACTTTCACTTTAGAATCAATTCTACTTTCGATTATTGCAAATCTAAATGAAAAATATAGGTTAGTGTTGGGTATAGTTTTGGACACTGATTTATTAAAGAATCTGAGGAAGAATCTAAAAAACAACTGTAGAAGCTATTTTAGAGTAAGAGGGGTTATTCTAATGACGTTCTTTGAAAGTTGTCCCTCTTGAATTTACATTCACAAATTTATATTCCCTTTGTGATCTAAGTGGAAATGATCCATCTTCTGTTCAAATTACTGGTCAATATGTCAGTCAGATCAAATGCCACTAATAAGATGCTAAAAAGTGCTTCTGAGGAACAAGGGGATTTCTTTAACAAGGCATAAAGTGCTTTTTAATCCATTTCTTACTTGTTAAAAGCATTATGATTCTTACAGATTGCTCTATCATGATGTGGTTTTAATCCTTTATGAGAAGGAAAAATACATTGTGGAATTCTAAAATATAAGTAGAGAATTGAATTTAGGTAGCTTCCTTGATAGTAGTGCTACCTCAAATCTGGGTAATATCAGTTCCCCTGGAAGTTCTGTGACCAACAAATTCAGGAAGATTTTTAAGGGAGCCTGTAAAAATATTTCACAAGTTATTATTATTACTTTTATATGAATTAACTTTTCAAAACTAGCTTTTGACTTGTAAAGAATTTGGTTTCTCATGTTCTGAATTAAGTCCACCGACTCCAGAATACAAAACCAATGAGTAATTGTGGAAACCCTATGAAGAACCAAGATAATGTTGCCTTGTGGAAGAGAATGCTTTATTTTTCATGTGGAACTTAGTTACCTCTAAGAGTAAGTGCAGAGTTACCAAATTTTTGTGTTTCCTGTCACTTCATTTATCCCGTTTTTGTTTATCTGTCTTTCTTCCCATTTGAGTATAATGACCACATGTTTGATTAAACTGAATTTTATTCCACTCATAGCTAAATGTTAGAGGTAAAACAGTGAGTAAAATCCTAAGAGCAATGGGAAGGGATAGAGCCTGGGGTAAGAGGCAGTGACAAGGTATTAATCTGCCTGCTTCATGGAAAGTGGATTGGAGGAATGCAAGTAGATCAGATAGTCAACTATTGCTGTCGTCTACCTGTGGCATGATGGTGACTTGGATTAGGGTGGTAGAATTGATGATATAATTGGGATTGAAAAATTGCTTCATTGGTAAAGTTGTGAGACATTATGCTGGATATGGGGGTGAAAACAGGGTGGGATCATAAGTGATTCTTTGTATTACTCAGTAGAGGGGAAGAGAATATTGGAAGTGGGCAGGTTGGGAGTGGAGAAATTAGGGATAACAATAGAAATTTAGATTGGCACATATTGAATCTTTGTCACCTTTGTATTCTAGACTCCCGTCACATAATCTTGTCTCCGTAAAAGATATCTAAATGAGTCAATTGTGAGGGTATGATTCACAACCTTTATATATATAATGTATATATTATAATAATGGGAAAAAAAACAAAGCAAAATCCTATAATTTTCAACATGCCATTACTTCTATTTGAAGCCATAGAGATATTTCATCATAAAACTTTTCTCAGTTAACATTTATATAGCTACTTGTTTGATTCTCAACAATGTGAAAAAAATTGAATTCTCTTTGCTTCTTTTCTTTTTTTTTAAGATTTTTTTATTGGGGAATTGGGGGATGGGAACAGCACTGGGGAATTGGGGGAAGGGGAACAGACAAGTTGCTGTCCTTTTGTTCTTCAGTCTAGCTGTGGAGGACGTTGCTTCACTGGCCCAAGTTGACATCATCATTGCGCTCTTCCCAGGCGAGGCTGATCAGTCATTAGCTTCTGGACAGCTGCTCACTGCAGCTGCTGGCCACTCACGCTGGCTGCTGGCTACACATGATAGCCCATGGCAACCTACTGCAGCAGGGGCTGCAGCCTACGCCGTGGCCAGTGACTCATGGCAGCCCAGCTCCAGGTTGAGCTGTTGTTCAGCATCTTAGCTGTAGAGGGCAGTGTCACTGGCCCTCACATGTGGGATCCGAATCGGGGCCCTCTGGCTTCCCAAGCCAGCTCTTAACCAACGCGCCACTCGGCCGGCCCTCTTTGCTTCTTGTCTTTTAAAAAGATATCTTGTTTATTGTCATTTGGCTAATGGTTCATATATGGAGCTTCTTAAAATTGCCAATAGCCTAATAAATAGATCATTATAAGCACTTAATTTTAAATATTTGAGTGCAAGAAGTTCTAAGCATGGTTTTTCTACTCATATTTTACAAAATATCCTCTCTGCCTGGGAATGTGTGTTTTTGCTGAACTTTGAAAGAGCCTTCTCTGCTTTATCTCCAAGCTGAGTGACTAAGCTAAGGATCAGAAAATTTGACAGACCCCCTTCATCCCCCGCAACACATATACTCATGAATTCTCTCTTAAACAATGACAAAAAAATGAATTTGAGAACTATACCAAATGTAGTTGACTAAGTTGGGAAAAATGTTAATTCTTTGGTTCTGTCTGTGCTGGCAAAATTATTGAAATTCTGTGGTAATTATTTGAGTACTACATTAAGAAAAACTGATTTGAAGATCCAGGTGCTCATTTCCAACTGAATTTCGCACAAGTTCCTTGGCATAGTGTCTAAAGTGTTCTACAGCATGCCATTGAGCAAGTCTTCTGTCTTTATCCTCTTCCAGTCTTCTCTCCAGAAGCCTGTGCTCCAGACAAACTAGGCTGCTTCTCATTTCTGACTTTTCCTAATACTGTTTTCTAGGCCTGAAATCTTTTGCTCTCTTACCAGATTACTTTTCTTCTTTCTTTTCATTTCCTGCCCATCTCCTATTCAAAACTCAAAATTTTGATTACTTTTCTTTTAAGATGTGCCTCCAATGCTAGCTCTACCATAGCAATGCTTGGTTATTTTTTAAAAGCATGTTTAATAATTTGTATGCTTATCTTATACTTTAACCTTATAGAACACCCAGTCATCTTAATCTTTCTCCTTGCGGCTATCATAGTGACTTGCATATATCATGCAACTGATAAATATTTTTTGAATTAAGTTGAATCACCCTCACTGACAGCTCCTATTTACATTAGACTTTGGGAAATTATTCAAATCACGGAATCATCTTGTTTGCAGAAACAAAGGTACAGTACCAGGCTCTCCCCATTATATTGCCTCATTAGGCCTCATTCACCAAACACGGGTTGAACACCTACTAATTGCAGTGTGCTGTGTTACTCTGTCCTGGAAACAGGACCAAATATAATTACATAATCATGTGTCAGAAAAAATATATAATTATGTGCATTTCACATATTCAAAATAAATTTCTAAAATAAAATAATTAGACTAACTTGATATCAATTAAATCTTATCCAAATAAAGACTGAATATTCAGCTTTGTTCAATGTCATGTAAATGCTGATAAAGGGAGTTAATCCTTCCACTTGAGAAAAACAATTAACACATATCTATCCCAGGCACTCATTTATTTAATAACTTTCTTAACCAAATTCATAAGAGAAGAAAAATTTTTCTTCTCAGCATCCTTGGTTGTTTTTCAAAGGCACATCCAGGTATTTGGTTTCAGAGTCTCTTATTTTAGGTTGTGTCTCTCAGAATTAGTTATAAACAAGGCAGAAGTAGAGACGAAATCTGGCAGCAGCAAACAATTGTGGAAAATCTGTGAAGTGATGTTGTCCTTGCAACTTTTTTCGGCCTATTTTTTCAAGACCCATGGGCTTTAGATAAGCATTAGGTATGTGTCCAAAACAAACCACTGGGGTTTTTAAGCCACTGTCCATCCTTGGTGTAACTTTTTCACAAATAATTAACTTAATAAAATACATGCTTTTTCCATGATTAAAAATTTTGGGGTGGGGAAACTACCTGGATATGTGCGATTTAATGATTCACTTATTTAATTTAAAATTTCTGTCCAACATTGCATTCATAAAATGACCACATGATATGTAAGCCAAAAAAGCATAAGAAGTGCATTATGGGTAAGGAGTTTATTTTTGTTATTCTTTTGAAATATTTAGCTGGTATTAAAAACAGATCTTTTGAGCTGAAACAACAGTGGTACAGGTAGACTTCCTACTTTTGGAAAAGATCTGGTCTTTAGCTTATGGGAACCGAGCCGAAGCAGATGTGAAAAGTTCAACTAAAGGAAGAACAGATTAAACGCACTTTTGTGGTTGAAAAACCAAAACAGATGTTATTATTAAACCACAAAACCTGGGTGCATTTAAGTAACACTAGGTGTCTGAATTTTAAATTTGTATTTGAAATAATTAAGGCATTTCAATATATTCACGCTGTCGTGTGGCACTAAACTTTAAATCTCAAATAGAGGAGTTTGCCTATTAAAAATAAAAAAAATTCAAGAACATCAAGTCTCTGTCATTATGCTTATCACCTGAAAATGAGAAAGAAAACATCTGACAATAAAAAACAAAGCCTTCTGGTGATTTTTTTTAAAAATTATTTCTTCCAAAGCATTTTGAAAATATTTATTTACATCATTTTTTGTATCTTTCCAGAACAACTCTAACATGTCTAGATTATTGCTGTTATGATGTAAATCTTAGAGAGAGGGATCAAGTCACAGAGCAGAATTAACATGATGCCAATACATGAATTAACAGACCATTGGTCAACTTACTGGAATACTTCCCCACACATGACAGCCACTACCATGGGATATAAAATGGTGTGGAAAAGCAATATAAATCAGAATTGTCCCATGGTGGTACGGCTACTCTTTGATATTTAATTTTGGCTCTCTCAATAACTTTTTGTTCTAATATGCCACCTCATCTACTTCAACCCAAAGAGGTTAAAAGGCTGAGTCAAAAGGACACAGAGACCAGGTGTTATCCTGTGAAAAATCCTGTACTATAGAAAAGCCAGCAGGCAGAGAGGCGGTAAAGGAAAGGTAGCAGTGCTCTGTTTTGTAGTTAGCAGTCTTTGATTATTAATCTAGATGTGTTTTGCACATTATACCAAATGGGATGTATTTAACTAAGATGGACATTAAGGATGTAACCTTTCCCCCCTATTTGGAAAAACGAGTGTTCCACGATGTGAGATGATTTAGGAGAGCGCTAGGAGTGTGATAGGCTTCTACGTCATGTAATCTTCGAGGCTTGGAATTGGAAGAGTCTCTATTAATTAGCAATTGCCATTGGAAGAATTCTCTTTTTCACTCCGGTTCTCAAATGGGGAGACTTCTAAATTGTCTGAGGCATTGTTTTCAAACCGCAGCTGTTTTTGCTCTCTATACGAATATCTCAAAAGGTTTTTGAGGAGATTCCAACACCCACCGCTCATCCCCTCACTTTGCCTCTCCAGCTTGAGAACCACAGCTTTTTAACATTCTATGTGGGAATGACCACTGCTCTAGTTTAACACCCTGAAAGATTTATGTTATGGCCAGACTTACAATTCCCACATAGTTTATATAAGAACTTGTATCATATTGATTACATGTTGGACTCATAATCTTCAGATATATTTCGGGTTAAACAAAATATTATTATCATTATTAATTTTTCTCTTTCTTTTTAATTTTTATACATGGCTACTAGAAAATTTAAAATGAGCTATGTGGCTGGCATTGTATTCCTATTGGACTCCACTTTGCTCTTAGCAGCAACAATTTTGGCTATGGAATTTCTTTTAAAAACAGGTTAGGCAGTTAGCAGTTCTGCGAGGGTAAGTAATCAAGCAAGATCCTAGAGCAAGCATCTCTTGGGTGGCTGGGCCAATAATGACAGAGAAGAGAGATGTCATTTCAGCTGGAATGTATGTGAGGGAAGTCCTTGCCTGGCCTGAGGACTGTGTGTAAGGAGTAGTCAGCTCTGGATGGTGTAAAGCCACAATCTCCAGGGAAGTGCATTCTGGGTAAGACCTGGATGTGGATAATCTAGTGTATGGAATTCTTTCAAAAAACTGTGAAAGACAGAATGTGAACAGAGAAATGAGAATACATAAGAGGAATGTAACTCTCTAACAATTAGAAGTCATTTATCAACTTATTCTTTAATTCCATAAATACCTTCTATTGGAGTTTATTCAAGTGCTTTTTTAGAGAGTGGGGAGGGAACCAAAGAAACAAAATATCTCTCTATGAAGTTTGCATTTAAGGGGAATGGAAAGATGATAAACAAACAGACAAATGGTTAATGCATCAGGATTTTCTATGAAGAAAAACAAAGTAGAGCAAGAGGAAATAGAGGGTGTGGGTGTTTATTTTTAAAAAGTTTTTAAGGAATCCCTTTTTGAGAAGGTAACATTTGAGCAGAGACCTGATTGAAGTGAGAGAGCAAATCAGTGGGTAACTGGGAAGACTGTTCTAGGCCAGGCTAGTAGACTTTCAAAGGCTTTAAGGCAGGGGCGGCACGGTCTGTATTTGAAGACTAACAAGGGGACCAGTGAGACTAGAGAGGAATGAGTGACAGAGAGTCATAGGAGGTGAGACCTCAGAGGCAATTGGAATCAATTGTGCTGGACTCGAAGGATAAGGGAAGGATTCAGAAGTTTATTCTAAGTGAGATGGCCAGCCTTTGTAGAATTTTGAGCATCGTACTAAAATCATCTGGCTTATAGTTTAAAGGATCCCTCTGACAGAAAGTAGAACACAGATTTTAGTGGGACATGGGAAGAGAAAGATTGGTGATGAAGCTGTTTAAATAGGCTAGGTAAAAGCTGGAAATAGTTTATACTAAAGGGCTAGGTGTGGAGGTGGTTAGAAATGGTTGAATTTTGAATATACTTTGAAGCTGAACCAATGGGTTTTCCTGATGGGTTGTATTTGTAGGAGAAAAAATGAAAATAATCAAGGATAACTTCAAGGTTTGGGTCTGTGTAGCTATAAAAATAGAATCACCGTTAATGAAGAAAGGGAATTTGTAATAGATAGTAATAAGCCATGGGTGCATGTAACCTGCAGGGTATTCACTGAAGGGAAAGCTAGAAAATGTATAGCTAACAAGTTAATAGGTAACAAAATAGAATGAATACAAATGTTTGATTAATCAAAAAAGAAAAATCTACAAAAAAGTATAAAGCAGGCAGATCAAATAGAAAACAAATAATATGATGGCAGACATATACCCGAATATCAGTAATTACTTTATATGGACTAAATACTCCACTTAAGATGACAGAATGATTAATGATATAAATTGAATAGAAAACCCTGCAGTAGAAACAGGTAGGACAGAGTGAATATTAGAATTCAGTTTTGGATATGGTAAGTGGAGATGATTAGTTGATATTTGAATATGGAAGTCTGTAGTTCAAAAGAGAGATCGAGACTAAAAATGTCAATTTGAATCTAGAGTTTTCCAACAGTTAAGAATAGGTCTCTCAAATTTATATTTAAACAGTGACTAGGTGACCAGTTAAAAGAGTACTTACAGGACATATTTTAAAATATTCAAAACACTTTACTGATATTTGTACTCGTATTAGTAAATTCATAAGATTTCTGTCCTTCTGGGATTCTACACACTGTCAAAGAAGTATTTTACTGAGAGGGCATTCAGACCAAATGGTTTTTACAATCCTTTCCAAATCTAAACTTCTACCATTATAAGGTGAATCCATTGTCATTGCAGCTAAACTATTTCATTTCTCCACAATAAAATGTTATTTGTTTTGTTTTATCTAAATCATATGAAACAACTATGAAGAATACTAGCTCTAAACTCCTTTTAAGGAGCCTTCAAACTCATTCATTTACCTTGAAAAATGCCATTGAGACTATTACTGAGAAAATTTATTTTGCTAAAATTTTATTTTGTTAAATATATTTGGAGACTTGGAAATATATTTCCAAGTCTCCAAATATATTTGGAACAGGGTGATTCAGATTTTTTTATCTCTACCTTTTATTACTAGTTTATCACTACTTTCCTAAATGTATCATTAAAAATAGAATCTAGGGACGGCCGAGTGGCGTGTTGGTTAAGAGCTGGCTTGGGACGCCAAAGGATCCCAGTTCGGATCCCACATATGAGGGCCAGTGACACTGCCCTCTACAGCTAAGATGATGAACAACAGCTCAACGTGGAGCCGGGCTTGTGTGAGTGGCTGGCAACAGCGAGGGCTGCAGCCCCTGCTGCAGTGGGTTGCCATGGGCTACTGTGTGTAGCCAGCAGCCAGCGTGAGTGGCCAACAGCCACCGTGAGTGGTTGTCTAGAAGCTGGCGACTGATCTGCCTCGCCCGGAAAGAGCGCAATGATGCTGCCAGCTTGAGCCAGTGAAGCAACGTCCTCCACAACTAGATGGAAGAACAAAAGGACAGCAACTTGTCTGTTCCCCTTCCCCCAATTCCCCAGTGCTGTTTCCATCCCCTAATTCCCCAATAAAAATATTTAAAAAAATAAAAATATAATAAAATCTAAATGTGCTTTCCTACTGTGTAGTTGCTTTTGATTAACCTATAGATTATTATTATTCTAACACAGTTTTCTCCACCATAACTCCTGGTTTCTGACTCATATTCAACAGGTGGTTGTTCTCATATAAATTTAGGTATTTGTTACATTTAATTTAACTGACTAATATTTGGAATCTAAATCCACAAGTTTATATTTTGCTCTGTTAACTGTTATCTTCCTTTGTAATTCTAGATTGTCAAGGTATGTTTATATATTGACTTTATGTTTCAAGATATTAGCTCTCCTTCAAGTTTATGTTATCATAAAACATGAAAACACTTCCTTCTGCATCTCTTAATCTAAGCTATTTACAAAAACTTGGAGCAAATAAAAGAAGCCCATGTCATGCCATGTCAAATATGCCTCTTCTCAGCTTAATGATGATCAAATGACTGTAGCTGCATTTCATCAGAGATGAATGTAACTTATGCTGATTGTATTATATTTTCTACACGATACAATTAAGAGCAGGGAGAATTGACAGAGGTAGAGAAAAAGAGAGGACACTACATAATGAAGGCTCTTCTTCCCTCCATTCTGCTCAATTGATGTGTGTCTTGTGGTTTCAGTTTGCATAGGATTCCTAGTTTTCATGAAGGTCTTAATTTGATTACTTTGAGCATGATTCTAACTTTTAAAGACTTTTTTCAGATATACAATACGGTTTGTAAACATAAGCCAACCACTTCATATAATGTTCAATCATAGAAAAAAAATGATTAGTTCCATAGCTAGAGGAAGAACGCTGTGTCGATCTTACTGAGACATGTTAAAAACAATTTTAAGGGCAATTTTGACCACATAGTATTATATCCTACAAATAAAATGTGAAATCTTCAACAAGATGCAACTCCCATTAATTGCACCATGATTTAACCCACAATCTTCATCTTATCAATAAATATATGATATATAATTTAATGGGAATAAACGTATATTATTCTTTCACTTTTCTGTAACGTTATAAGCTAGGAACATTCCTGTAAAATAACATTAATCTATTGAAATGTTACTTATTACCTGTGAATATTTGTGAGGTCCAAGAAAGTCCCTTTCTTTTTTGCGATCACAAATTATGTTTTCTAACTTACGTAGCTTTCAATATTTTCTAGAATTCCTTTAAAATTGAGTAGATTTTTTTCTGATTTAGATATTCTGGCATGAATGCAGAGGGCAGTAATAAATACTTCTTAAGTGGAATTTTAGTTTTCTTTTTTTCTTTCTTTCTTTCTTTCTTTCTTTCTTTCTTTCTTTCTTTTTTTGTTCTTTCTCTCATCTTGCAAACTGCTTAGCACTAGCCTTTTCAATCTCTGGTTATGTGCTTCTTCTCTTCCATAAGCCATATTTCATGCTGCCTTCAAGACCCAAGCAAAGGTTCAGCAATTTCATAATGTTTTCTCTGAACAATAATAACCTATGCTAAAATTTTCCTCTCATTATGTATTCATCACTCATAAATAATCATTCCCTGTAAAAAGAAAGTTGTCTTGTAATCATTTATTAATTTATTATTATTTGTGAATATAGTAAGTAAACACTATAATGCAGGTATCATTTTAGGTATTGTGAATATCGTAGTGGCAAAACAAACTCTCTTATAGATAGTACATTTAAAAATGTCTCCTTGGGCTGGCCGAGTGTCTCAGTTCGTTAAGAGCTTGCTCAAGAGTGTGAGCTCTGAGCAACAGCAGTTCGATGCCTGGCTCGAGCTGAGCTGCCGCTAAGCTGCCAATAGGGAGCAGGATGGTTCAGCTAAAAAAATAAATAAATAAAAAAAATAAAAATGTCTCCACACTCAAGTAGGGTGTGGTTTAATTAAGACAGATGCCTTAAGAGCACGCATGTGGTTCCCTTCCATGCCTACACAATAGAATCACCCAAGGACCTTTAAAAAAAAAAAAAAACTAAAACAAAAACAAAAACAAAACACCTATGCTTTGGTCTCATGACCAGGGTCTGATTTACTTGGTCTACACCAAGTAAATGGATGTGAGGCAATCCCCAAAGGATTCTAATGTGCAGCCTGGGCTGAGTGCCACTTGTCCTCACTCAAGCGGAATGCCTGCTGCAGAGCCTGAGTTTAAAGAGCAGTGACACATGTCCCACTGGTCAACCATCAATACCTCACTGGAATCTTCAACTTTTCACAAAGAATTGAAATAGTTCAAGACATTTTTTAAGAAGAATGAGTTTGTTTTAACATCCATTTTCTGGTAGGATCTTTGGTACTGCCAATAAGTGATAAACCTGTGGATCTTCTGCTGTGCAGCCACCAGAAACAGGGGCCGCTGGAATTCTTTGTCACTCATTTACTAAATTGACGATGAAGAAAGTGAATCACATTGGTTTTATTTCCTTCACCAAGCCCTTTATATGCGATGCCTTGGCTTTTAGGTTTTAATCTCCAGCTTTTCTTTTCTTTAAAGATGATTTCTTGGGCCCAGGAACTTTAATATTTTTTAAGCAAAAATAAACAAATTCTGTGTCTACTATGGTTAAAAAGACAAATAATCTTACTTGGATAACTACCTTATCCAGTCTACATTACCAAAGGAGAAAATAGAGGCATTTACTCTCTTAAGTCAGGCTAAAAATAATATTGTTGAAGATATACAGGTAATGGAAGAAATCAAGTTTTTCCTCCACCCACCATTCATCTGGACAATTGCCTTATTTTCCAACCCTTCATTACCCTGTCCTGTTAATTTTGCTGTATAAACAATCTGGCCTTACCTTTTGTACTATTTGCTTCTTATTTAAGTAGGTACCCTTTAGAAGTTGAGAGAGAGAATGAGAGAGAGAGAGAGAGAGAGAGAGAGAGAGAGAGAAAGACTATACAATCTGCATTACTACTTAAAACTATTAGAAGAAAGCAATTCACTAATTTGAGACAATCCAATCCAAAATACCAAAAAGATAACAGGTTTAGAGAAATTAGCATATGTTAGTGATTATGCAATCATTCTTTTCCCACAGATTTCTTTTTATAGGAAACTTTGGAAAATCCCAAAAGAACTGACCGAGTCATTTAAACCACAACAGGTTTCTTTCAACATCAAAACCATGGGTAGGAGAGAGCAAGGAATAATTTTTTTTTTTCTTAAGGCATAGACAGCTTGGTTCTAAGTGTGCAAAGCTATGATTTCCCCTCCTATAGACACCTTCTGAACAGCAGATCTGACTTCCTCCTCAAACCAAAGCATCCTGAAAACATCCAAGCAGAGGAAGCATTTTTTTACCATGACATGGGAAAGGGCCATGGATATCCAAATGGAAACGGACATTTCATGTGAGTGACTATTTCTACCCCCAAGTTTGGCTTCTTGCCTAATTCAACAGACACTTAGGTGGCTGAGAGGGAAATTTTTGTTTAAGTGAATCCAGCTCTGAGTTGGACACAGAGCCTTTGACTGGTGGCTAAATTCCTTGTGCTAGCTTGCAAAATTAGCAATTTTTTTTTTTTTTAGTTGTTGTTGGGTTTTGAAAGTACATTTCCTGGCAACAGTTATTTTTTTCTTTTTCCCTAGTAGATAAAGGGAAAGATATCGTCCATCTACACCATATAGCACTTCTATCATCTTAGAAACTATTTTCTCAAACAGGCAGGATCCCCTGAAAACTCACTCTCTCTCTCCATGGCCTCTTGACAGCTGGCTTATAACCAAGTGGTCTCAGAAAATGCCTCCCTTTCCTGATTGTGTATGTCAGTGGGAGTCTGTTTGCTGTCATCAGAAGGTTCATTTTACATGTATGACCATAGCGGCTGTGTGTGTGTGTGTGTGTGTGTGTGTGTGTGTGTAAGGGGTGAGCACAATGCCTAGTTTTAAGCATGCAAGAATTCTCAAAGACTGTGATTGAAAAAATTAGAAATTAAGGTGGAAATTCTTCCCCTTTTTCCCCTAGGAAACAACATAAAGTCTCTTGTTATGGGCCACCTACCATATTGATATACTAGTTTTGTACAGTATTAATCAAAAATAGACAATCTTCACTGGTGACAGAATGAATTGATACAACCTTTCTAGATGGCATTGGAGCACGCAAATCAAAGCTTTAAAATTATATATCTGTACTTAGGAATTTACCTTAAGGAAATGCTCATATGTGTATACTGAGATTTATTAGCAAGGATTATCACTGCAAAATAAAAAGTGAAACCAACTTAAATGTGCAACGTTTGGGAAATGGTTAATCCAGTAGGATATAGCCATCCAATGAAAGATTTTGTAGTTGTATTTTAAAATAATATCCAAAGATATAGGGTAAGGTTTTTGACATTATGTAGAGTGGAGGGAAAAGAAGAATAAGAAGCTAACACAGTTCAAGCACAACTTTGTATAAACACGCATACAATAAAAGACTAACAAGAAGTATACCAAAATTGTAACAGTGAGTTTTCTCTGTAGCTTAGCATTCCAGGTAGGATGAGTGGATAGATGGATAAATAGATAGAGAGATAATTAGATATAGGTAAAACTTTTTGTAAGAAAAAAAATGGGTTTTATTCTATATAAAAAGAAAAAAAATGTTTACTGAGTCTTTAAATATTATAGATTATGAACATATCCATATCAAAGTATAAAACAAGGTAAGAAATTCTAGACAGGGCAGAGAGCTATGGGGCCACCTAGTTCCTCTTATTGCTTTCCAAGGGGAGAAAGAAGCACAGAAAGGTTATAGCTTTTTATCAAGGTTAGGGTTACTTATGACAAACCCAGAACAAGTTCTAGCCCTAACTTCATTCCAATATGCAAAAATTGCATTTTATTGTTAATGTTGTTCTTTCTTTGTTTATGTGCAAATCATTGATTTTGATTAAAGTTTGGATTACTTGGTTGGCATATTTGCCTCCCAAATAGTCACCTGTTTCTTGATATTATGGGTGGTTTGACATTCTTTTTTTGTTGTTGTTTTTAATTTTTGTTTTTAATTAAATTTATTGGGGGTGACAATGGTTAGTCAAGTGTACAATTCTGTAATACATCATCTATATATCACATTGTGTGGTCACCACCCAGAGTCAGTTCTCCTTCCATCACCATATATTTGACACTCTTTACCGTCTTCTACTATCCCCTCCTTACCCTCTGGTAATCACCAAACTATTGTTTGTGTCTTTGAGTCTTTGTTTCTTTATTTGTTTGTTTTGTTCCTTTGTTGCTTTCAGTTTTATCTCACATACCAGTGAAGTCATATGGCTCTCGACTTTTTCTGTCTGACTTATTTCACCTAGCATTATGATCTCAAGATCCATCCATATTGTCACAAAGGGCACTATGTCATCTTTTCTCATGGCACAGTAGTATTCCATTGTGTATATACATCAAATCTTTATCCAATAAATTCAAAAAGGTTGTCACAATATTAACAGCAGCCTTACACATTGTTCAGACAATGGCTGAGAAGTGTTGGTATCCAGCAAGAGCTTCTGTCTTTGAACCTGTTGCTATTTATGCATCCAATATTTAACATGTGTGGTTTTGAATTTGAGGCTGTATAATCCAAAATGCAAGGAAAACAAACCATAATAAATGATTTGAAATTTAGTAACACAAAGTTCCTTTAGTAAACTATATTTTTTCTTCACCAAGTATGAAACCCTGCAAGAATTCAATAAAAACTTGACCAAATTAATAAATACATGATGTTTTCAGAAACACTTTCTTAATGGTATAAAATTATTAGTTATTAGTTATTTATTAGGTGGAATTAGCATCATTATTCAAATAATTTACATAGATCTTAAATAGTATGATAAAATAAGATTTTCTGAAGCACAAGAGTAGATTTATTTTGGTTTAAACTCTTCCCTTCCCCAATGTGTAGATCTTATGTTGCAAATATTAACTTTGAGAACATGACATAATACCAACCTGGTATTATAACCTTGTTACAATTCAGTAAGTGAGTATTTGCAATTTCTAAATAGGGGATATTTAAGGTAATGAGTTTTGAACAATATTTATTAATTATATTTTAATGATTCCTTTTATTGAAAACATTAAAATCTTTTAGAAATCACTTTACAAATGCAGTTTTAATTTTTTTGCCATATTCATAGACCACTGCTTTAAGAATAGAGATTAAATGATTCAGGTTTAGAGAAACAAATTACTGTGCTAATCTTCAGGTGTTTCTCTTCTTGATATGGCCACTAATGTCTAGTCGTAGCAGCACAGGCCCCATCACAGCACTGTTTTCATTAGTGCTACACTGAATTAATTGTCAGGGATTTGAAATCTGGTGTAAGAAACACTCTAACCTTCAGCACTTTTACAGAGTGACTCTTCTAAAATCATTCACAGATTTGGCCTCATGAGAAGCTAGGGGATTCCATTTCATAGAGGACTTCAAATGTAAGACAGGAGCTTGTGGTAACATTTATGAACTTATTTTCAGGATTCCTAGAATTGAAGATTCAGGATTTTTTTTTTTTTTTAATGACATAGACTATTGAAAAGCCCAGAGCAGGACTGATGGACTGTCCCACCATGGTAAGGTGTTTAGTTTGACCATAAAGTCTTTTAGGAAATTAGGAAGCATTACATAAAAGCCAAGTTTCCAGCTTCATTTGATAAACTGGAGGATCTGGTAACACTGGGTTTGCTTCCTCTCCTGCACTCATTGGCTTGTACTGAGTAGGAGCTACCTATTTAAACCAAGCAGGAGCCCTTCACTGGCTACACTCTGACCTAGCCTGCTTCATTCAAATATTAATACATTTACTGCATGATCAGTATGGGAGTTTGATTTTTTTGACCCCTGTCAAAGGACTAAAGCATTGCTGGTGCTTTCTGCGGCTCCAGGTGTGTTTCGTAACTTGACTCAACATTTCATCCCATATTGCATCCGCAAGTACACTGAAATTTCAGCTGGTGAATGTCTTTTATACCCTTTTAAGTGTAAATTATAGGCTCTTTTTATTCATTTCACCTCTTCTAGTTTTAAGGAAATGACGCAAGTCTTCTTAACCAGTTTTTCCTGGCTACTGCAGTCTTTGCTTTTCTCCCTCTTTTCTGAACTCTTATAGCATTTTTTAATCTCTAAGAATTTAGTTCTTAAGATTGGCACTATTATATTGCCCTAACATTGGAATCAACTGAATGTTAGAGATTTTCTCCATGAAGGGCAAGGATAATGCTTTTTACTAATGTTACATATATTACGAATAATATGCTAATATTAATTTACTAACATTCCTGATAATACAGAATTTAGCAGATTGTCGAGCATACAGCAGATCTGCAAGTGTACTCATTGATTTAATCAGTGTTTTCACCTCTTTTCTATTTAACCTAAAACATTAATTTTCTTCAGCATGAAAATCATTTATTGAACTGTAACATATCAGCCATAATACATAGCAAGTCAAACAATGCCAATTTCTCTTTCATGTCTTCAGCAAGAAGTATATCTAAAAAAAGCATAACACAGAAATGTAAGTTCCTGCCCTGAATTTCTATTGCCTTATACATTTCTTACCACTACCGAGCCAATGTTTTCCGCTTTTAATTTCTCTGTTAACTTTAATTAGGCTCATGAGTTTGCTGGCCAGGTGGGTTTTCCCTAAATACTCACAACTCTGGTTTCCAGGCTAGCAGTAGAATTAAGTTAAGCTGCAGATTTGAGGCAGAATCTACCATAATAAGCAGTGGATGTTCCCAACACCACCCCAACTCATTTCATCCACTGAGGATTTCAGCAGGCAGCACTTTTAATAAGCCAGGCTCGACATTTTTCAAGGAATACTTTGGGATCCATTTTTGAAAGCAATATTGGTTATGATTCCACAGCTGGAAGATTTCCGAGGAAATAATGTTTGTCCTCTTGAAAACATGCTTGGTCCATACCGCATAAAGAATATAACAAACTCTGAGCAACCAGTTCTAAATTTTACAATAACATATCTGTAAGATGTAATTTTCCAACAGCATTGTAATGGGTGCACGGTAGAAGAATAGCAGGATTAGTTCCAATTCACTCATTTCATTTCGTTTTATTTTGTCTTTTAGGAAACATAAACTTGCCTACACTATTTATGTATTTTAGTGCATTAACATAGATTTCGTTTGTAATTTTCTTACTAAGAAGGAAAAGAACAGAGCTGAAAATCTTCCTGCGATCCTACAGGGCATTAGATCGTCTCAGGTACTGGCTGCTGGTTTAATAAAAGGATAGGATTTCCATTTACTCCAGGCAGGCTTAATGTATTGTTCTCGGAGTGAGACAGTCAGAATGAGTCAGGAGCCAAAGAATACACTTTATAGACACAAATAATCGTAAATTCAGAATGTCACCTTTAGGCAGAGGCATTTTTATTATTGTTAGTGGAGCTGCTGAGTAGGTTTGATGTTTTATTCTCTTGAGGACTCAATGTTCCCGAGTCCTGGAGCCCTGTCTTTATCAGGCTCGCAAGGAGGGCGCCCAGCCAAACTTGCTTCCTATACTTCTCTATGATTGATAGCAGATGGCATGCTTTAAAATAAACCTATCCATTAGCAGTCCTCAGTGTTTTTACTCAAGGCATTTACAACTGTCTCAAGCAGAAAACACATTCACTCCAAGAGCTAGTTTCAGTCCGTAACAGCTGTACAGGTGCAAATCTCTCATTAACTCTTAAATAGTAGTGAAAGAAACAATGGCTTTTTCTCTTACTTTATTTAAGGGAGACTACTTCAAAGCTGCAGTGGAATTACTCTCCTCCACAACAGAGCTTCAAAGGATGGTGTTTTATTAAAACCGAGCAATATTATACAATGATATGCTAGTCCAAGGAATATACAGATCATCTGGTGGATGTTATAGCTGAAAAGTTTGTTTCTCTGCCCACAGGTTTAGTGGTAAATGGCCAGTCTCACAGGAGTGTTTGTGAAGAGGTAGAAAAGAAAGAAAAACTCAGCAAGGGTCCCTGGCAGTGCTCAGGTCCCTGGTTACATGCACCTCTATTCAGGCTGTATTGTCCCATCCTCCTCAACCTCCACCCCCCTCCCTGCTTGCCAAAGGAGCATTCATGCTGAGCTTGTACCAGTATGATGAGTTAATGGTTTGTTTTTAGGCAGCCAGTTGAATTCCCTTTCATATTGCTAGTTGACAAAACCAAAGTCATTTTTACAGTGAATTTGTTACCCATATTAAACATAGGTGAGATGGTTGATTTGTGCTCAAGGGGAGAAAAAAAAGCTTTGTAGTTTTAAAAAAAGTATTATTATTAATATTGGCAAACACCTAATAGACTTACCTTGTGCCAAGTATTGGTCTTGATTCTTACACAAATTAATTTATTAAATCTTATTAACAACTCTCGAAGAAACTACTATCAATAGCCATAATTTTAGAGATATGGAAGTTACTATTTTACATGATTTTTGTTATAATTAAAAAATGAGACCCAAACCAGAATATTTCTTGAAAGGAGGAATTGAGAGAATTGATTCTAAGGCCAAACTTCTGGACTCAAATTCTTGTTTTAGCATTTACTGTCTGTATGACTGTGTGCCTGTCATTTGACAGCCTTCTGTCTCAGGTTTCTCACTTGCTATTTTATAACCCGACTTTGGACTAATAGTTGTACCTACTTAATATGGTGGTTGTGATGATTGATGAATTGGTGTATGCATAATGCTTAGAAAAGTGCCTGGTACTTAGTAAATGCTCTGTAAGTTTCAGCTATCGTGTTGTCATCACCAGCATTATTAAGGGTATTACATTGACATTAAGCCCTTAATGGAAATCAGTCCTCTCTGATTATCTTCTATGTCTGGGACTCTATGTTTGGAAATATGTTAATGCCCAAACAAAACAATTCATCTGTTTTTATTTCACACTGTATTAATCAAACACATATATAGTTGCCAATCAGAGACTCTGATCAGCATGAGGTAATACAAGTTTTCATATGAAATTGATAAGATTTTGCCTCAAAGCAAAGTAATTCAACACTAGCTTTCACAGCCTTATTATTGGTGAGTGTGCTATTCCCTCAGGCCTTCTGCAATAATGAAACTAGTTAATGGAGCCCCTCATTACAACCTTCCATGGGTCCCCATGGGCCATGCTGCTATGATAGGTAAACCTGAGCCAAGATAGCTCTTCAATGGGCAGCTGGAGAGGCGAAGCAGTGAAAGTCATAAAATATGCTCTAAGACTACCCTATCCCTGGCTGTTTTTTTAAAAGGGTAGTTTCTATTAAAGGATTATTAAGAGAAAATCCACATACTAAAGACGGCCATTGATTTCCCAATGAACACATAATATAGATAGTTCCAAAAAATATGGTGGAAGCATCCAAGTGTGCATGAGGCACTTCCATTAAAAGCCATCTTTGTGGTTTCTGCGTGTTTCCTCACTGGAAGCCTTTTGTAGAGACATTTGTTTTCTTGTTTTTATAAGTGCACTCAGGTACACTTCAGAATAAATATACCTATATACAACGTGAAAAATAACCTAAGTGGTGTGGGGAAATTTAAGCGAAGAACAATATCTATTAGTACTGGGCTATTTTATGTTATTAGATAATAGGTACAGATATTAGAGATCCAATGATTACAATTGCAACAACTATTTGGTTACATTTCATTTGCATTTCTGAAAAGTAATTCCATATTGGGCATAGTTATAGAAGGTAAATGCTAGGACAATGGATATTCCATAATTCTTCCTCTTAAATTCAAGGGAATATGGCTAGTAATTTCAAATTATTCAAGGACACCTTGGCATGCGTTTTATAGGAAGTTGGTATATTAAGGGTCCTCTACACTTCACGACTAGTTTTAATGTCACACTGAATGGGATTAAGTCAGTTAAAGTCATACATTCTCTAAACAGAGAGGAAAAAAAAGTCTAAGGAATGGATCCAAGGAAGAATGGTACACTTATTGGATAAATACACTTATTGGGTTAAAATTTCCCTAGAGGGAAATAGATTTTAGTAAGACATATTTATTTTTCAGGAAAAAATTAATAGACTAAAACTGGATAGCTTAAAATATTTAAGAATAGATTTAATCATTAAGATAATTTGGTAGAATGAACTAAGACTATGTTGTTATCGAAGTATAACTGTGTTACATCTATTGTAGAATTCCAAGCAATCAGCATTTGGAATGCAATAATAGAAAGGACAGGAACTGCACATCAGGGTACCTGCATTCTACAGAGAGCAACCCAATATCTGTCTACCCTTAGGCCAATTACTCCTGCTCTTTATTCCTAAATGTAAGCTCCCTATGTTTCAGATTCCTCTACTGTTTGTTAAGAAGGTTGGACTGGATGAGAAAATCAAATAAATGGCAGGTGGGCCTGGATTCCCCCCTCCTATGGCCATGACAGGCAGCAATAATTGATTACAGACTCTTCCCGCTGAGCCAGTGTGAGGCCTTCAAATTCTCAATGCAGTGACCCAAGCAGCCTTCCTGTGGTCCTCATCACTCAAAGTGAACTTGAAATGAGACCTGTTGGCTTTCCCTGTTAGCTGCTAGATGGTCCCTAAAATGCAAAAAAATCTAGATTAATAATGTTTCTCACCATAGAATGGTATCTATGTTTAAATGGGCAGATGTGGAAAATGGAGAAGGAGATAAAGAATTCATGTTTTAGTAAGTATGGCACAAATGCTAATGTTTTATAGTGCCCTCAGTGACTGCATTCCTATAAGAAATACTTCTTTTTAGGGAAATGTTTACACCCTTCTACACTGGTTCATTTATTTACTGTTATAGCTTTAAAACTGCTAAACCTATTGTTACCTTTTAATTGTCCACTTGGCCTTTTATTCAATATAACCTTAAAATACTTTCTGCTAGTTTATACCAAATCTATGTTCTTTCAAATGGATCCAAAAATTGTGTAATTGTGTTTCCAATGTGTTCTTTAATCGTTATTTATTTCTTGGCCCCCCCCTTTTTTTTTTTTTTTGTTGTTTATTTTGAAAGCTTATTTTAGTTTTGCTAAACACTTGGAATTAGAGATTTCTAAGTAGTGTATACCTGACTGTATCCCTTTCTGGATTGGAAAGTTTTAGAAGTTGAGGTTTATTCTCAACTATGGACCACAGTTGGTTTCCTTTGCATTATTAGTTGTGTGTCAGACTAGACAGCAGTTATCCAGAGCTCTCTAATGTGAATAGCAGCCTTTGCAAAATCAGGAAATTATTCTTAGTTTATGAAACTTCACTGATAAATGTGTAATCTATTGTACTATCTGAAATGGTGATTCCTTAAGAATATATTGCGTTTAGTACCTCATCTTATAATAATTCTTTTCTTTTTAGGATTTTATTGGAGAACAGTGTGTTTTTCCAGGACCCATCAGCTCCAAGTCAAGTAGTTGTCTTTAATCTAGTTGTGGAGGGTGCAGCTCCATGGCCCATGTGGGGATCGAACCGGCAACCTTGGTTCTATGAGCACTGTGCTCTAACCACCTGAGCTAACCAGCCACCCAATTCTTCTTTTTAATATAGTTTCAGATGGAGAAAACAAACTACCCAGTTCTGAACTTTATTACTATTCAATGTTTTAATAGCATTTTATGTTTTGTGGAGTACTTTTTAGCTCCTATTACTGCTGATTCATTAAGAAAATGTGGTCTTTTGATATGATTATGCGTTAGGATTTAGGAGACAGATTTTGGCACTTTCCTGACTCTGTCACTCGTGACTTGGGTAATAATGACCAGTGGCCCTGTTTCTCTGCAATTAAGCTTTCACCTCTGTAAAATGGGTGTGATATTGCTAATTTTGTATGCATGGGTGGCGAAAAGAAATATTATCCTTGGCTATTTTTCTTCAGCTCTTCTCGACAAGAAAACCATAAGTAGCATACGAAGTGCTACTTATTGTGTCACCTAAGACTTCATTCCCCATCCTCAGATTCCCTTCCTAACAAAGAAATAAGTAATGAAATTGTCCTTGAGCCAGTGGAGTAGCTAGATGGTCACCAATGATTTGGGTTGAATCCCTAGCAGTGCTCAGCATTGTGCTAATTGGTTGGCTTTCTTGTCACCTGGAGTAATGTTAAGTTGGATTTGTATGTTCAGCACAATGAAACAAGCAAACAAATTTTTTAAATGTTGAACGTTTAGCAAATTAAGTTACAAGACTTCATATCCAAAGGCAATAAAGCGTTGTTATATGATTAAAAATAAACAGCATTTACATTGACAATAAATAAATATATACTTTAACTTGAGAAAATATAAGGAAATATATTAGCAGTAATTAACACTAGATACTTTAAATAATATCTTAATTGTTTACAAAACTAATTTTTCTATTGCAAATTTAAAGAAGGGCATTAATCAGCCAGGTTTTGAATGGCTGATCAAAGGCTTAATGGTAGAATTTCTTCTTTGAGAAATCTTCCTGTGACTATTCCCAGGAAGATTAACCAAGAAGAAAAAAAAAAAAAAGAAGAAGAAGAAGAAAGAAAACTTTATGATAAACAAAGCAGCAATATAACTTTATATCGAGTCTTTATTTTCAAAGGACCCCAACATACTTATAAACTGTTACTCAAACCATATACAGGAACTGCTGAAGCACTGCCACGTTTTGGGAGCCAGAAGAGGAGTTGAAATGTCAGTTGGAGAGGATGTTCCTGCTCTGGAAGGGGTGTGGCTTGCATGACCTAATAGGGGCTTTCTGGCTGTAGTTTCTGCAGGGCTGCGTGGGTGGAATTCCTGTGCTTTGGAGATGCATAAGGGGAGGATGTATTGCTGCAGAAGGTGGGAAGGAAAGAGAATGTAGTAGTGGAAAGAGGAGGCAGGCATGGGAAATGGATTGTTTACATTCCTGTCACCAAGTAGCTGTGACTATAGCAGTCACCAGTTGTCAGGCCTCCCTGCCCCTAGGGCGTAATAACTGTCCCAGGTGCTTTGTGAACAAAGTTACTCGGGTTCCCAAGTGAAAAACTCTTCTCCTATAGGAATTTTTGCAGGAAAAATATATTAGTAACAGATTCAACCAGCTCACACATAGAATCATAGAATGTTAGAACAGGATGGAGCCTAGAGATTATCTAGTCAAAAGCCTTTATGTTATCTTTGGGGAAACTAAGACCCAAAGAGAGGAAGCTGTGGGAGTACTGCCTTAGATCAATATCAGAATTTCTCAGTTGGAAGAGACCTTAGTGATTAACTTGTTACATTCCCCATACAATTATAGAATGACTTCCAAAACGTTTCTAAGAGTTATTTCGGCAATTCTGTTGATGTTGATAAACAGGAACTTAAATGACCTCAAAGTACATCTCCCATTGCTGAAAGTCTTCCCTTAGGGATGTTTTTCAGAATATTTATTTTTTCATTTCTTTAATACACATTTATTGAGTGCCAATTACTTGCAAGCCATTAAGCTAGTCTTTGGACCATGAAGGAAGATAATACTAAAACAATAGCACCTAATACTTTTGAGAATACGCTACATGTGAGTTACCATGTGCTTTATGTGTGTTAACTCATTTAATCCTCACAACAAGCCTGTGAAATGGAAACTGTTATTATTTTCCCCACTTACCTGTAAGGAACACAGTGTAGGTAACTTGCCAAGGAGAAGCAGGAAAGTGACAGAGCAGGGACCAGGTGCAGTGGTTTCAGAGCCCATGCCCTTAACCCCAACAACCATGCCATTCTTTAAAATTGCCAGCGAAACAAAGAAATGAGCAACAGAGTAATTGATTCTTACTAGAGCTAAGAAGTAAATAAGCAGGATTCTATAAGAGGCTTAATGAGGGACCCTCATTAGCTACAGTGGTCAGGGAGGCCCTCTTAGAAGGGAGGGAGGGTTCCTAGGAACCAGCCATGGAAACAGCCCTTGTCAGAGGAAGATCAAGCTCAAAGACTTCCCCAACAAGATGGGGAAGAACCTTACGAGTATTGGAGTCTGAACTTTCTTCCTCTAAAGCTCTCCAATTTAATTCTACTCTTTAAATTATGCACAGTAAATTGAATCCCTCTGTCACCTACATTGGGGGATAAATTTGGTTATTTTTTTCCTGAAAATTATTATATAAACCATTGAGCAATAATTTTATAAACAGACCTTTGACTTTTAATAAAGACCTTTGGAAACACTATTGGTTTTGTCCTTAATGTCTGCTTCTTGTATTTTACTTTTTTTATCACCTCATTGGCTGCCTCCCAAAATAATCATGCTTATTAAAAATGACCTCCATGGATCCTTGGTGCATTAAGGGAAATAACTAAAATGTATTTAGTGACTACTATTTATCAAACATCATAAAAGTGCCTTATATAATTTATCTCATTTAAATTTCACACTGAATTTGTATCATTAAATCATTTTACATGTTGAGGCCATCTAACTGGTTAGTAGCAAACCCTGAATCAAAAGAGTTGTTTGCATGACTACAAAAATTGACTAGCTGTTTTCTGCCCATACGTTACCTGAAACACACACACACACACACACACACACACACACACACACATATATATATATATGTATATATATATATATATATATATATATATATATATATATATATATATATATATATATATATGGCTTTATTTATTACAGAGGCATTCTAAGAAAGTATAGGAGGATACTTAATGGGGTTAAAGACATGATTTTCTTTTATGTTTACAGAAGGTGCCAAAAATGTATACACATTGTAAGAAAGGAAAAAACTATTAAAATTGAAATATTCAATAAATACTGATACCAAAAGATGAATACAAATCACGTTTGACTTCTGCAATTACAAGAGGTGTTCAAAGTGGTTACCATCAGCGTCCAGACACTTCTGAGTATGGTGAACTACTGCTTGAGCAGCGTTGACCAAAGTGTCCACTTGTATACATGTTTTGGCACCCCCAGTATATCTCTGATCTCAGGATGTGTCTTATAACTGATGGCATTTTATAATCCAGTCATGGCATAAATGTTATTAATTTTGAATGCCCTTGGTCATAGATAATATATTGTTTTACTTCAACTGAGTTATATGTGGATTGTTAGAACTACATATGTTGAGTATAATAGCTTTGTAAAATGTTTTCCTGATTGTTGTCTCATAACTTGCTGTTGACTCCTTGTGATCAGATCAAGAAACATAAAGTCAAAACTTGCAGAATAGTTTCAAGTGATTTGGAAAGAAATTTGAAGCAACAATACATCACTTTTTAAAATTTTTTTTGCCTAATAAATGTTTATTTTATAGTTGAGTTGAATGAGTAAGAGAAATAGAAATATTGGGGTTTATCAGCCCAAGGAATGAGGCTTAACCTGAAGCATAAAAGGTTTAAATTAGTTATAATTTAATAATTTCCTGACTGTTAAACTTGGGAATGATATATGAGCAGAAGTTGTGGGATTTTGTTCTCAGGAGGCTTTTTACCAGGCTGGATTGTTTAGTTGTGTCTCTGCCTAGAGGCAGGGGGTGGACCTTAGTAAATTATGATCTAACATTTCTGAAAATCCCTTTCTTTTTTTCCTTCTTCTCCTTCTTCTCCTTCTTCCCCTTCCTCTTCCCCTTCCTCTTCTCCTTCTCCTTTTCCTTCCCTTTCCCCTTCCCCTTCTCCTTTTCCTTCTTCTTCTTTTGATTTGTTTGTTTGTTTATTTTATCCTTTAGATTCCGCATACAAGTGAAATCACATTGCATCTGTCTTTCTCTTTCTGACACTTCTCTCAGCACAGTAACTCCCAGGTTCATCTATGCCTCTGCAGATGGCAAGACCCCATTCTGTGGCTGAGCAATATTCCATTTTATATATGTACCACCTCTTCTTTATCCATTCTTCCATTGATGGATGCCCAGGATGTCTCTACATTTTGAACATTGTAAACAATGCTGCAATGAACATATGGATGCATACATCCCCTTGAAGTAGCATTTTGGGTTTCTTTGGATAAGTACCCAGGGTTACTGGATTCTCCTTTGTCTCTTGTTATAGCCTTTGCTTTAAAGTCTATTTCTTCTGGTATAAGTATGGCTACTCCAGCTTTTGTTTGTTTGTTTACGTTTTCAGGAAATACCTTTCTCCATGCCTTTACTTTCCCTCTCTCTCTCTCTCTCTCTCTCTCTCTCTCTCTCTCTCTCTCTCTCTCTCTCTCTGAATTTGAAATGATTCTCTGATAGGCAGCATTTGTAAGAGTTTTGTCTTCTTATCTATTCAGCCCTCCTATNCTTTAAAGTCTATTTCTTCTGGTATAAGTATGGCTACTCCAGCTTTTGTTTGTTTGTTTACGTTTTCAGGAAATACCTTTCTCCATGCCTTTACTCTCTCTCTCTCTCTCTCTCTCTCTCTCTCTCTCTCCCTCTCTCTCTCTCTCTCTCTCTCTGAATTTGAAATGATTCTCTGATAGGCAGCATTTGTAAGAGTTTTGTCTTCTTATCTATTCAGCCCTCCTATGTCTTTTGACTGGAGCATTTAATCCATTTACATTGAAAGTAATTGCTGATTGTTGTGTAGCTATTGCTATTTTATTATTTACAATTTTGATTTTTTTTTCCATCTTAAAGAAATCCCTCTAACATTCCTTGTCATACTGGTTTGGTGGTGATGAACTCTAGCTTTTTCTTGTCTGGGGAGCTCTTTATCTTTCCATTGATTTTAAGTGATACCCTTGCTGGATAGAGTACCCTTGGTTGTAGGTCCTTGCTTTCATCATGTTGAATATTTTGTGCCATTCCTGGCCTGCAAAGTTTCTGTTGAGAAAGCAGCTGAAAATCTTATGGAAACTCCCTTATAAGTTATTACTTGCCCTTCTTTTGCTGATTTTCGGATTCTCTTTTTGTCTTTAACATTTGCCATTTTAATAATAATGTGTTGGTGTGGACCTGTTAGGGTTTACCTTGTTTGGAACTCTCTGTGGTTCATGGGTTTGTATGCCTATTTCTTTCACCAGGTTAGGAAAGTTTTCAGTCATTATTTCTTCAAATAGATTCTCAAACCCTTGCTTTCTCTCTTCTCCTTCTGGTAACCCTATGATGCAAATGTTCTTATGCCTGATGTTGTCCGAAGGTCTCTTAAACTCTCCTTATTTTTTTTGGATTCTTTTTTCTTTTTGCTGTTCTGATTGGGTGTTTTCTGCTACTTCATCTTCCAAATCACTGATTTGATCCTCTGCTTTATCTAGTCTGCTAGTGATTCCTTCTAGTTCATTTTTCATTTCAGTTATTGTATTCTTTACTTCTGACTTATTCTTTTTTATGGTTTATATGCCCTTTCCTGTGCTTGGTATCTCTTTGTTAAAGTTCTCACTAAGTTCCTTGAGCATCCTTATTTTTTTTTTAATTTTTTTACCTGAGCCATCCTTCTACCTGTTGGCAGCTCAGTGGCCAACTGAGCCACTCGGTTGGCCCTTGAACATCCTTATAACCATTATTTTGAACTCTGCCCCTAATAGGTTGCTTGCCTCCTTTTTGTTTAGTTATTTTTCTAGAGCTTTCTCTTATTCTTTCATCTGGGACATATTTCTTTGTTTCCTCATTTGGCTGCCTCTCTATGTTTGTTTCTGTGTAGTAGAATGATCTTCTATGTCTCCCATTCTTATTGGGTGGCCTTATGTAGTTGGTGCCTTGTGGTGCCCTGTCACAGTCTCCCATGTCACCTACTTTGGGTGCTCCTGGAGTATCCCTTGTGTGGGTTGAGTGTGCCCTCCTGTTATAGTTGGGCCTTGATTTCTATTGGCATGTCAGTGTGTAGGATTGGCCTTCAGCCTGATTGGTTGTGAGGTTTGGCCACATCAACAGCTTACAGGCTGCTGTGTGGGGGTCTTACTCCACTGAGTATGATTTTCCCCAGCAGGCTCTGGTGTCTGTTGAGATAGTCCTTTGTGTGTGCTGCTTGTGAGGCTCATTGAGCAGTGTTCTGAAGCCAACCTCCAAGTGTGTTTGTTCTGGAGCCTCTTGGGAGGGGCTTTGGTGCAGGCCCAAGTCACCCATTTCCTGTGACAAGAGGGGGAGTACCTTGTACGAACCACAAAGTGATCTGCAGTTGTTCGCTGCCTGTGCTAAAGTTGGAGGCACATGGGAGAGACCACAATGATGATGGCTGCCATCAGTACCAGGCCTGGGGTAACTCTGCAAAAATCCAGGACACCCAGAGGTCTGCTGCCACCTGCTGATTCTCTTGACGGTCAGCCACTGATAAAGCCTCGTGTGGTAGGGAAGTTGGGTGAGTCAGGGCCTTAGGGAGTCACTAGAGTTGGAAGAGTTGTGGTAACCAGGTTAATAGAGACTCTGTTTTGGTGCCAGTGCTGAGCCTGGAGCTACTCAGCAAAGGTCTCAGAGCACACCAAGGTCAGTTGCCATCCACCTGGGGCCCATGAACTCTCAAGAGTTGTCCAAGAATGAGTACAATGCAGGCGGAGCTGGCTGCTTGTGAGAAAGTGCCTCCATCTTTGGGGCAGTTAGATGGGGTACGGTCCTAGTGAGTCAGACAGGTGGAATGAGCAGAGCTCACCATACCAGATTCAGATTTGTCCTTGTAGGAGTGGGCTCAACCCAGGAAAGATAGCACCCATCTGTTGGCTCTCTGGGAGAAGGATCCCACACAAGGAAAATGGCCACTGTCCTCTAGCCCTCACCTCACAGCCATACACCTCAGTCTGCTCCCCATATGCCTCTGATTCATCTTGCATCACTGGCCCTGTGCTGGAGCCCAAGGTGAGTGCCTATGAGCAAGTGAGTCTGTATGCTGGTCGTTTAAGAAGATGCCTGGGTTTCCCACAGCCTTCCATTTTACTGGGATGGTCGGGTCTTCACTGATTTTCACAGCCAAATGTGGGGGCTCCTGGTACCAGTACTCCAGGCTGGGGATACTGGAGTGGGGCTGGGGTCCTTTGCTCCTATGGGGGGAACATCCACAGCTGAGGTATCCCTCCCAATTTTCATCAGCCACAGGGGGGTTTGGGACCAGTCGGTTTCGTATCTATGCCCCTCCTACCAGTCTCAATGTGGCTTCTTAATATCTTTAGTTATAGAACTTCTGTTCAGCTAGATAGACTTCAGATGGTTCTCTAGGTTGATTTTTCTATAATTTAGTTGCAATTTTAATGTGTTCATGGAAAAAAGCAGGCAGTATTTACCTACTCCGCCATCTTGGGTCTCCTATGTCTGACTGGTGCAGCACTCTTAAAGAAATGTTCTGCTGGCACATACAATGCTACTGCGTTAAAAAAAAATAAAATTCTAAGTGACAAGCACACATCAGGTCGTCATTTAATTAGAATTGCTTTTATTTTCTTAATAGTATATAATATAATCCTCAGTTTTAGAATCTATAACATTTTAGAGCCGATGAAATATGATGACTAATTTGAGAAAATCCACATAGAAAGAAATTGATAGTGCCCACAATCACAAAACTTATAAAGGATCCATGCTATAGACTCTTGATTACTAAATTATCCTTCCTCATAGTAGAGCAGCAAGAAATTATTTTTTTCTATTTGCATATCAAAGATGGGCCAACTTATTAATTATATTAAAAATGACAATATACCCTGCATTATACCTACATAATACTATACAACTTAGAATGTGATATAATAAAAAATACATATTCTATCAATGTTGATTATAATTCCAGCAGAAGATTATATGCTATCAAACAGCAATAATTATTTGATTTCCCACAGTTAGCTTTTAAGGACAATGGATTAAGATGGTGGCCATCCAAGAATACACAGTCTGTTCATTCTTCATGCTCAGTTTCCCTCACATTGTACTTCTTTTCCTGAAGGATGAGATTGGTAGTCTAAAATGTAGGGATATCTAGGTTTGACATGTAAAAAATAAACTGAAACAGAGCATTACTTTAGGATAAGAACAAAGGAAAAAATAAAATTACTTAGGGAAGAGTTTAAGAGTTTCTACATGGAGGAGTATCCTTGAAATTAAATATTTCCCGAGGGCAGTAGATGGGGGGGGGTTGTTACTTTGTGAGGGGTGAAAAGGATAACTATTACATTGTTCTGTACACCTGAAACTAATAATAAAATTTAAAAAATAAATAAAAAAAGAAGCAAAAAAATAAATTAAATATTTCTCTATGCAAGTTGACATTTAAAATGTGTGACTTAAGAGCGATAAGAAGAAAATTGTGAGAAACATAACCTTAAATATTTTGGATCACATTTTCGTGAATTATCCAGCATGTGGCCCAACTTTTAGGAAACAAAAACACTCTGGGGTAATAATGATTATTTGTATGCACTTTATGTGAACATATATGCACGTTCACACAGTTATATTTGTGGTAGAATGTACTAGATATATAGAATATATCTATGTAAAATTGTTTTATAGGTGACATTTCCACCCTGGGGCTAAATGCTGACTGTTTAAATTTGTTTTTACAAAAGCTTCCATGCTTAACTTATGGGATATAGTTGTTGGATAACAAAATTGTTGTTTTAATTTTTTGCAAGCAGTCCAAATGTCTTTGAGAAGTCACTCTAGAGCCATTCGTAGAAATGGCATGTTGTAGGGTAGACAGAACAAAGCAGCAAAAGAAATAAAATGAAACTATGTTATCATTGGCTACCCTTTAAACATATTAAAAACTCTCTGAAGAGATAATCTACAGTAGGGAATAGTGCTGTGTTGGCACAGAGTGTACAGGATGACCTAATGGGTCTTTTCCATCTCTAATCCCTGTGATATTGCAGATCTAAGAGATGGAGCCAGTAATTGCTTACGACATAACAGATTTCTCTCTCCCTCTCTCTCTCTTTTTCTCTCTACTTTTTTCCCATTCCCTGGAGTTCAGTAGAGAATCTCTTAAAATAAACAAAAACTGTGAGAAACTAAGAGAAGTCAGGGACTGGCCCACTTTTTAGAGGCAGAATGTGGAAAGTATGAAGCAGCGATTTGACCGTAAAGGCTGGAAGCAGAGGGGCCTGAGACGTTTGTACTACAGGCAGTAGTTAAAAAAAGACAAAAAAAGGGGGGGGAAAGCCTTGAAAAAATGGGTGTAACCCTGGGCTTTGATACAACTGGCCTTTCAGCCCCCACTTGAGATTTGAACATCCCCAAGGGAAGCTGTGGTTTGGAATAAGATCGTGCATTTAATTTCACTCAGAGAACTTATTGGACTTGGCACCAAAAGAAAGAATTTGCAGTATATTTTTTGTCATGATTAGTGGCCCCCTCACCACAACATTTGATTATTTTGGAAAGGGAAAAGTTAAATCCTTGTAAAGTTGTGATTTACAATTTGCGAGCATCTAGGTAGGGAGCATGACTTGTGCCAGCTTGATCATGGGATCCACATTTTAGTCTAGCTCATTGAAGTGAGAAAAAAAGAAGAAAGAAAGAAAGAAAGAAAGAAAGAAAGAAAGAAAGAAAGAAAGAAAGAAAGAAAGAAAGAAAGAAAGAAACACAGTTCTGTGGGAGGAAATAGACTTGGAAATCTAGCCCTTGATTATCCTGGGAGGTTTTTCTCTCCACACTACATCTTCTCTCAGTCACGATGATTTTGGTCTCCGCTGGAACTTGTAGCAAGTAGCTGGCATGTGGCTGGTTTACTTTTCATTTTTCATCTGTAGTATCTGGTATTTTTATCATTGCATTTCTTTGCCCTCATAGTTATGTAAATTTTGAGGCAGAGGAGTTAAAAGAGGATTCTAATTTTATACCTGAAAATAACTTTCACTGGACATTTTTTTTCCCCTCAAGCTTTATAATTAGGATTGGAGAGCTGGTGGGTATTTTAATACTTCGCTAAAATGCGTCCAAATAGCCAAAGGGAAAGTGAATGACCAACTGAGTAGGCTGATGAATATTTTCCTGGTAGATGCACAACTTTCCCCACAACTGTGATGCTTTATCCTTTGACATTAAGAAAGCTGTTTGCAGAAGTAACATTCCTTTGGACACTCAGCTTTCTGAAATGGTGTCCCGCTGCAAGGACTGAAGTAGGGTAAGTTTGAGCATCCATGCTGAGTAACAGCAAGGCAAATTAAATTCTGTTCTAGTGTCCAGCACTGAACATAGCTAGTGAGGTCTTGAAAGAAATTGTGAAGTGGAATTAGTAATAACAAATTCCACCTCTTCTACTACTTTTTAAGTTTTTGGGTCTATTTCTAGTTGGATTTGTGCTTGTTGGAAAATCTTCTGTAGCATTTAGGCAGAGAGTTCTCACCATGCTTACTAAGTGAAAGCAATTTGCTGAATAATGCAATGTAGCAATGTTAGTGGTATTGTTGGCAGAGGGAAAACACTTTTTTTCTCTCATTCTGAACTTGGAAAGGAGTTAAAGATAAATACAAGAATTCCACTGGTATTTGGGAAGTGCTGTTTTTGTCCCAAGTTGAGCATGGTGGTTAGGGAATGGATGAGTAAGGACAATGCGCCTGGGTTCCCATCTCAGCTGTATGTGTGACCTTGGGCAAATTGATTATCTTCTCTAAGCCTCAGTTTTCTTATCTGTACAATGGAGTAAGTAAAACTCACTACTTTATTTGTTGAGGGGATGGAAGGAGTTAATATAAATATATCATTAATGGTGTGTAATGATTGGCACATAATAAGAATTCAGTAAGTGTTAGCTATTATGGCTGTTTGGTATTGACCTCATTAGAAGGGTATTTCCTGGTTATGTATTGTGGTAAATTTAGATTCAGTTTCTCTGTGGAAGTAGGATACAAAATCTGCTTTCTTTTTCCACTCTCACTGATTTAATGACAGTGAGTCAATGAGAGTTTTTTTTTTTAATTTCTTTGACCCTACCTTTGCCATGCTGTTGTGAAATTTAAATCAAAAGCCAATTCATTCTTTATTAATGAGACCTCTTTCAATTGACAGTGACAGAAAACCAACTCACTTTCTTTTATAATTTCTCTTGTTTCTAGGAATTCTAACCCATCAGCATTTCTTTTCTCCTCTTCTTTCCTGCCCTCTCTCCTACACACACACACACACACACACACACACACACATTTTCTTTTACTCTCTCCCTTCCCCCTCCAGGGTTGACTGTCCTTTCTGATAGATGCATTTTAGGCAAGCTGTCTCCACATGATGGCAGGTATGCCCTCCAGCACAGGTGATCCTACAGCTAGCAGTCCTGGAGGGTACATATCAAAATGAGGCGGCACAGGGACAGTTTCCATAGTGAAGGCTAAATCCCCCCCCCACACACACACACACACATATCTGTAATGGATGTACACTTACAAGTTACCATTCGTGGCCCATTTTTCTCTACATATGTGTTTCTTTATAAATGAACAATTTTGTAATGCTCTTGTCTAAAATAATGCAACCCTCCTGTATATAATAGTCAGATTCACCCCTTCCAAAAGAGACACAAACTCAGATCTCACTATTACTATATCCCAGGTCCAAGTTCAGAATCTTTGAGAGATGTATATTTGCTTTGAATCAGATAGGAATGCAGCAATTTCATAATCCACTCACTGACGATAAATGGTGTTTTCAATCATGGACAACAGAGGAGTGAAAAGAGGATGAATTCATTAACACTACCGTTCAGCAAAGAGGAAAAGGGGACATGACTTACAGGGCTCAAGAGTCGTTGGCGTATCCCATACTCTGTTGAACTGAAGTAGCAGGATCTCTTTCTTCTGTTGGTGGAGAGGGTTCCACAGCCCACCAGTCGGGCTACTCTGAAGTCAGCTCTCTGCAAGATGCCCCTTGTCCCTTGTCAATTATAGCCACACCTGAGAGGGCAAATGTTCTCCTGCTGTGACAAAGTGACTTCAGCAGGTCATGTCATCTTCACATGCTGTTAGTGCCCTGGAGCCTGACTTGGGGATTGACCATTCCCAGACCGATATCTGCCAGTCTTTCAGTTTCTTTAGTAAACACCTTTAAAACCTCGGGAGGCTCCCTGTCTGTTTATTTGCTTTACTTTAAGAGTGTCACATATTACTGATTCTAAGACGCACACTTTTTTCAACTTTTAACACTTTTGAGATTAGGAAATGTGTTACAATTTTAATAGTGGCTTAGATTAAATACAATTAGATAGGTCCTAACACCAGCGAATGCATGGAGTCTAGACCCTGTTCTGGGGGTTTCCTTTTTAGTAAGAGACTTGGTGCATTGTCCACACCTCTCCCACAACTACACTAAATAAGGCACAAATACCTACAAAAGTCACTGGTTACAGTGGTTAGACATATGGAGGGACATAATGGACAAAGTCAAACAAATTAACATGCCCATTTATTATTTTCATGATTTTTAAAATTTGACTAGTGATTGCTATAAATTCATTTGATGTTAAATAATGCTATAGATTAGTATTGATATCATCTATTACAATATCTACTACACCCTCTTTCCAAACATCCCTTGCTACCACTCCCAGGGACATAAATCAAGGTTGGATTTGATTCACATAGTCATGATCAAATTTGGCATTTAATTTTTTTCTCTGTGTTAGTTCATTTACCAGAGCTGTCTCTATTCATAGTTCCTACTGAAGTGTTAAGTTATATTTACCTTTAAAAAATTAACATCAGAAAAATCCATATAATCTTTTGCAGATTAAGTCTGTTCTCAAACTACTGGATTTAGCATACTTACAAGGAGCAGAGCTTAGTCTCACTTATGACATAGGTCAGTTATCAGTTTTGCTCTCCATCTAGCCCTCTCAGTTCTGTGTCCATCTATTGTACTCACTTCCTTATCAAACTGCACTTGAGGAGCTCATATCTTCCTGTTCCTTAAAATACACCTCTATCAAAACCTTCATCAAGAAAGAAGTCTGGTGTTAACTAGTCTTACTTTGGTTTGACTTAAACTCTACCCTCATTATGCTTTCCTTTTATGCTGAAACATTTAGGGAGGATATTTTTCATTGAACAGACTGGAGAGTAGGTCTCACCCTTCATCCCTGACACGTGACGAGTGAAAATACTAGTCACACCGATTAAAAATGAAACTGAGTTTGGAGGATGGGTTAGATGAAGGTCTAGAACCATGCTTACCCGACTTAATCATAAACATTATCTGGAGTATTGAAACGTTTCCTGGGGTCTGTTCCAGACTCATAGGGTCAGACTCTCCAGAATAAGGTCATAAGAATCGCTATTTTAATGATCTCCCCACTCACTTCTTGTGACCAGGCTAGTTGGTCTCAAAGAAGCCAATAATGGGAGAGGGTGACATAGGAGAGCACAGTGGATGCCACAAGATACGACATGATATGCAAAAGGATAAAACTTTGATCTGTCTTCCTAATGGGCATTTGTAGTTGGTATAATCACTGACATCATATTGTTCCTCTTAGAGCTTATCTTTCCTATACTGCAAACTTTAATGTATTCAAGAGACAGAAGGTTATGTGCAGTTTGAAACCAGAGAGAATAAATGAGACTAAATCCCCCAAGATATGAATGGGAGGAATCTATGAAAGCGAGATATACTGCTGCATCTGCATACAGAAACAGCCCTTTGGTATCATCTCATTTATCTCCTGCAGAGTAACTATCCTCCAAATTTAGCATTTCTTTGTTTATATTTCTTAATATACTTTAAGCTTTCTTTTTTAAAACAATATTTTATTTTATTTTCCAACCATATTGAGGAATAATTGACAAATATAATTGTATAGATTTAAAGTGTGCAATGTGATGATTTGATATACACACATGTTGTAAAATGATTCCCAAGGTCAAGATAATGAACACATCCAGCACCTCACACAGTTAACTCTTTATTTGTGTGTAGTGAGAATGCTTAAGGTCTATTCTCAGCAACTGATAATTATGCAATACTGTGTTATTAACTATAGTCACCATGCTGTATATTAGATCCTGAGGACTTATTCATCTTATAACTGAGAGTTTGCACTCTTTGGCTTACATTCCCTAGCCCCTGACAACCACTATTCTGAGAACATTATGCTAAGTGAAATAAGGCAAACAAAGACAAATATTGTATGGCATTACTTATATGTGGAATGTATACACATATATATTGTTTTTCTATATGTATTTCTTTACATAATTTAAGTAATGCTATGTTGCAAATATCTTGGCAGATTGATAAAACTAGGATAATCAAAAGTTTTGACAAAAGATATATGCTAAAGTATGATGGTCCCTTGTTTAAATTGACCTTTCTATAACAAGTGTTCAAACCACTCTGTGATTCATTCAAAATTTGTGATGTTAATTATTTAATTCATGTCTTTCAGATGTGCTTAACTGGCTTAGGTGCATAAATTCCATTCATATATTTCATTTATAAGTTTTATAAATGGAATATAAATTTTATAAATCAGTGGCCAGTTACTAATGGCATTTCTATAAGTCTAAAAAAAGAGACCAAACTGCTCCTCGTCTGAGATCATCATTCTATGGCTTTCCAGATCTCCTTGTGTAAGAATTTGTGAACCCAGCAAAGAGAAAAGAGTTAAGCCTATTCTCCTAGTTGGCAGAAACTTTGTAGTTTAAAATTACATACTGACTCTGGTGTAGAGACACAAGAAATTATAGAGCAGACACTGTCCAGGACAACGTATAATTTAAAATGTACTAAAGAATGTATACCGCATGGCAAAGTAAGTGAAGTGCTTCTTCAAATACAAGTGTTTTGCATAGAAAGGCAGTAATTATCCACTCCTAGGGAAATGTTTGCATTCATGCTAAATCAATATTTACTATTCATTTCTTGTGTTCAACAAAACAGGGGTTTAACTTTTTTTTTAATTTTAATGAAGCACTAAGACTATAATAATTCCACAGTGTAATTGTCTTGATATGAAATATTGCTAAATGGTGTTGCTATTTTGAGAAAGAGCAGTGTGAAATGGAAGGGTTATTCCTATTTGTGAAATGTTACATTGGGAACACTCAATTCAAACTCAACCAAGCAGAGCGTCTCACCATTTTTCAGAGAACTTTCAGCTGTCTGCTTGGTAAGACCCTTAACTAGGATCATTCAGATGAATCTTTGCCTTTATATTTTCCCCCCTTTTTCCTAAAACACACTTCCTAACAATGATTCTGTTTTAACTCAACTATTGTCTTTTGAGGGGTGTGTGTGTGTGTGTGTGTGTGTGTGTGTGTGTGTGTGTGTGTGTGTTTGTATTCCTGTGTGTAAGAAACTCTTCTGTACAATTATTTCTTTTTCCATAGGAGGAAAAGATTTATTTCCCCCTCCCAATTCCTCCTGATTATTTAGTTCAAAAGAACCTCAAGAAAAATGTTGGAGGAAAAAACTAAAAAAATAGGACACATGAATACTACTCTGAGACAAAACTGAAGGTCTCCAGCATATTTTTATTTATAGTGCTTATGATCTGATCAGTCTATGACTTTTCTTTGGAAAATGGCTACAATTTTTTATTACAGAGTCGAAAAAAGAGCTGTACAATATAACAATATGTTATATTACAACATGAATACTCTTTTTTCTCTGCAACAAAAACAATAATGGCTTTGCCCCTGAGTTTCAGGTCAAAGCAGAGTCTTTCAGTGCACACCATTACATTACCAAATGCTACACACAAATGCCCACGTTTTCCACAAGCTGATATTTCTGTCTTCCACTTCTGTGTGGAGTTTAGGACCATGGCTTTCCGTTGTTCTTCCTTTGCCTTTTTTGTTTTGTTATTATTTGGGGGGTAGGGGGAGTGGGTCCAAGAAGACATCTTTTTTTGAAAATTCCACCACTCTCATGAGGTCTTGCAAGTTTTAGATTGATTAGTTTTTTCACATTAAATTTAATCGATATTAAATTTTTCAGTTTCACAGCTTCTATAATGTCTATTATTTAAAATGAGATTTAGAGCAGGAGGGGAATCCAAAGTTAATTATATACCTTTACAATCTCATCATGTCATTTGTGTTGCTTCTCTGACTTTACAATGTTCATGTAACAGCAGTGTGGAGTGGGTCTGTACTGAATTTGCCTCTCTGTGCCTTTCTGCCATTCATAATTCATGCAAGCTCTTTGAGTGAATTACTATTTGGTATGCACTCTGGGGACAAATAATATCATTTATGTATTGTGATTGCTACTCCATTCTATTTTCCTTTTTATTGACAAGAAACAAGGGTGTTGCTTGTAGTTTTGAAAGTAAATGGGGTGCAGGAATCGTCCTTCTCTTTCTGAGAGAGGCACCTTCTTTCTGCAGGAAATGCTATTGTAAACTGTACTCTTATAAATGGTGTGTTAGTTCTCAAGATATTCCTGTCTCAATGTATGAAGTAACAAAGTGTTCCTTTAGCATTCAGTGCAAAGAGCCAATGGAGAAGCAGGCGGTTAAGGACACGTTCCTAAAGTCTGGAAAATCAATGGGACACTAACAAGGAAACTGAAGTGGACCGGAAGAAACCTCTTGAGGGTCATTTAAAATACCAGAAACTGATTATGAACAGAGCTTTTACCCAAGGAACTGGAGGGGGCCAGCAAACCCATTCTACTGCACTCCAGTTAAATGTCTAATAGTTGAGATGTTTTCTGCACAGCCCATAAAGGATAATGAGGAACGCTTTGATAGCTTTAAAGAAAGTCGCTCTGTGGCCTCTCACAAAAACATGATCTGAGTGTAAGTGGGAAATGCTTGCAGACCCCAAAATAAAAGGGGCAATGCCAGCTAGGTAAGGCAGTTACCTTACTAATTGCACAGGAAAGAGGCCCTGATGTGAGTTTGTACCTGAGGGAAAAATAAAAGTGAGGGATGCCAGAGTATAAAATCTAAGATCTCATTTACTTAAGCTGAAGCCTTCT
>NW_017731744.1:513335-531769 GCF_001890085.2 Hipposideros armiger | reverse complement strand
TTCCTTGTATTAGTTAGGGTTAAAGATGACTATTTTACCCCTCTCCTATTACAATCATTTCTGAGATTATTCTTGTATATCACCACTGCCCCAACTCCAGGAAAGATAAACTTCATGAATAATTTAAAAAAGAAAAAAAAGAAACACATTCATGTTGAAGTATTTATATTAAGTTTAGTAATGAAGAAAACAAGTTTCTTTAACTGTTCTTTTTATGGTGCCTTTGCTACTCTTAGCAAAAGTCTATTAAAAAGAGAAACCCTAAAATCCTCTCCCAAGGCACTGAGGACACTTGCACTGACCTTGTATTCACTCTTTCAGAATATGAGACAGTTCCATTAAATAAAAGAGTAGTTGACTGCTTCTTTCTATTCATAGAAGTAATTTGCTACATGGTTAATAAACTAGCCCACCAAGAATGAACTAATTCTTTCTGCTGGATTTTAGGTAAGAATCAATCAATCAGTTGGTTAGTTTACAAAAATTCATTGCACACGTTCTTGGCATGACACCCAAGCAAGTGTTGAGAGTTAGTTGAAACATGACTCCTCCCAACAGAATGAAGAATGATACGTGCTCAAAAATTCTCCCTAATTCATGCACACTTCAACTAAAATTTAATGCACTATAGAGATTTGTCCAATAAAGTGGCCTTCTATAAAAATCAAATAATAATGCTCTTTAAATTCATGATCTGAGAAAAGGGGCAACAGAATGTCCCACAAGGAGTGTCCCCAACCACTTACTGAAAGCCTACAGCTTACATTTATGTGGATGGACAGGTTAGAAGTCTATCTTTATCCTAGCTAGCACTACAGTCCTGGAAGACTGACTGACACAGGCAGGAAGGGGCAATAAATAAAAACTGGTCTCCACCCACAGAAGACACCTGGGCTTGTTTTAGCTTCCGTGGTGTACAGTGCACTATTGCTGATGGCTGTGTGCCTCTTCTTATGATTATTTTACTGTGCATGTCAGCCATTCTAAAACCCAGAACACCGTCACACTAAAAAATTATTGAGGACATTCAAAACTTGAGTGCTGCATCTATCAGTATTTACTCCAATAGAAATTTAAAGTATTTAAACATATTTATTTATTAATTTATTTTAAAAATGATAAATCCATTACATTAATATAAATTTTTCATTAAAATACTTATTTTTCAAAATAAATGTAGTCAGTGAGAAGAGTGACAACTTATAAGGAGTAGATAGACGGAAATGAATCTACCAAAGCTATAAAAAAGAATGATCAGAGAGTTATAAATTATATCAAACAACATCCTTTTTAAAAGCAACAGAGGCTGGCTGTCTATCTTAAGCAAAACTTAAATTTATTGAAAAATATCCAGAGGTAATAGAAATGAAGAGAATATGGAGAACTAGATTTGGAAAATGGGCATAAACAAAAGAAGTTGTGGATAACTGGAAAGCATAAACTATAGCAAACATAATTCAACAAGAATTAGCGGGGGTGGAGGTGGCATCTGTTGTCAGTACATGAATGCGATATCCAACTATCCCTGTGTCTTGATTTGATCAAGTTTCGAAGTTCTAGGAGAGGGCATCTGATTGGCTGAGCCCTGCATACAGCACTACTTGCTGTCTGGGAAAGGGGTTCTGAGCCTTCAGCTTCCACAATGAGAAGCAGTCATTACTCCCACCAAAACTCCACAGCAATGAAGCATTCTCCAAAAGGGAAGTAGAGATGACAATAGGAAGGGGGAAGGAGTGGATGCTGGGTAGAACAACCATAAAAAAAAATGACAAAGTTTCTTATGAGACAATAGCCAGAAAGCTGGGGCATTCTTCTAAACAGAGATAAATTTGAGTCAAAGAGGAAAGCAAAGGCTTCTTCACTGGCAGGAGCAATAAGGAGATCATCGGTAACTTTGGCAAGAGCAGCATGAGCAGAGTGGTGATGCTGGGAACCAGACTGGAGTGGACCCAGGAGTGCGAGTTGGGTGACAGAGTGAAAATAGCTAGTGTGAACGACCATTTGAAGAAGGTTAGTTTATAATAATACAAGAAGAAATTTGCTTTTATGATTTGGAAACATTCAGAATGGCAGAGAAAATAATTTTGCCCTTAATCAGGGGTTTTCCAATTCTGATGGTCCTGGAAAGTGTTCTAAAGCTTGCATGACCCTAGATGGCTAACTTTCCCAAACTGGACACTTACCCACTTTGGAATCTCTCTTCCTTTTTGCAGGACACCAGTAAGTTGCATAACTCTGTAAGTGGCTTTGCCTTTGCCTCTTAAGGTCTTGACCACATGATTTATCACTTTAATGCCTCAATATATGTTGCTGTTATGCCTAATATTGCTGTTTTTGTATTTTTCTCTCACTAGAATTTCAAACACACGGGGGGCAGAGAACTCTTTTATACCTCACAGTACGTGCTACAACATAGGGCACGAAATAGCACCCAAGTTCTGGGGATACTGACTTAAGATTAGTTTATTGATTTTTAAGAACATTGAGTAAAATGACATTTACCCACAAATCTTCACAAGAAAAAAGATATTTGTGTTTTCTTCCTTGAAGTTTCATGGATATCTCCCCTGGTTCCCTTTCACCATCTCCCCTATGCAGAGCTGTTATGCAAGTGCATGAAGAAAAGCACACATTTTTGCATTGTAAGATAGAATAAACTTTTAGATTGGAAACTTCCAAAACAAACAGAAACCAATGAAAAATGTATTTTACTGCTTTATATCTAAAAATGGCACTGCCCAATTTAGGCTATTTTTAAAACCTGTGTATTCATGCAGCTTGCATACCAAAATGAAAATTGGTAAGCTATAAACCTTTGAAAAAACAGGGTTTATAATGGAAACAGTAATTGACCCTTAAGTACAACATCAAAAATACAATACTATATAATACAAAGCCCAGGGCTTGGGATCCCATCTCTGCTCTAACCTCAGACTGGCACACTAACCCGACACCACAAAGCCAACTAATAGTTATATCCCAAGATGTTCTCTTCTTACATGGCAGGGAAGTGGATATGTGATCCAATAGCCACATGCAGCGAGTTTCTCACAACCGGTACCCCAAATGTCTTTAATGAACTCACAACACCAGAGCTATGACTCTATTAAATAATAGGGCTTGCTTGGAAAAAACATTTAATTAGAAAGAGAGAGAGAGAGAGAGAGAGAGAGAGAGAGAGAGAGAGAGAGAGAGAGAGAGAGAGAGAGCAGAAAGAAAGGCTGCTCCTTCCTGTCTCAATGTATGAAGTAACAAAGTGTTCCTTTAGCATTCAGTGCAAAGAGCCAATGGAGAAGCAGGCGGTTAAGGACACGTTCCTAAAGTCTGGAAAATCAATGGGACACTAACAAGGAAACTGAAGTGGACCGGAAGAAACCTCTTGAGGGTCATTTAAAATACCAGAAACTGATTATGAACAGAGCTTTTACCCAAGGAACTGGAGGGGGCCAGCAAACCCATTCTACTGCACTCCAGTTAAATGTCTAATAGTTGAGATGTTTTCTGCACAGCCCATAAAGGATAATGAGGAACGCTTTGATAGCTTTAAAGAAAGTCGCTCTGTGGCCTCTCACAAAAACATGATCTGAGTGTAAGTGGGAAATGCTTGCAGACCCCAAAATAAAAGGGGCAATGCCAGCTAGGTAAGGCAGTTACCTTACTAATTGCACAGGAAAGAGGCCCTGATGTGAGTTTGTACCTGAGGGAAAAATAAAAGTGAGGGATGCCAGAGTATAAAATCTAAGATCTCATTTACTTAAGCTGAAGCCTTCTGGAGACCTTGAAGTTATCTATGATTCTACCTCTGCATGATAATTATTTAATGTAGGTCAAATTAAGGATAACCTGCATTCTTAATTTTATTGTATTGTGTTTTTTTGGGTTCTTATTTTGGATTATGAGCCATTCCTTGTATTAGTTAGGGTTAAAGATGACTATTTTACCCCTCTCCTATTACAATCATTTCTGAGATTATTCTTGTATATCACCACTGCCCCAACTCCAGGAAAGATAAACTTCATGAATAATTTAAAAAAGAAAAAAAAGAAACACATTCATGTTGAAGTATTTATATTAAGTTTAGTAATGAAGAAAACAAGTTTCTTTAACTGTTCTTTTTATGGTGCCTTTGCTACTCTTAGCAAAAGTCTATTAAAAAGAGAAACCCTAAAATCCTCTCCCAAGGCACTGAGGACACTTGCACTGACCTTGTATTCACTCTTTCAGAATATGAGACAGTTCCATTAAATAANTCCCACCCCAGAAATTGTGCTGTGTTGCATCACAGACTTTGGGTATGTGACAATGTAACCTTATACCACAGGATGCAGTGAGGGTAGAATGACCAATTGTCAGGAAAGCTCATGGAAGTGCCAAAAATACTCACGAAATATTTAGAGTTGTCTTCAACTTTGCTCCAGTTCATAGTTGGTCAAGTTTCCCATTTTCCAAGCCACAACTATCCATTTTTATCATGAGAAAACGCAATCTAAACTAAAAAGGAAAATAAAAGTATTAAACTTGACTAATGACACACTCGTGTGAAGGGTAAATCCACTTTCCAAGTTATACCTGACTCTAGGCAAAGAGGTGGTTATATATACTAAGGATCTTAACCTATCTTGTCCCTCCCCACCCCCCACCCCACCCCTTTTGGGGAAGGAGGGAAGGGGTTAAATGGAGTTTGTTGCTAAAGAAAGTTCAGAGATTCCTTTCATTTTAAAGTTGAAATGTGAGAACATTGTCAGCTTATTCCTTTAAGAAGCTTCCAAAGAATTTGTCGGCTAAGAATAGTGAAGATTTTGCCTTTCAAAATGTCATCTATTCACATACATTTTCGATGAGCTACGTTTATCAAGGGACAATTTGCTGGTGTTTCCTTGTTGGGCGTTCTGTTTCTGTTGCTACCTTAACAATTAGTGAGCTTGGTGAAATGAAAAGGACTGAACCATTATTGACTCTATCGGCACTACCTCTTCATCTACACCCCGTGACAAAGACACTAAGTGAGATTTGACGAAAGGACCCCAGGAGAAGGTTGGAATTGGGACAGAGAGGAGTATTTTTATTTGGGGAAGTTTTTAGAAGTGATCAGTGTCTATTCTGGGATTCAGCAATTTTGCTAGTTGCAATTAAAATATTGTTTTTGCATAATGATAGGAGAAACTGATGTGCATTTTAAAATTTCAGTGCTTCAAAATAAGTAAGTCTGATGTCATGCTAGAGCACTTCTATGATTTTGTTCTAGCTTTCCTCAAATACTAAGAGCTGTCTCAGATAACCTCATGGTATGTACTCCCAATTCTATTTACTCACTGTCATACCAAGGAATAGACCTCTTCCACATACATATTTGAACACAAATATACACTTTTTTCCTATTTCCTTTTATTATTTTTGTTCTTTCTTTCCTTATATTTCTTTCATATACTGATTTTACTTCGCCCTATTTATTCTCCCAATGAGCTGTATAAATTTATTCATAGCTTATTCCACTGTACATAAATAATTATGCAGTGGACTAAAGTTTTGAAGTATAAACTGATGCTTTCCCTTTTTCTTGTATCCTTTGGCCCTTCCCGAAAAAGTTAGGGAGAGATAACACATTAAAATGCAAAGGGCAAATGAGTAGAGTCTTAGTTTTAGAGCTTTGAAAGCTTACTTCTTGCAATAAGTAGGAATAACTCAGGACGTGGGCAAATTATTTAGAAAACTACCTGCTAAGATCCAAGCTGCTCTTTTGCCCATTAGATGAAATGTTCAGGCTGGGGGCATGGAGAAAGTTGGAAAATAAACAGTGAGAGTTCAGAATAGGTGGATTCCTGAGAAAAGAACGAAAGGCCTGGTTCCAGTTTCTTTGGCTGATTCTAGCTGGGTGGAGAGGAAGATGTATAAGGGGAGGAAATGTGAGCGACAGTAACCCAAAGCAGGGTTGAATCTAAGTTCAAGGGGCTCACACAGATTCATGGCTTCATACAAGGGCCCCAAGGATCAGGGTCACGTCTAGGAGGAGAGCTTCTGAGTGGCCCAGTGTCCTGGTCTTTATCCCCACATCCACATAGGTTGCTTGAGTCCTGTCTACTGAATCCATTCAGGACTGGTGGCTTTCTCTTTCTTTCTTAATTCCCAGTCTTCTCTCCGATTCTTGAACTAAATCCTGCTAGTCCCATGGTCCACTGGGGTCACAGGAAACTCTGAGAGGCCTTTTGCCATAGTTTTGGCTGTACTTAAGCACATGGCCATTGTTCTATTGTCATGAGATGTAAAAAGCTCTCTGAGCTGACCTGGTCCACTTGCTTGGACTCACCTTGCAGCCTGTGGTCTGCTGACATCTCAGATTCCACATGGAGGGTGCACTGGTCTCCCCACACTAGATCCCCAGCCTAGTCTAGGATTTCTGTTCTTTTCTCACCTGGAGTCTGAATAGGTAGAGAAGGAAGCAAGGAGCTGGAAATCTTTCTTAGGGACCCATTTATATTTTAGCTTTCAAAGTGTATTCATTGATCCTCTAGGTGGAAAGTGTACCTCTCATCTTAAGTATGATACCTTGGTTCAAGCTCATTAACTAACACTTTCTATTACCTGAGGTTTATTTCCCCATTTTCTTCTGATGATGAAGCTAAGAATAGAATTGTTTGGTCTAAATATTTTTTTCTTTAAGTTTTGGTGGCATCTCTTCCCAGGGGTAATACAATAGAAGGTATTAATTGGTTACATAAGGAAAACCCAACAGCTCCAAGAAAATATATAGAAAATATGAGTTAACATTTCAAAATATCATCCCACCACAAATATGTGCATGTGCAGTTTTACTTAATACCTATCTCTCCTGCTAAAATATAAGCTTGATGAAGGCACAGACGTCTTTTTGCTCCTGGCTCCAATCCTAGCACCTTGTACGTTGCCTGAAACACAGTAAGTACTCAATAAATATTGTTAAATAAATCAAGAAATAAAATGGTAAATGAAATGCCTAAAACCATTATTGTTACTATTATGTGGCATGCCCTACCATTTCCTCAGGGAGGACCTAAGATGATTTATTTAATCCATTATCAACTCTAAAAACTACTGGCTGCAACCAATGTTTGGTAAGACTTTTTTTTTCTCCCTGGTTTTACAAATTTAATACATCCTTAATGTAAAATTAAATGAGATCCAGAAATGCAGTTTTTTTTAACCACTGTTGATTGGAATGAGATTTTAACAAATCTATCTATTGAGAGAAAGTAGTCGTTTAGATTAATGGAGAATTTCTGATAAATTGGCCTAGAGTAGTTACATTTTTTAAATATAATTGCACAAGATTGAAATGAGAAATAGAAGACTTGTGGAAACTTATTTTGTTTTCACTGCTGAGTGTTAGTTACAGAGTAAGTTTTTACTTTTTAAAGACTGTTTTAAGGATTTTACTTTATTCTCAAAGCAAAGATTGAAGGTGAAGTCACCTTTGATTCTTCTGTGAGGTGCTCTCAAAACAATCTGTTTCAGTAACAATTACCTGCTAAAAGTTCCTGTTCCCCAGGCCCTTGTACCTGCCTGTAGTTCTCATTGACCTAAATAGAGGTTAAACGTGTGTTGCTGAAGGGAGAATTTGAGGCTCCGGAGAGGCTTTCTTGTATGTGACAGAAGTGTGTGTGTGTGCTCACAGAGAAGCCACTAAGCCACATATTTTCACCCTTGCAAGAAAAGTAATTCAATTCTGAGTACTGAAAACTAGAACTAATGTCTACTTTCAAGTGTATAGAACATATAAATTAATGGAGAAGAATATTCCTATTCTAGTCAATGATTCCATAGAGGTAGATTGTAGCTTCCTAGGGATTGTGTGTGTCTAATTGCCAATTTGTGGACAATCTATATGAGTAGAATTGAAATGATGTACATAGGAGTAAAAGGGGAGAGGTACATTGCCAGTGGAAAACCTGTCACCAGTGATGGCTGTTTATTCCTTTACTGTGGATCTCATTTGGGTATTCATCTCAAGTAAATGCCAATTTAGTCATCCAGGCATAGCTTTATTAAGACATGTAAAATGCAACTTTGAAAAAATATTGAGTACTTATTGAATTCACATTAGATAAAACTATAGCTAGTCAACATGTATTAAGTACTTACTAAGTACTCAGTCATATATTTACTTTTTTAAAAATAGTTCCTTGATAATAGCTGAAAGCTCATGTCCCAGATCAAGGAATTGGGTGGAATATTAAGCAATCAGCAAATAAATTTAATTGGTAGAGGAAGTTGATCAATCTGATTTGGTATTTTAAAAATAATTACCTAATGTCTTCAATTCAGCTTAAGTAGATGAAGACAATAACTTCCCTAGATGTTTCTGTTAATGTTTACATATTAAGGATAATTTCAGAGGCTTCTTCTCAGTATTGGGAAAAGAACATCTTGTTTATTTTAAATTCCTGCATATCATTCTTCCATTAGTCACTCAGAGGGGAAAAGTATACTAAATATTCATTCATATTTGGAATTCTTTAAATTGTAGAAGCAATCAGCAATAGTTTATTAAAAGAAATGAAAACAGTTATATGAATGCCACATCGGTCTTGGGCAATAGATCAAATTTGAAAAGTTTGAGACTGTTGTGACATTGACATTTCTAAAGCAGTCACCATGAAATATCTCAAAATGCAGGTTTTAGCAAAGACCACAAAATACATATTTATATTGTAGTCTTCTGTTCCCTATTGTTACAGGCATTTGTCCTGTCTTTGGAATTTTGAAAGAGAAAAACTAGAAAGAAAGCTATTTTTTTTAGGCATATATTTTAGGTGTATGTGGATTTTTTTAAAAGTTATTTTGCCTTCTTTCCTATACGTGTATTTCTTTCTTCTGATGGGATGTAATATTATCATTTTAAGAGCACAATTGTGACCTTTATCAGGAACTGAAAGTGTCACTTTGTGGGCTGGTCCTGTAAAAAATAAAAAGTATTCTCACTAAATCTTTTTATTGGATGTGTTCATAGTCTCTCCCTTACTTGGGAGATAGTCCTTAATTATTGGAGTGGAGCCTTGTCAAATGTTATCATCAAAATCTGGTAAATCAAATACAGCTAATGGATTAAAATCTCTACTGGGTTGTTCATTACTTTGTTTTTTTCTTCTAAAAATTTTCCCTCAACTTTTCCCTTCACCTCTATTCACACTTCCTATTCCAGCTCTATAAATGTGCATCAACCAGAACTTTAGTCTTCAATAATCATGGTTCCAGGAAGCTCTCATGATCATTTTACTGCACATTCAAATTGAATATAAATAATGTCACTACACCTTCTGAGCATGTGACTACTTATATTTTCTTTCTATTAATGGGGGAGATTGAAACCAGAAGCTATTAGAGAGATTTGACCTTTCCATAAAAATATAAAATTCAGGTATTTATATTGATAATTGTGACAGGATCACTAAGATCCATGTAATTTGTCTTTTCTCTTGTGAAAAAAGAAAATATTTATTGTGGCTAGAATATAACTAAATCCCATTAAACAAAGTTGAGTATATTCTTAGCTTCAATATATGACACTATAAATGTGTGCATTTATGATAGAATTATTTTAATATGACTTTTAAAGTACTGATTAAGACTGGGATTAAAGAAATTTATATTTGATTTATGTCAGGAAATATTCATTCACTTTTTGGGCTGAACTGAAACATATACAACCATTTTCACTCACATGAACTATCTACATATACTTTGAACAAAATTTAGTTCACTTAAATTCATATAGTCTTAAGGAAAACAAGTTGATATCAAATTCGGAATACCATTCATTAATACAAGTAAGTATTTAAGCACCTATTCTGTGCCTAACACTGTTCTAGGATTTGAAGGTCTTACGATGAATAAAATGCCTATGGTGTGTGTGTGTGTGTGTGTGTGTGTGTGTGTGTGTGTACCCGTATGTGAGTGAGGGTGAAAAAAAGAGAGGGAGAAGAGACCCCCTGTCAATGAAACCTACATTCTAGAAGGAAAAAAAAAACATTATACAAATCACTACAGAGATAAATATGAAAATATACAACTATGATAGTGTAGTGCTTTAAAGGAGAAGGTGTTATGAAATTATTGCCTAATTAAGGAGGTCAGACATTACTCCTCAGAGGAAGTCAGGACTGAACTGAGATTTGAATGAACAGTAAAAGTTCTTGCATGAAGAAGGATGGGAAAGATGAGGAAGGAAAGGGGAAGAATTCTCTACAGAGCAAAAACCCAGCACTAAGATGAGGAAAGGTGAAATGTGAAAAGCAGGCAGGGGCCAGAATATAGATTTCAGCCTTTCCACTAAATTCAACAGGAAGCCACTGATGCTTTAATCGGGGGATGGGGGGTAGGACACAGTGGTGAGTACAGCCAGGACTCGCATTTTGGAGAGAACATCTGGCTTTGGTATGGAAAACCACACTGACTGCAAATGGGTACCTTTGATAGGAGTTCGCTACAGTAGTCCAAAAAAGAGGGGGTGAGAGTTTGGATTGGGATGATGGTGGGGGGAAAGAAGAGAACAGAAAGAAGTCAATAAATATCTGTTTATAATAGAATAATAATGAACTAAGTGTATTAGTTTATTATAAGTAATAAATTTACTACTTATAGTTACTAAATAGTATTTAATTTTATATTATATTCACTCTATATTATTACATACTACATTATAACATTTATATTGTTATATGTTACTTACTTTAATATTTATACATACATTAATTAACATGCTAATTTATATTACATGATTTTGGGGAGTTTGATATGGATATGGAGAAGTCCAGGAGAGGGCGTTACACAAAATGTCCCCGGGTGACTGACTGCACATCTGGCATTCTGTGATGCTCTTCAATAAGGAAAGAGAGAGAGGTTCTGAGCAAGAGGGACAGGGTATATTTGGTTTTGACCTCTAGGCTTTGAAATACCCAAGTGAAAATATCCAGAGAGCAGTGGGATTCAAGGCCTTGAGCTCAGGGAAGAGATCTAGACCACGGATATACAACTGTACAGCTTTTGCATACAGTCGGTATGAAAGCCACGGAAAATGAACAGAATTGCCCAAGGAGAGTATAGAGGGAGAAGAAGAGCCAGACACAACCTGCCCAGGAAACTGTAATATTGCAATTATGAAGAAGGATTAAAGGTCAAAAAAACAAAAAACACACAAAAATAACACCAATGGTCAGGAAGGTGGGAGGAAAAGAAGAGCCTATGAGGCTAGGCAAGTTAAGGGAAGAGGATGTTTCAAGGTGGAGGAAAAGGAAAATAAAACATAATATACATAGTTCTTTATGTATCCTGAGCCAAAATTGAATTGACATCTTTACAACCTCTGCTAGCAGTAGAAGATACTAAAGGAAAATCTAATGACACCATCTAACTTAAGATGAACAGAGACAGTTATGCAATGTGTGGAATCAAATGAGCGATGCCTGTTCGGTGATTATATTACTAGGTCACCAATTAGCACCCCAGATTTTTTTCCTTGAGAGCACTTAATATAGTTTGTGCCTCTAAATTTTCCTTCTCTCTCTCTCTCTCTCTCTCTCCCTCTCTCTCTCTCTCTCTCTCCCACACACTCCCCGTATCTATCCCCGTGTCTCTTACTTTCACTGCAAAGACCATGTATACTGCAGCGGTTCTTAACCTGTGGGTCGCGACCCCTTTGGGGTCGAATGACTCTTTCACAGGGGTCGCTGGGTACTCGTATGTGGGTGTATCCGCATGTGGGCCTGGAGACGGATAGAGGAGCAGTATCTGGGTTCCTAAGACCATCGAAAATATGTGTTTTCCGATGGTCTTAGGCGACCCCTGTGAAAGGTTGAGAACCACTGATGTATAGTTTCTAACCATTGTGTCTCCAGCATCTAACATAGTGCCTACAAATACTCCAAAGCCATTCAATATTTGCTGATGAACAAATGAATGAGTCTCAAACATGCAATAAAAAAAAGGAAAACTCTGAGTTATGAAAGAAAAGACTTAGGTCTTGTTTTGCTCAAGGTCATGTGGCATAAGAATATCTAGGAATCTCTCTTCTTGAATATACAGAATCGAATGCCTTGACAGGAGTTCTTCCAAGATAATTTTATCCTAAATTTCCCTGAATCTGTTTACCTAGTTCTGCTGAAAACATTGGAGCAGATCACTCTGAAAACAATTAGCCTTTTCTAAAAACCTATTGCCATCCAGGTTGACTTTAAACTGTGCCAATGATATTTGAAGAAGGCAAACATTTTCCAGACGTTGTACCCTATCTCACATCCTGTAGCAGCACACCTGTTTGCCATTTCTGTAGCATCCAGCGATCTCAGGTGAGCCTGATAGTGTCTGGTCGCAGCTGCATCCTGTTTTTCTTGTTTTCTGCCCGGGGCTTCTCTGCAACCTCACAGTAAAAAGCTGGGCATGCGCACATCTGGAAGGGTAGGAAATTCACCTCCTCAAGGGACCTTTGACCAATAGGGAATGAGAGCCATGAAGAAATACAGGCATACCTCATTTTAATGCACTTTGCTCTATTATGCTTCACAGGTGTTGCATTTTTTGCAAACCGAAGACAAGACCCTCCACCAGCAAAAAAGATTACCGCTGGGTTTATTGCAGTGGTCTGGAACAAAACCTGCAATATCTCTGATGTATGCCTGTACTCCTCTCTACACTGGTCTCCAGTAGACGATTCTAAGGTGAGTTCTACATGATGTCTCTCTGAGTCCCCCAAAATACAGCCCCAATTTCCACAGTGGAAGTCAGTTCAATGATACTTTCCCTATTCCTCTCCTGTTTTGCTTTCTCCCGCCCTCAATCCCAGTTGTTCCTTGGGGGAATTTAAGAAAATAAAGTGTCTGACCACAAACCTTTCTCAGATGGCTGATTTTAGGGAGAACCCAAGTTAAAGAAGATTTCTGTTAAATCTGTATGGGTACATGGAATTCACTTTACCAATTAAAATGTTTCTGAAATTTTGAATGTAATTTAAATTATTCTAAAGCAATATTTTTATGGATTTATATTTCAATTTTAGAAGTGCTATATTGTTATTTTGTTATGAAATTTTAACTGACATAGACTTCTAACTCTTTTAGAATCTTACCTGGGATATCCTCCAGATTTTATTCCAAAGAAATAATCATCTGTAAATAAACATTTAAATGTATTAGCAATGTAGTTATTTAAAGAAATAATTTATTAAGAAATAATTTCTTTGCTGGTCACAGAACAATTCCCTACTTGGTAGCATGTGTATTTTCATAAATTTTATCTTGGACTATGGTTTTATTTTGGCAGGTTTGTATAAATTTTAATCTTTATTGCTAGTGCCCTTTTTTGGGCTTGGTAATTTTTTTCTTATTTTCATAATAATGATAATGCTTTCTTCTGATTCAAAAATATGTTAAAATGAATAGTATATACACATAGATGTTTCTCTTTTTATTGGGAAGAAAATAAAGTATTTTTCTTCAGCTGTTCCCTCAACTCATTAATCACAATACAATATATGGTATTAATTATGCTTAAATGTAGTTTGCTTATATAATTTGTGAACCTCCAATAACTCAAGACTTTCAAATTATTTGTCTTCCATGTAGACATTTTGATTACTAAAACATTCCTAAAGCTAGAGGAAGGAATAATAACATAGGATTAAAACTATGAATCACCTTTTGATTAAACACTCTGCAGTCTTTGTTGCTAAATCTTTACTCAGAGGATAATTATAAGTCTGATTTGAACTTGTAGATATTAATTCTATATCAATCACCATAACCTGGTACTAGCAAAACATATTCACTCAGATAATAGTTTGAATTTAAACTGGATATTTATGCTTTGTTATAACAACAGTGGTCTCTAATTGTGCAGCTGGAATAGATAAGACTGAGGAAACAGTATGCAGCATAAAATGGACAGTGACATTTAGTGACAATCTCCTATCAGTGTTGAATTTGATGCATCCCTTGAGGTCATATGTTCACTCAACTCCATCTCTACTGGAGTAACAGACTTCTCATTAAAGCCTTATTGTTGTAATAATAGGAATAATAGATGCATATGTATAAAGATATATATATATATATATATATATATGTACTTTACATATGTATACATCACCTCGTTTAATTGACAGAGTATCTTTTGATGCAGGTGAAGGAGGTATACCTATTTCCTTTTAGGCTCAGAGAAATGGTGTTTACATATGACCAAATTAAAAAAAACTGCTAAATGGGAAACTGGGAACCAGGTATTCTGGCTCCTGATCCAGTGATCTTCCTGGTACATGCCTGTGCCCTGCTTTATACCTTTAGTAGGTATACTCAACTCATACCTCGCCCTGTCTGCTGCTCTCGTATTCTTCCTTCCTCTACCTTTCTCACCAATTGGTGAGATACATACCAGAAGCTACTTTGTTATTCTTTTCTTTTTTTATAATGTTTTGTTTAGCTGAGCCATCCTGCCGCCTGTTGGCAGCTCAGCAGCAGCTCAGCTCAGGCTGGGCATCAAACCACTGTTGCTCAGAGCTCACACTCTTGAGTGAGCTCTTAACCAACTGAGCCACTCGGCCGGCCCTCCAGAAGCTACTTTGGACAAGCTGTATCCTTTGCCTTCTCACTCAAGTTGAACTTCACATGTGGTTTTTCTGTGATGATTAATTTTGTGTCCACTTGGTGAGTTTATTGTACCCAGTTATTCAATTAAACCCAAATCTAGATATTTCGACACTGTAGTTAACATCTATAATCAGTTGACTTTAAGTAAATCAGATTACCCTTGATGATGTAGATGGGTCCTATGAACAGAAACTGAGGTTCCTTAAAATAAATTCTTTGATATAGTTTTATTTTTTAAGGTTTTTATAAAAATGTATCTAAAATACAATATTATAGTAGTTCCACATGTACACCATAGTTATTCAACATTTAGATACCTAAAGAAGTGATCACCATGATAAGCCCAGCAACCATCTGATACTGTATCATGCTATCACAATATTATTGACTATATTCTCTATGCTGTACATTACATTCCCATGACTTATTTGATTTATACCTGGAAATTTGAACCGTTTATTCCCCTTCACATCCCCCCTTTTAAATTTTTCAATTACAGTTCATAATATTATTTTATATTAATTTCAGGTATGCAGCATAGTGGTTAGACATTTATATAATTTAAGAAGTGATCCCCTTAACCAGTCTAGAACCTCCTGACACTATACATATTTATTACTATATTATTGATTATATTTCCTGTGCTTTACATCCCCATGACTATTTTGTAATTACCAATTTGTTCTTAGTTCCTTCACCTTTGTTACCTTCTCCCCAGATTGTCTCCCTTCTATCACTCCAATAAATCTAGTACCCATCTGACACCATACATAGTTAATACAATATTATTGACTATATTCCTTATGCTATATGTTATATCCCCATGACGACTGTGTAACAACCAATTTGTACTTCTTAATCCCTTCTCTGTTTTTTCACCTACACCCACAATCAACCTCCTATCTGGCAACCATCAAAATGTTCGCTGTAACTATGATTTTGTTTCTGTTTTGTTTGTGTATTTTATTCTTTAGATTCCACATGTCAGTGAAATTACATTGCATCTGTCTTTCTCTGTCTGACATACTCCACTCAGCACAACAGCCTCCAGGTCCATCCATGATGCCAAAGATGACAAGAACCCATTCCCTCCCCTGACCGAGCAATATTCCATTGTGTATATGTGCCACCTCCTCTTTATCCATTCATCCATCAGTAGATACCCAGGCTGCCTCCACATTTTGGCCATTGTAAACAATGCTGCAGTGAACATGTATGCACACATCTCAAAATAGTATTTTGGGTTTCTTTGGGTAATTACACAGAAATGGGATTACTGGATCCTTCTTTGTCTCTGGTTATAGTCTTTGTTTTAAAGTCTATTTTGTCTGGTATAAGTATTTCTACAACAGCTTTTTTTCGTTTTCCATTTCCATTTTCATGAAATGTCTTTATCTGTCCCATTATTTTCAGTCTGTGTATTTCTTTCGATCTGAAGTGAGTCTATCTTAGGCAACATATGTAAGAGTCTTGTATTTTTATCCATTTAGCCACCTTATCTTTTGATTGGAGTATTAATCTATTTACCTTGAAAGCAATTATTGATAGATATGTAATTATTGCTATTTCATTTTATTTATTTATTTATTTATTTATTTATTTATTTATTTATTTATTTATTTTTGTCTGAAAAAGGTCCCTTTAATTTTCCTTGTAATACTGGTTTAATGGTGATGAACTCCTTTACCTTTTTCTCATCTGGGAAGCTCTTTGTCCATTGATTCTAAAAGATAGCTTTGCTGGGTAGAGTAATCTTGGTTGTAGGTCCTTTCCTTTCACCTCTTTGAATATTTTATGCCAGTCCCCTCTAGTCTGCAAAGGTTCTGTTGAAAAATCAGTTTTCAGACTTATGGAAGCTCCCTTTTAGAAAGCGATTTTTCTTTGCTGCTTTTTAAGATTCTTTCTTTGTCTTTAATCTTTGGTATTTTAATGATGATGTCTTGGTGTGGACCTCTTTGGGTTCATCTTATTTAGGACTTTCTGCCTTTCCTGGGTTTGTATATCTATTTCCTTCACCAGTTTAGGGAAGTTTCTATCATTATTTCTTCAAATAGGTTTTCAATTCCTTGCTCTTTTTCTTCTCCTTCTGGTACCCCGATGATGCAAATATTGGTACGCTTGATATTGTCCCTTAAACTATCCTCATTTTTTTGGATCCTTTTTTTTTTTCTTTTCTGATTGGGAGTTTTCTGCTACCTTATCATCTTCTAAATTACTGATTTGATCCTCTGCTTCATCTAATCTATTGTTTCCCGCTAATGTATTCTTCATTTCAATTATTATAGTTTTTATTTCTGAATGGTTCTTTTTTATATTTTCTATCTCAATTTTTATGTTTCTTATCTCTTGGTTGAAGTTCTCCTTGAGTTCACTGAGCATCATTATAACCAGTGTTTTGAACTCTGCTTCTGGTGGAATGCTTGTCTCCATTTTGTTTAGTTCTTTTTCTGGATCCTTGTTTTGTTCTTTCATTTGAAACATGTTTCTTTGTCTCCTCATTTTTGCTGCCTCTCTGTGTTTGTTTATATGTATTAGGTAGAGCTGCTATGCCTCCCCTTCTTGGTAGAGTAGCCTTATGTAGTAGGTGTCCTGTGGGGCCCAGTGGTGCCATCTCTCTAGCCACCTGAGCTGGGTGTTTCAGATATGTTTCTTGTGTGGGTTGTGTGTGCCCTGCTGTTATAGTTGAACCTTGGCTGCTGTTTTCACATCAACGGGAGTGAGTGACCCTTGGGCTGATTAGTTCTAAGGACTGGCCATGACTATAGTGGAAGAGCTGTTGTTCATGGGCTGTCTGTATGGAGCAGGATACACTTTAGCAGGGCTCTGGTGCATCCCCGGTCTGCCTTTTGGGTATATTGTACTTAGAGGTGGCTGAGTGATACTCTGACTTGGTCTGAGCTAGCCACTGGGCTTGCCAACATCATGGCTTCCTGGGAGGGGCCTGCCACAGGCCAAATTCAGCTGCAGCCTGTGTCCTGCCTGGGGCCAATTTTCATGAGCCACAAAGCAATCTGCATATAGCAACCACCTGTACTGAGCTTGCAGGTGCCTTGAGGGGCCAAGCAGTGACTTGAGGCTGGCTGTCATTAGTGCCAGGCTTGGGGCAGCTGAGCAAGTAGGTAGAGGACACACTGAAGCCAATGGCTGCTTTCTTGGGTCTTGGGAACCTGTGAGAGATTTTAGGAAAGCCTACAGCCTATGCCAAGAAAGGACATTAATACGGAAAAACCACTGGAAGTGGCTTGAGTGTGTCCACAAGTTGGGTGGGGCAGGTTCTCAGGGAATCACTAGGGCTGATGAATAGAGTTAGGTAGGTTCATAGATACACAGGTGTGGCGACCACCTCTGTCTGCATGCCTGGAGAGGGGAGGGCTCAACAAAGAAACAATAGATTTTGTCAGCACTTCTGTCTTGGAGAAAGCTGACCCTCCAGCCCTTGCCCTATAGCCAGACAACTCAGCTCCTCCCTGTATGTCCCTAGTACCTTTTGGGCTGATGTCCCAGCTTTAAAGTTCAGAGTGAGTGAGTCTGTCAACTAGTAAGTCTCTGCTCGAACCCTTTAAGAGAACTGCCTGGGACTCTAGCCACCCCTCTCTTACTCAGCCATGATCTCTGCTGGTTTTCACAGCAAGAAGTTATGGGGACTTCTCTCCTTGGCACTGGAACCCTACCTAGGTCGGGGAGCCTGGTGTGGGGCTAGAACCCCTCATTGCTTTGTGGGGTCCCCCACAGACAATATACCTCTTCTGATTTTTAATGGTCATGTACGGGTGTGGAACCCACCCATTTGGTGTCTCTACCCCTCCTATCAGTCTCAAGGTGGCT
>NW_017731744.1:509941-511147 GCF_001890085.2 Hipposideros armiger | reverse complement strand
GCTGAAGAGCAACGACTATGTTTGAAATTTCCAGACAAAATATATTGGAGAATAGAGATATTATAGAACTATATGGAAAATATATATGGTGAGAGGCTGCGTCCGTAAAGTCATGAAATAAATAGTGGTGTTTTTACTTCAGTGGTTAACCTAGAACATTATTATTAGCAGATTATTTATTGCTAGAGGTCACTTATTAGCACATTAAATTGTAATCATTAACTTGAAAATGTTAGCTGTTTGAGAATTGAGAAACTTGGAATTTGTAATTTAATAATTACAACGTTTTTGTGGGTTTTAGTAGAGTTTTATGTTTATTTTATAAACTTGTTTTTGCTTACCTGTGAAGTGGACTTGATACTGTTAAATCAAGTATAGTCTCATTTTAATCTTGTTTCTAGTTAAATTTTCAAGCTGTAGAATTTCATGCTATATTTTTTTCTTGGCAGATTTTCTCAGGGGATATAGTTAAATTCATGAAAACATATGTGATGTAGTTATTAACACTGTCTTCAATAAATTAGATAATACATTGCATTGCTGCATTTCATTTGTTAATGTAGGATGGGAAAATAATTATTTTATCCTAAAAATAAAAATAATAGTGATTTACTTCCTGACATAAAATAGTACACACACACACACACACACACACACACACACACACATACACACACACATACACATACACACGCACTTCCATGAAAGTGTGTATTTGTCTTCAAAGAGAAAAAAAATGACTTAGAAAAGGGCAAACTTACAAGGATTTTAAATCAATATTTGTATGACACCTTTTTATCTACTGCTTGGATGAAATAAAAACACATTAAACTTTTTAATAAAAGTAAGTTAGAGTAACTGAGAACATTTTCAATCACATAATAAAGATTTGTTTCAGACATAAACAATGACTTTCTGTGAGTTCTGCCCTGACATCTAAAGAATTCAGAATGACATTCACTATACAACAGGGTTTTTCCTTCTGAAAACACAGACCACTAAGAATCCCCAAACTATTCTGCCTCTTTCGTTCCTGTGTGAAGCAATAGGCAAGCATGAGAAACTGAAACTGGCTGGCTAAGGCTTGGTAAAGAAGCCTGCACAATGGGGAGGCTTAAGCAGAATTTTCCTAGAAGCTCATAGCTGCCAAACCAGGCCTTCAGATGGTGGCCTTTTTCTAGCTAGGAACCAGGAGGGGCCGGGGAG
>NW_017731744.1:501141-505636 GCF_001890085.2 Hipposideros armiger | reverse complement strand
TTTTTTTTTTTTGCAAGCACTCCTGTTGCCACTTTCTGCAAGGATTATTGAAAGACTTTATCACTCGTAGCTGTCTTAATCAGCATTTACACATTTTGAAATGTGTCTTGTAATTTCTCTGGAAATGGAGTTGATAGGTTTTGTTGTTGTTGTTGTTTTCCTTCTGGTGTAGTTACCAAGAGAGGAGGGAAGTTTCAGATTTAAAAGCCTGCCATGTTATTAGCAGATTTAGAATTGAATTATTTTTAGTATTTTTATATGTTTCTAAAAAAATAGTCACCTTTAGAGGTGAATGCCAGTCTGAGAAGAAGTAAAACAAAACATTTTGAAATGCCCAATTTGCTGTTAACTTAATTTGTATGGACACAATTTATTAAGGCAATTTGGGTATTGCATATTTTAATAACAAGGAATGTCTCAAGTGAAACACCACATCCTTCATTTCAGTACCAAGTTTAGTTCAGTGAGAGTCAGAGATAAGATGAAGAAGAAAAAGGAAGAGGAGATAGTATAAGAGGAGGAAGACAATATCTAACACTTTGTTCATAATATGAGTCAAAGTAAAATGAAGTCAAAGCAACTAAATTGAGAAGGCTAAGTCCAAATGGACTTCTCCATAAGTATGACATTAATGTTGGGGCGGGGGGGAAAAGCTACACACAAAAACACCAAACTCCTATTGTATTTACGTTAAAAAAAGCATGTGCATATTACAAATCCAATATAAAAGTTAAATACAGTCTCAAGTTAAAATAAGAGATTCTTTCTAGACTTCTCTTCAACCTGATTTTCACATATCTGGTCCTGATCTTTCAGTTCTTAATTTAAATGTAACCTGCTGAGAAAGGCCATCTCTGAACTCTCAACCCAAAAGTAGCCCATGAGTCTCCAGCTTATCAGTTTGTTTTATTCCTTATAGCATTTTGCAATCCCAGATGTTTCCTTGTGCATTTATTTTTCATGTTTTTTATCATCCCGTTCCACTCACCCCAATAAGTTGTAAACTACAGAAGAATGAAAACTTGCATATCTTTTTCAGTGCTGTTTTCTCTGCATCTGGACAGATCTTGGTGCCTATTTGAAACACAATAACAGTTTGTTTATGAATAATAGAAATGATATAGAAATTTCAGACTGGTAGCAGTATGCCCCAGAGGTTTCCACTTCCAGATATCTATTCACTCTTTTCTGCTCTTAGGTATATTTAGATGCAAATGGACTTTGTTCCAATAAATTGGCTATTTCTATATTTAAGAAGCTAACAACTTTATCATTTTTTTCTGTTGCATTTGATCATCTTGCCAACATTTGTTAATTTATTTTTTTAAGTTTAAATTTAATTAATTTAAACTAATTTTTTAAAAGTTTTAAGTTGAATATTTTGTTTCCATTGTGGTCTAGTCATGGAGATAACTTTGTCTCCTCCTTTCCATATGTTTTCTGTTTATTTCCTGTAAACTGTTTCACTGACTGTTTGAATATCCAGGACCTTCCCAACATAACTATGCAATGAGGATGATGGGGGAAAGTCTTCCTTTGTTCCTGAATTTAATGGGGATATCGCTAGTAATTTAAAATAATGTAGGCTGCTTAATGATTTAAGAGCTACTCTACATCATGGTTAATGTTTAATGGGTTACATTTTATTCAGTCAAATATCTTTAGAATGGTGCATTCCATTGTTGGTACTTGTATGGGTATTTTCACATTTATATAACTGAGATAAATGTACAATATCCTTATTAGGTTTTGATATCAGGCATTTAATTTTTAAAATTAAAAGACTATCTTTTATCCTTTCTAGGCTCTAGAATAAATAATACAGAACTGGTAATTTTCTTCTTTGAAAATTTAAAAACAAAAGCTATTATTTAAAATACCATGTTGGCCTAGAGCCATATTTGGAGATTTTGTTTTGTAATATTTACAATTTATTCAGTGGTTATTTGCAAGTATGGGTTGACTATTTAAAGTTGTACAACTGAGAAATGTATATTTTACCAGAAGATTTCCCAGTCCATTCAATTTAGCAAAATAATTAAGAATTATTCATTCTAATGTTTTATAACCATTTTATCAAACGGTTTTGTTAGAAATAGTATAGTTGTTGGGAGTACAGTTTATAGAGTCAAGGAGAGAACCATTGCAATTCCATCTTTGATACATCAGGAGCTTTATGATAATATATTAAGCCCCCAACTTCAGTGACCACATTTGTAAAACAATGAATTAAACACTTCAGAGTTTTGCTTTAGGGAGTAATTGAAACAATATACCAAGCTTTAAGGATAACATCTGCTACAGAGAAAGCACCCAATACATCCAAGCTATTTATCGTTATAATTATCATCATGACCATTTCACTCTTCATTTTATTTGCAGGAAGTTCATCTGTTGTTTCATACTTCTTGCATTTATTTAATATTTCTATTATTTTTCTCTTTTATAATACATTAATTCCTGCTTTTATCTCGCTCCTATTTCCCTTAAGTGTGCTTTTTTTCTAATTTATTAAATTGAATGCTTTATTTTCATTTTTTTCTATTAATTATAAAAATATTCCAAGGCTGCAATTTTGTCTCTGTATGTCACTTTGGCTGCATCTCATAAGAGTTAAAATATGATATACTAATTTCACCATTTTCTGAAAAATCTGTATCTGTTTATTTTTATTTCTTTATANTAAAAGAAGTCTTTATAACACATGGTAGCTACTGAAAAAAAAAAGTTCAATTATTTGTCTATGAGAAGTTAGGTATGGGGACAAAGTTAATAGGAAGATAGTTTGGAGTAGGGCTCTGAAAAGTTATCCTCAACTCACTGAAAGTAGGATATTGCCCATTTTCCAACATGATGATTCGCTTTTTATACATGGGAGAATTACCTCATTTTTTTCCTCAAGTCAAGCTAAATGCATAATTTTCAAAATATTTTGGGATTATTTTTAATTGGTAAATTTCTGCTTTATTTAGAAATACTCAACATTTTCTCTACACTAGAAATATGCTTCCTATAGTTCCCATTAATTTTGTTTTTTAGAGTATTATGCTAACAAGAACACACTTATTTAAGTAAAAGAAAAATTACAGTTAAAAGTCAAGTCTTTTCAGAGTTGTAGTTCCAAACAAAGCAAGCTTAGAGCAGGATTGTCAGACATCCGATGTGGAGTCTACATCTGACCAGAGAAACGTTTACTAGAGCCATCAGGCCACCAGAAAATTCTGTTCTAGCTCTGCAGCCTGTCTGTGCTCTAGTGTGGGGAACTGACTCTGCTTATAAGTTCCCCTGGCTAGTAGAGTCAGGCAGTAGTACTGTGCAAGCTGTAAAAAGATTACCTTTGTTGAACATGAAGACCTTTAGTATCTGGGATCTATTTAAATAAAATCTGATGTAAAGTTGCTTATCTATATCTTTCCAAATGCTCAGAACCTCACAAGTTAGCCTGCAACATTGAGTTGTAAATTTGGCCAGATTTCTAGAACATCTACCCCTGGTGTTCGCCAAAAAAATCAAAAGAGCAGCCTTTCTTGTGGTGCTCAGGCTCTTCTGATTTCAGGCCCAGTAAATACCAGGCACTTTCTTCTTCCCTTTTGGGTGGGAAAGTAGGGCATGAGAAAACTAGGAGAGACACAAAATATCGAGACACTTAAAAATTAATGTTTTCATATTTTCAGATCCTTGATTGAAAGTAACTTAACCTAATGAGTTTGAATATTTTTTTGTTTGAAGTAAGAACAGCATAGGAAAAAAAAAAATCGAGGTGATCTCTGTGCCAAGACCAAAGGGTAATTTTGTGTCCTAGCAGTTCAAGTTGTGGGTTACTTTTCCACAACTATGCTTCCACTGCTATTAGTCTGCTCAGAGTTCTACCCTGACTAGTGCCCACATAATCTAATAATGAGCAGATGCTCCTGCTGTGGATACAGCTCTAAGATGATGATTTTGGAGATTTAACTCTTTCATGTTCCCAGGAGACAATGGAAGGGAAAACAATGAAGAGTAACCTAACTTACTAAAATAATTAATACAACCGGCAAACTTACCGAATGTACAAAAAGGAACCTCAATTGGCAGTAATAAAAAAACAAACAAACATCAAAAGAGACTAGTATTTCAGAAAGCGTTGTCTTTTGTTTTCTGCAATGTTTCAGGGTCCTGGTATTTATAATGAAACTGTCTGGGTTTTATTAGAAATCATTAATTAAATAGACTCAACACCTAATTGTTCAGAGGTAAGATATTTCCATGGTGTATGTAGTCGAGTGATATGTGTTTGATGTGTAGCAGAAAATGTCACCTGGCTAAATGATGGCCCCAGGAGAAAGTTTTTGGTGTCAGATTTTGAGGAAGCAAAAATGTATGTAAAATGATATGTATAAGGTGTGATAAAAAAATATGGTAAATGTTGGGCCGGCCGAGTGGCTCAGTTGGTTAAGAGCTCGCTCAAGAGTTTGAGCTCTAAGGGCCGGCTGAGTGGCTCAGTTGGTTAAGAGCT
>NW_017731744.1:440444-496895 GCF_001890085.2 Hipposideros armiger | reverse complement strand
ATCTATTTTTACATAATGTTTTTAAATGTTATTTATTTCTCATATAAAGTTTTGCGACTTTACAACTTTATTCTAAAGTGCACTTTTTCTGTATAAGTGGCTTTTTGTAATCTGATTATTTTTTCCTTCAAATGTATTTTGGTTTTATGCTAATATTTTCATCTCTACTATTAAACTTATAGACAACTTTTCTTGGTAAAAATTTAAAAAAATATATAAAGAGAACTAAAAAGACCAAAGTCCATCATGATATATTGGAGCAAGGTAACTGCCCTTGTGCTTTTCTGGAAGGAACGTCTTTGTCTAAAGAATTTTCTCCTGACAAGCAGGTGATAACATGCTACATTAGCATGAAAACATATGCGAAATAAGGATTTGCTCTTGACTAGTTAAGAAATAGGCTTAACAATTCACAAATTTCTTATGGGATTAGACTTTAATACCTAATAATCACCTTTGTCAAGGAAAATGTATTCAACACTGTGGGAAGTAATTGCAATTTATGGAAATGTTTTGAACCAAAGAAAGAAAAATTAAAATATTGCTATCAGAGCGGTATTATGAAATTGGCTCACTGTGCTAGAAGGAAGAAGCATCTTGATGAATTCATCCATTGGTTGTCCTCTCATGTATTCTTAAGACTTCATATTCAGATGAACTTCCTAGCTTTGGTTTATTAAATTCATACTCCACCATCACAATTAAAATCCCTTTTCCACAACCCCTTAAAGGAGAGATTGCAATAAATTCCACAGGTACTTTTTCCTCTTAATACTTTATTTCACACACTATATATATATATATATTTTTAACATTTAACTACTTATACAAATCCTTACTTAATGCTTTTTCATTTGTTAATGTCTTCTTTTTCTAGTCCCAGAGGGTAAGCTTCCAGAAGACAGGAATATTCTTGATTTTAGTTTGCTCGGTTATGGGTTGATTACATATATATGCTTAAAAATCTGTCATGATGTGCCACATCTCTCCTTTTACTAGCACTATCGATTCATACCTCACTCTACTTCTTTTTTTCCAGAATTGGAAAAAGTAATTGATTCTAGTCTAAGTGTTAGGTAGAAAGGTGAGGTGTAAAGATGAAAGAAGTTTTAATTTTCCTTTTAAATCTTCAATCTTTGACCACAATTATTTAAAAGCTGTATTTGACAAGGCCTACAATATAAATATAGTTGGAAATATTTTCATAAAATTTATAATTGCATAGTTAATTGTAGGAGAGGGAGTAACAGACAGGTTAGATGCAAGTTGCTGTGTCATCTCATCAAGGAACCTAAGAGCCTCTTGTCTCAACCTATCCATTAATTTTCATTTATGATTCAACCACTTCATAATCTACTGATTACTGAACAAGCTATTATCTATGTAGTCTGATATTTGGGGGCCTTAAAAAAGAAAATTGTCCAGAACATGCAGTACCTAGTGGAGGTTAGAATAAAACAATGCCAAAATAACACTGGCTCAATCTCAGGATTTCTAGGATCTCTGAATAGTCTGTAATTAAGGAGGAGGTGAGGAGGAGTGAGACTTACATTATGTAGAGGAGGGATACATAATTGAATTAAGCAGTGGGGGGGGAGGGGAAGAAAACAAAGATCAAAGCTCAAATAACATCAGTTTCTGTTCTTGGCAATGACATTAATGATGAAAAGATTTCTCTGTTCTTTTGCATTTTATACCACCCTACTTAAAATGAACAACTATTGCAAAATTTGTGATTTACACAAAGACCCTGACTATTTTGAATGTTAAAGGGAAGTTTTAACAAGTTTAGCTTTGGACTTTAAAAAATACCCTCCCAATACTTCGTGTGTGGGACATTAAGGTCGAATATGAAAACTGCCGACAATGTTAAGAGAAAAGAAAACCCTTAATAGTGAACACTATTATCAGTATCTTATACATAAACTGGGCAGTTGGGAATAGTCTCATGGGGCCATTTCCAGAGAAAGCCTCACCCCCTGAGGTCAGAACCTCAGGAGTTTTAAAGCAAGGGCATGCTTCATCACAATGCGGACTGGAGGTGAGCAAAGAGATCCCACCACGCTTTAGAGAAGTGATTTCAAGGCTCGCCCAAGTGCTCAGGCATAAATACACTAGCAGGAGGCCCTTTAGGAGGGGTTCAGACAAGTTATAGCACTACCTGAAAGCGAGCCAGGCCAAACTGCTAGGGCCTGAATTAAAAGGAAACAGTTTATAGGCTGTGGGACCTCTTACCAATCCATCTTTTTCACTGGGGAGAAAAAAAAAAATCCCTTTTGCAGAGGTGATGAAAACCTGTATTAAAAGGTGACACAGCAGAAAATAAGGGGGCTAAGCCAATTGGTGAGTATTTCAAAAAACAAGAAAAAAAGGCCAACATGGTTTTAGAAGTATTTAAGTGGGGAGGGGAAAGAGGGAAGAAAAATCCTGGTATATTCTATGATTAACAGTTCCAGGACAAATGACATTAACAAAAGAAAATTTAAAAAATTCAAGAATTATGTTATGTTTAAGTGAACCTCTGGTTATTTTTAGCTACATAGACAGAAGGTGCCAATAAAATATATACACATTTTAAGAAAAGAAAGTTGTATTAACATTGTAATACTGAATATCACCAATAACAAAAGATGAATAACAAGCCATGTTTGACTTCTGCAATTTCAAGAGGTGCTCAAAGTGGTTACCATCAAGTGTCCAGATACTTCTGGTTATGGTGAACTACTGCTTGAGCAGCGTTGACCAAAGTGTCCACTTGTATACATTTTGTTGGCACCCCGGGTATAAATGTGTTGATGAACCCTTTACAGTGGTGTGAGATATGAAGTTTGTAAGATACAGCCAATTAAGTAGGCCCATAGCTAAAGCCTATGTTCTTGTTAAGTCTAGAAAGAAGTCCAGCCAAAGCACAATTTATGAATTTGATAGTTTTTCTTCCCTTTGCCTATAGATGACCTTTGACATATTTCAAGCTCTTTCTTATCCCAGGAGCCTGGGCATTTGCAGATACATGTACACTTCATCTAGATCATAAAGCTTTATTACCATTGCCCATTATAGGTTGAAACTGTAGAAAGCACAGTAATACATATCCAGTACTAAGGTCTTTAAGAAAGTGTGCATATAGAACATATCTTATTCTTTGGTGTTAACATAAAAGGTAAAGAGGATTTGCTGGATGGTTGTATGACTGGAAAAAATGGAAACATGTCACTCAGACCCTCCTACAAGAAGAGACTTATTGTTCCAGCTGCCAACAAGACAGGCTGCATCCGTCAGCTCCTCCAGGGTTTGCTTAAGTTTCTGTGGGCTGTTTCCTACAAGACACACTCGTTCTGCCTCCAACCCCATCCCCATCCAGTGACTGACTGAGGCAGGTATAAATATTCAGCCATTTCTGCCCAAGACAGGTCCACTTGGAAGGGCTATATAAGCTCTAGAGCTCCTGTGGACTTTTGACCAGAAGTTATGGGACTGTCATGGCGGTTTAACTTCTCTCTCTGCCCAATCTTGACTTCTTTCCTGACATATTCTGTTTATCAAATTTATTCTCAGTGCCTGCTTCCAGAGAAACCAACCTGTGAATATGACCATATTTAGAGGATTTCTAATAAGTGTGCTGTGATTCAACATTATTTTATAGATTAGGCAATTAAAGTACAAGATGAAGAGAACCTGCTTGGGATGAATAGTGAATTACTTATTAGATATCAAGGCTGTGATTTTCTAATATCCTGATTAGCCTCTCATTCTTCTAATTGTAAGACTTCCCAGAAACGTTCAATAAGAATGCCAAACTTTGGAAGTTGTAGTTTCTTTGGCAAATGAAAATCTCGGCACTCAGGTGATTTCAGATGTATATTTAAAATTATGTATAGAGTCGCTAGTAACCTAAAACATATGGGATATTAAATGATTGAGAGTCACCAGTAATTTTCCACTTTTTTCTAAGATTTCTGTCATACCCCTTAAGTTTTCAGTAGAATTATGTAACTGGAGGGGATCTTAGAAATTATGTAGTTTACCCTTTTCAATTGCTACACAAGTAGAACTTGAAACTATAATTTTGGAATAAAACATTAAAAGTGGACAAGGTGCTGTGACTGGGCCACAAGTAGATGAACCCAAAGAGAGTCAATGCATTTTGTGGTATTAAGCATAGGCATGAACCACAAAAATTGTGTATGATCAAGGTGTAACTCTCTTTATGCTGATAAATCAGTGTTTGCTAACCATTATTAATTCACATTTACTTCCTTTAATATGTAAAATGTGTAATGAAACTGTATGACATATCTTGCCACTTATTTTCATATATTTCAAACCTTTAAGTTGAGTAAAACAATACTCATTTAGATCATGAATGTTTACTTAGCAACTGCTATGTGCTAAGCGGTGTGCTTGGAATATAGCGGTAAGGAAACACAGAAAGCCTCTGACTCATGGAGCTTATATTTCTGGTGGTGGAGAAAACAATACTTAAGAAAGCAATTAAGTAAATAAATAAAATCCATCAATGTCGAGTACATTATAAGAATATATACGAAGTAGATTAAAAGGATTGTGACATTATTGGCTGTTCTAGGTAGGATCATACAGGTTGAACTGTGGGAACTTAATTTTGAATAGAGAGATGAATGAAGTAAGAGAGTGGGGCATGCAAATATTTGGTACACAAGTATTCCAAGCAGAGTGTAACCGCCCTGAGATGGGAAGGGCTTAGGAGTATAAAAAAAGATCAAGGCAAGTGTTGGCAGAGTTCAATGAGTAAACTGAAGTATGTAGGAAATTGTCAGAGTGGTTGCCCAAGGATGGATCTTGCATGGATTTAGAAGCCATACTAAGGATTCTGAGTTTTATTCTAAGTGTAGTGGGAAGACGTTGGATGATTTAGAGCAGGGACAATATATAACCTGATTGATCTTTTAAAAGGATCACTGACAACTGTGTGGAGGTGAAACTATAGGAACACAGTAGAAGCAAGAATATGAACAGTATTGAGGAGGCTGCTGCAGTAGCACAGATAAATGAGTGTAAATGGTTTGGCTTATGGGAGCAGCCCAGGAGATGATGAGAAATTGTGGTATTTGCAAATAATTTAGATGTGGGGTGTGAGACAAAGAGAGCAGTCAATAATAATTCTCAGATTTTTAGTTCTGAGCAACTAAATGGGAGATGGTGCCATTTACTGAGATGGAGGTCACTATGGCAAGAAATAAAATGATGCCATAAGTAACCATTGACCTATTGCCAATGGTTCATGCATGAAATAGTGGAGTTGCCAAATCTCTTCTTACCTAATTATGGCTCTTCTCTTGGTTCTAAGTCCCTCATTATTAGTTGGGGTCAAAACAAGTACAAGATAAGACTGTGACATGCCAGAATGCCAGATAAGGAAAAATGAAAACTGGAATGCATAAGGCTGTAGAATGGCAGAGAAACAATGCTAGCAGAGAATTGTGTTTTTTGTTTTGTTTTGTTTTTGTTTTTTCTGGAATGGTTACAAAAAAGTGAAAGAGATGTTCTGTCTTTCTAACAGGAATGAAAAAACAACAACAACACGGGGTTCTTTAAAATTATATGATGTCCCATTTTTTTACTGATATTTTATATTAAAATAAAGTAGGATGGAATTATTTGAATGACTTTCTGATCGCAATTTTAATTTATAGAAGTATAGTGCCTCAACCACAGCTATGTATTCAATGGCAAAATAGACAAACATCATTCTCCCAATAATTCTCCATTCCCTCAGCATTTTCTTATTGCCCTTAGTGGAGGACTGCTTCAGCTGTAGCTTCATGTATGTTCCAGAAAAGGAACACTGGTTGCAGGTATATGAAAGCTTACATTTAAGTTTTCTATTAAATTTTAGTCACAGTGCTTAAATTCAGTTCGTTTCAAGAAACACTCATAAGGTCACAGCCATTGCCCCAGCTAGTATCCCCTGAGAATGTGAAATCACACGGGGCCTGAGTGCCAAGAGAGTAATATTTAAAGAGTTGATATTGACTAATTCTATGACCTACTATACCAACCTTCATCCAACCAGCAACAAACACCAGAAAGATAAATTCTTTGTTAGTTCTACCACAACAAATATAAATTTGCCTTGGTAAGGTTTTGCCAAAAGCAGAGCATGTTGATGTGGAGTCTTATCAATATTGTCTCATCATTATTATTGTCATAACCATCAAGGTGATACATTTTTTGGACATGGAGGCAATTCCTAATCTCTTTCTCACACAGCTCATAAGCTCTTGTGCTTTGAGGTTTTTTTTAATATGCATGTTTTAGTAATAAAGCAAAACTTAATTGATGTGCTGTAGTAATATGTAGCTCCAACTAACTCTTTTTTTATTATTAGTGGCAACCAACCTAAATAAAAATTCCGGTTCTTAATTATTATGAATATAGCTACCTATGTGATTTACCTCTGAAAACATTTCAACGGACATTGAATTTTCAATATAGGCCTATTAATGTCATATTAATTGCTGTTATTACATTGCCCCAATTGACCTGTTTCATATTTGCAAGGCTCCAATGAGAAGTAGAAAAAGACAACAGAATAAACCTTTCCTTTAAAGCAGCTGTAATGTCCCATCTTTCTGGAATTACATTCAGAGTAAGAATTTTGCATGAAAGGGCTTCAGGAAGTAACAAAACTCCTTTACATGGCCTGTTGGATCTGTGTACAATTTCCAGTATTAACCAGAATAAATACCAGGAGACTGGTGTGGTTTATACAAGAGTTTATAGAGAAAAAAAAAAAAATCCACCCACTAGCTCCCATGCTGAGGATTACATCCAGGTGCCTGCTGCCAAGTTCTCTGTTTAGGTAAAGCATGAGAAAATCTGCCTTTTTTTTTTTTTTTAAGTCACAAAAGGGTTGTAGTAAGGAGCAGTAAGAAGCTGACAGCTTTTTATGCATAAAAGGCAGCTGTTCCTTCTCAGGTAATATTATTAATAAACCCTAAGGTAATGTTTGCTCTGAAATATGTCTAATTGAAATAATTTACTCTGACCCTTGGAGAATTATGAAACTGTTTTCATCATGTTCACACACAGCAAAATAATTATGAGATGCCATATGGAAAAGCCATCATGTGGTAGATGTCTTTCTGAATCTATATTTTTGAAATGTTTCCTGAAGATAAATCATATAGCTAATTTACAAAGTAGAGGTGAGCAGTCCCTTTTCCACTTGGAGATTTGATGGGAAATGTTTGTAGTTCCAGAATATTAACAGGGGTGTTGACATCAGTAATTACTACAGTTATGAGACATTTTTCACAAAGTATTATGAGAGCAATACTTGGTCATAGAGAACATAAAAAGGTATGGGACATTATACATAGCATATGAAATATCTAGGTACTGTCAGTCTCAGAAAACAGTGTGGGCACATTGGTGACTAAGGTACTTTTTTGCCTTTAGCATAAAGTCTGTTTGGAAAGTTCCAGCAGTTTCCACAGAGATAGCACATTTGGCAAATGAGGCTGAGAGTGGTATGTAAGGACTTTCGGGAAAACTTGTCAGCTTTCACAGGGAAAGGTCCAAGTGTTTATGGGAACTGTGGAGTGGTGTTGGGTGGCTCTCAAAGGGATCTGTGGGGTCATTTGGGACAGGGATTTGAAAGCCTTTTGATTGAAACTTCTGAACTTATCACAATGGTTAGCAGTCTGGCTGTGAGTCTCATGAGAACAGACTTTTCTTGTGAAATTTCTGGTATGGTACTTTCCTGCTGGGGTGAGAAAATCTTAGTAGGACAGACTTTCTCACCATATTTTAGTTCTTGAGATCCATGTCCCTGTTAAACCCAGGAAATGGAGAATCACAGGAAACTGAGCTTCACTTTAAACCTCTAGGAAGTTAAGATTCAAATTTCTCCACTCTCATTTGTTTAAATCAACTTGCCCAATTTTCTGATCGTACTCCCCCACACCGAAGGAAAAAAAAAAGATAAAAAAGAAAAGAAAACATAGGGCATAAGAGAAAAGGAAAGAAGTAAAGAAAAAGAAAAAAAGATTTTTCAAAAGTGCAATTCACTTCTCCATAAGCTTCTCATTTCTCCAGACTTCTAGCAAATAAAAAAATTAAAAATGGTATATAAATTACAGTCTGTTAAACCTGTAGTAGTTAAAACACCTAGCCTGTGCTTCCTTTCCAGTGGTGGTAGCGTCTTTGACATTGTCACATTTACTAAAAGGATCTCCATTTTTAATGACCACGACTGGATTTCAGAGCACTTGGTCACAGTTGCAACAAATGAGCATTTTCTTGTAATAGCTCTTTGGTGGCAGATGCTGGGATGTGGATTGAGAGTCTGGCCAGGCAGTGTCATCCTCGCAATTAGCTAATAGTTGGCACATTGAAATCCTAGTTCCAATCCCTCTGGGTCCTGGAGGAGCCTCCCATTTGTTTATAGCCTCATCTTACTTCAATTTGCAGCATTCAATTATCCTTCAACTTTCAAAGAAAAAATTTACATAAAAGCTCAAATATTTTATACACACACACACGCACACACACACGATCCACAAATATTTACAAGGGTTTTTAAGAAACGTATGACAAATTTTTTTTTCACTTTTCCAAAGTTGCAGTTCTACCTTCAACAACAGAACATGGGATTAAAAAAAAAATAGTGAAATGCAAAACTGGAAACCTGACAGAACGATGAAACTGTTGCTGTTTTCTAATATATTTCAGGTCAGATCCTTGGACTTCCCATTTTTAAACAATTGCCAAGCATTTGTTTTTATATCCACTACACATCTGGGCTATTGGTGAGCACTATTTCTAGCTATTGACTGTCCTAAAATAAAGGTAACATTTTCCTGTGATTTATAGCCTATCATTATTTTAGTGCAGCCTCTGAATATACAGACTTGAGATTTATTGCACATTCGTGTTTTATCCGCGACTCATGTAATAGAGGAAAGGTAAAATGTCTTGGCTTGTTGAGGGCTCCCTTCTTTAAGCCACTGTCTTTTTTTGGTGTGGTGCTTGAAGCTTGATTAAACTTCATCGAGCAGGTCAGTGACCAAATTTTGCCTTTAACAGTTTCCCATAACATGTATTCCTCATAGGGAGCTTTTCTCAGCTCAGGTTATTTCCAGCAATGTTCTCAAACGAAAAGAATGATCTTTGCAGTAAACTAACAGATTCCCACTTGTTATCCTTTATCTCACACATAAGCGATGACAGCATTTATATTTCTTCTGCTGTCTGGGCCAAGAACAACTGGATTAATGAGGCTGTTTCTTTTTCATAAGTGTATTATATTCTTTCTTTGACCTTTCAAGACATGGGAATCTTCAGTTTCATAAGACCTCTTAACGAGGGGAATTCACCATGTCCATTCCTCTCTACTTCTCATCACTTGCCCTCCCCCCACATGGCCAGCCATCAGTGGGAATATTCATTCAGTACATACACACAGACACACCCTAATCCCAGACACATTAACTGGAGTATATAGCAGAAGTATAAAGAAAACCTTTACGGTAGCATTGGATTCCCAGCTTATATCACCCTCCAAAAACCATTCTGGAGACACCATCAGAAAAAAAACATTAAACTGAACACATGTTTCAAGAAAACATGGTACCTCTGTGAACTGCCAGCAGCCACCATGAGCTGCTGTGAGTCGCCGTGAGCGGCAGGCAAGCTACTGCCTCACCCAGGAAGAGCACAATGATAATACCAACATGGGCCAGTGAAGCGACGTCCTCCACAGCTAGACTGAACAACAAAAGGACAGTAACTTGTCTGTTTCCCTTCCCCCGATACCCCAGTGCTGTTCCCATCCCCCCAACTCCCCAATAAAAATCTTTAAAAATAAAAAGAAAACATGGAAGCTAACAGTGAAACTTAGGAAAGATATTTTGACCTGCTCTGTTTTGAAAAATATTAGTGATATTTTCATGCTTTCTTACCCATTCTAGCTTATTAATAGTTCCTGATTCCTGATTATATGTTTTATATATGAATGGCTAATAACTATTTGGTGATAAAAACATGAGAATATGGCTAAATTCACAAAGCCAAATCCTAACTAGTGCTTCTTTAACATCCCTCAGTGAGGCATCAAAGTGCTTATAAATTCTTATTGCAGATTCCAAATTCTCTTTCTAAGGTCAACAAGACCTCCCATTTTTTTCTCCTATTTTCCCCTTTTTTTAATCTGATGAAATTAATGGCGACTAAGGCAGCAGCTTGATTATGACCTTGGGCAATTTCTCAAGATGCTGTAAGTAATAAGCTGTCAAGTAGTTAGGCTTTCCATTGTTCTTAGAATATCAAAACAAGCACCTGAGTATTGCCTCAAGGTTTCCCTGTTTAGACCCTCACTTATTTCTGTCATCTCAGAATCATGTAAAATTATATTTGGTAAGATGCAATAGCCAAAATATTTTATTCTATCTGAGTATAGTTTAAATGGACATATTCCGAGAAATTTCACCTCCCCACCCCACCCACGATGGATTAACAACCACAAAAGGAGCTAGAGTCTAACCACTCAGAAGTTAGTTGCAAGTGAAAAAGAGGGCTTAGAATTAAAGCATGCAGATCAGGAGGCTAGGTCTTTCTACAAATCTCTCGATTCCATTAACCATCTGCCAATTGGAGAAATCCATTTTGCTCTGTTACAGGTATCTCACAACGAGCCCATCTAAAGTGGAATGTTAATTTTTCACCTCCAAATTGTTCCTTCTCCTATCACGTGCCTCTCAATAAATGATTTTATTATTCATGCAGTTGCTCAAAATAGAAAACCACATGTGCTCCTTGATTCTTCCCTTTTCTCAACACCTGCAATATATCAACAAGTCCTCTATTCTGTGCAAATCTTTTGATTCTTCCAGCTAGCATGTTAGGACCTTGGTTTAAACTACCTTTCACCTGAACTACCAAAATAGCCTTGTGATCAGTCAGGTTCAAATGAGGAAAACAGAGCCAATGCCTGCTAGCTGAACTTTAGGAGCATAAAATGTATTGCAAAGTTATTAGAAGAGCTGAGAAGTCAAAGCTGCTGTAGTAAGTAACCCTGACATTAGCTATGTCAGGAAAGCACTATCGTTACTAGGCCTGGAGGGAAAAGGAAGAAGGTGATATTACAAAAGCTAAGAAACCAAGACCACTCAGCAGGAAGTGAGGTGAGCTATATGTTGTTGAGCCATTGATACCTCTATTTCTGGCACGATGATACCTTTGAACATGGACTTACTGAATAAGTACTGGAGTCTTTGGGGGAAGGATGCTGCCTGAAATCCATTGCGTGAATTATTTTGCACATCTGATTTAAAAGCCGCCTCGATAGTGGATGTCTTTCCCTGAACATTTCACGTGGGATGCAAACACCTGTAACTTTGTGCCTATTTTTGGTTCATGCACCTAACTCTTCCCCAGACAATATTCACCAATCTTCCAGTTCACTTTTACCACTTCCTGGCAGCTACCCACTGACTGCCTGTCCCTCAAGTCATTTCACTTCCCAGACAAACTAAATAACACATTTGCTGCCCCACCCAAGTTTTGTCCATAAGAGACAATATCCCTTCATCATATTCTTTGAGGATTCACATTCTGTGACTCACCTTTGAGTGGGTCTGCAGTAGAACAGCAATCCATGGCTGGCTGGTGCCAGCACATCGTACAACTCATTTGTAACCAATCAAATGGTCATAGGAATGCCCTGATTGGTCACATGTGTAGACTGAGAGAGGCAGGGATAGCATGCAGTACCTGATGTAAAAATAAAATTGATTCTATTTGACTCTTAAAAATGGCTGTCTCTCTGTTCTGCTCTCTGGAATTATCTACTTGTCTACTCTTGTCAGTCATCACATCTCTGGAGTGTTAGGACATTCTGGGGGTAGAAATATCTTTAGCACTTCACATGATGCTGGTTTCAGGGTCTGGGAATTGTCTGAGTAAAGCACCCTCTGAAACTTTCAGGGGTTCCTCATTCTGTTGACTGGATAAACTTGTGTCTTGTAGATTCCTACATCTTGAGTCTGGGCCCTGACTGTGAAATTGAATTTCTCCAAAGAGCTCTTTCAGAAGGGATAATTATTACCTTTATTAGTCAATAGATTCATAGCCAAACGTTCAAGTATGACATACGTTTTTTAGTCTAAGGGTGCATTGGGTGGGACCTGGGGAACCCAGCTTCTCTAGCAGGTTTTCTTCTCAGTTTCCTTAGTTTCAATTTTATCTCAGTAATTTTCCAGTGTCTCTTCCATTGTACAAAAATTTATCTTGGGGAGGAAAATTGCTTTGTATAATTCTGTAAATCATGGGTTTAAATTATTCTGTTCATTTAAAACTGAATACATGAGCCTCTTCCCTGTATGTTCCCAAAAGACTGGCTTGGTGCAAATCTTTATGTTTTCATACAGGACTTTACTGAAGACTAAGGAAGACCTGTATCTATCAGGATTCTTAGTGCAGGCACAGAAATAAGCTAAGGATCCTTCAGGCAGAAAATGGACTTATTAAAGGGTATTAAGGAGTTTAGTGATGGCCAGGGGACCAGGCTACACCACTTAGAGCCACATCCAAAATTACACCAGAGTTCCGTCCATGAGGACATCTTGTTGCTACCATCTCCTTCACCATTGATGCTTTTGATGCTGGATGCTGGACACAGCTGGTGGAAGTGTTGCACATTCCCATTTTGATGCATTTTTATCTAGAAACGTTTCAAAGTGCAGGAATAATTTGGAGATATTGTGGTTTCAATTCCAGACCAAAATGAAGTTAATATCTCAAAATAAAGTTGATATCTATAACAATACCTCTTGTTATCTAAAGCAAGTCATAACCTTTTTGCTGGTGAAGGGTCTTGCCTTCAATTTGTAAAAAATGCACTATCTGTAAAGCACAATAATGTAAGCACAATGAAATGAAACATGCCTGTATCCATACGCACTTTTGTTTCCAAATTGGGATACATTTTTTTAAGGTTAGCAATGCACTTTGAACAAATTCTTCCCATGCTCAGAAATTATTTTATATAATTTACAGTGGTGCATAGTAGATTATGACGTAGGTCTACCATAGTGTTGTCTGTGCACTTTCCAAATCTTTGTTATCTTACATGATGCCCATTTCAGAATATTTCTTAAAATATAATCCACGGAAGTTGAAGTTCAAATATGGAAGGTTTTTAAGTCCTCTGATTGATATTGCCAAATTGCAATTCTGAGAGTTACCCTGAAGAATGGAATGCAGGCCCAAGGTCATTTTTTTGTGAAACTATTTGTCATGGAGAATAAATTAGGCTAAAAGAGTCTTATATCTCTCATTCCCACTGTATTTTATCTGGATTCAAATTCCAATTCTGACCTTCCTTTCCTTTTATAAGATTGTTATGAGGATTAAATTAGATAATGTATAGAATTCCTGCTCACCACATACCTTGCACAAACTAGAAATTTTTTAGAGATTAGCTGTTAGTATTACTATTAGTATTTGTTTGTTTTTTCTTACTCTTTTCACCATTAATAGTCAGTTCTCATTGTTACAATGTTATTTCTGTTTTTTTCCAGGACTCTTGATATTCACCATATATGCAACACATTTTACCCTTTGAGACCACTGAGGTACACATTCAAAATGATATTTTTAAGATAAAACAGTTGTAGATATAAAAACAGTTTTTGTTTCTGTACTAGATTTCACATTATTCTTTAGATCTCTGTAGAAAGTAACACAGTGATCTCTCATAAATTGGAAAATATTTTCACTGATATTCTAGAAATAATTTGGATAAGAATGTATTTTAAATTCATCTTGACAGAAATAATTTGTTGCAATTACATCACCAAAATGTATAGATATTTTATATGTCACCTTGACTTAATAGTGAGTGACCTGAAAAGGAAATTTGTAGTTTTAGCAAATCCCTTCTAGTAACACCCACAGAACTGAAAACATATTCCACTTCTTGGTGGTCTTCTGCCCATCCAAAGCTCCTGAGTACCATAAAAAATACTGGTTGCTCTCCTAAACTGCTATAAAATATGTCCTGTGAGACCCAGGGGACAATCTTTCAGAGGTTGAACATTCCATGGAAACTCAGTATTCCACATTTTGAAATGTAGCTAGAAGTGGAAATGGATTTACTTCTCAGGATCTCTTTGTTCATAATTAGGGATATAAAAGTAAAGTTCAGAAAATGAATGAGATATGATTGAAAAGAAAAGCCTTGATTTTATGTAAAATTTCTTTACCAGATGTGTGAACTGGGGTAATTTAAGATAGTAGTTAAAATTAAATAGCAATGATGAAACTATGAAATACAAAACTTTTGATACCCATGAGCTAGTTCCTAGAAAAAAAGGTTACACATTGTTAATGTGTTCAAACATTTAACAGAATTAATGTATTCATTACATGTATGGCATAAGAACTTACACATCATTCAGTGATGGCATAATAATAATTCAGTAATCATTGATGATAGTAATGGTGTTAGTAACCACAAGTTTGGTTAGTTAGGTTCTCTTTTCTCTCTTATATCTCTTGATGTTTCTTAATTAAATTTAGTCTGTCATTTAAATATAACCTATCCTGTTCCAAAAAGTTGACAAAAAATTATAATTTGGGTATTGTCCTAGCAGTCTTGTCTTCCACTCTTCTCTCTATTAGTTCTTTCTTTCTTCCCCTTCTTCAAATTCATTCTATATGGCACACGCTCCCTTGAGTACCCAATGCAATATCAGTGTGAATTCACAATCTTTAATGACATTTAGTTAGAGTCATTGTGATATAGACCTAGTCAACATGTTGACACTAGGTTGATTAGAACATTCTGTATGGTTGGGAAACCTGATTATTTGGGTTCCAAGGTCTGTTTTAGCAGAGAAACTCCATGCTTTTGTTATGGGCTCAAGACATCATGTTCTTTAATTGTATCCTGGAAGAAAGGGAGGGCAGTAACTGTTTTGGAGCATCTATCATGTGAATTTGTTTCTCTTAGTGACCCTCACAGCAGCCTTCTCTTTTGTTACTTTCTCCACTTTAAAGATGAGTTTAAAGAGGTATAGCACTAAATGGTAAATCTAGTATTTAAATCAGGGTTTGCCTTTATTTATTCAAACAACAAATGTGTGTCATATGCCTTTTTGTGTTTTAGGTATTGGTATAACGGGATTGTTATGATGGTGGAAGTGATTCCAAAGTTACTTTATATTCTACTACAATGTTGTTGAAAATAGGTACTTCCTTGGTATTTCCTGAAGATTAGAATTCTAATGGAGCAAGTCAAAATAAATTTATAATTGAATCATGGACAAACTAAAGAGCAGCAGCAATACACTGGGTCTGCTCTGGCGCTGTCATCAACAGTGGCAAGGTCTTGACATACTCTCTCTAGGTCTGAGAACCTGTAGGGTCGGGAATATTCAATGTAGATTTAAGGCAAATACTCAGCTGGGATGTTCCAGTATGGACCATAGTCAGAGGCAGATTTTCATAAAAGTATAACTTCCAAGGTTCTGGGAGAGGCCCTAGTAAGGATTGCTCTGTTTTCCGCTTTCTCTATTGTATTTGTGAAAGCAAGGTGATTTGTATTCACGTCCTTCATTAATATATTCCAAATTAAATACCTTTTAGTCCAAAGAAATCCTTTATCCACCTCTGGTTGTACCTGTTTTTAAAATATTGACCTACTCACATTACTGGCTAGTTACTAGCCACAACCCAAATCTTTAAGGGTCATTGTGTCCACTCCAGCTACAGTGGCTTTTCTTTGGAAATCACTTGACTCATTTTATAACACAGCAGCTGAAAGGTTGGTTATGTCAGGACCACTGGAGGCTGTGGCACCTGCTTCAGGCACATGGCTGGGACAATTTGGATTGGTTGTTCCTTGGGTTATTTTCATGGTTAAAGATTTTAAATATCATCCCATGTAAACCTGAAGATACAACTGAATTTCAAAACTCCGATAGCTATTGAAGCACAGTCACAAAGCAATTCCAACAATTTTGTCAGGATCGAATTACTCTGGGCTAATAAATGGGTAGAACTTGAACCCATCTGAATGCCCAGAGTTTCCTAAGTGGTTAGGCCAACTTCCGTTAGGTATAGAATCAAATAACTATTTGATTTATTACATTTGTTGCTGTGTGATCTTGGACTCTCAGGGTCTTGGGGGAGCGGGGGAGGGAGAATTAGGACTGGATAATGATTAAATCTTTTCCCTATCATCCCCATTCCTGAATTAGACTGTCTTTTAGGAACTGGCTCTTCTCTTCTATCCTTCTCAGCCATTCCCTCCAAGGGTTAATTTTAAGGCCTATACCACTAAATTATTAATATTTTAAATTTCACAAAGCATTATTTATATTTCTACCTCAGATGGTTCCCAAGTGGAATCAATCATAAATCCTTAATTCATGACACATTAAAATATTTGATCATGAATGGTCCTCTTTAATTTATATTAATTAATTAGTTAATTAGTTAAAATTGAAGGAATACCCATGAATGCACCAAGAACTTAAAGGTTATCAATAACTAGGGTGACCCCATTTCCTAGTTTGCTGGGACAGTCTCTGTTTACTACTATTATCCTGGTTTAATTATTAATAGTGCCCTATTTCACTATCAGAATTTCTTGTTCATGATGATAGATTATAACTCAACCCCTGTACTTCTTCTTATCCCATCCCTCTGCTTCACCTCAGAGGAAAACACTGTTCAAAACGTTGTGTTTATTGTTGTTTGGTATTTATTTGCTTGTTTGTTTTTGTCACACATGTATATGGCTAAATATTATATTGTTTATTTTAAAACTTTATAAAGAGGGTGCCATGCAATTCTAATCTTCTGGAATTTGCTTTTTCCTAGTCAATATTATGTTGCTAAGAATTACCCATGTTATTGTGCTTAGAAGTAGTTCAGTTGTTTTAATTTTCTCTGTTGTTTTATATTCCATTGTGTGAATATGCAATGTATTATTTCTGGGTAATTGTTATATATATGGATTTCTGTAATTTTAAGCTGCTACAACCACCAATTTATGATGTGAGCATTTTGGTACAATTGCGAAAGTTGCATGCCAGAGTTTATATTGGATATATATAAATAAATTTATGTGTGTGTATGTTTATGCATATCTATACATATACACATACAAATATACATACACACATACAGAGTGTACAAAAAATGCATACACATTTTAAGAAAGGAAAAAACTGTATTAAAATTGTAATACTCAATATATACTGATAACAAAAGATGAATACAAGTCATATGTATACCCTTTTTTGGCACCCCTGGCATATGAGTAGAATTGCTGTGTATGTATGTATATATACAGCATCTGTGTGTGTGTATGAGTAGACTTGCTGTAGGGTTAATCTTTAACTTTAAAAATACAACATCTAAGTACTTTCCGAGGTACTGGTATTGTTTCTTGATCTGAGTGCCGATTATACAGGTGTGTAAGTTTGTGAAAATTTAGAGAGTTGTACACTAAGTGAAATTTTAGCATTATATTATTATTAAAAAAGTTTAAAAAGAGAATGTCAAATTATTTTCCAGAGTGACTGTACCAATTTAAATTCCCTCCAGCAATGTATTTAACATTTCCTTAAAATAATTTTTTAAAGAATAAAAATCTATCAGTAATTTTACTAATTTTTTAATTAATAATAATATTTTTTGTTATCACATACACATTTTTGGCAATTTTTTTAAATTTAATTATTGGGGTGACAATGGTTAGTAAAATTACATAGGTTTCAGGTGTACAATTCTGTAATGCATCATCTATATATCACATTGTGTGGTCACCACCCAGAGTCAGTTCTCATTTTATCACCATATATTTGACCCCCTTTACCCTCTTCTATCCCTCTTACCCCCTTATCCTTACCCTCTGGTAACTACTAAACTATTGTCTGTGTCTATAATTTTTGTTTGTTTATTTGTCTTGTTCCTTTGTTGCTTTCAATTTTATATCCCGCATAGCAATGAAGTCATATGGTTCTCGACTTTTTCTGTCCTACTTATTTCCCTTACCATAATAAACTCAATATCCATCCATGTTATTGCAAATGGCACTATTTCATCTTTTCTTATGGCAGAGTTGCATTCCATTGTGTACATCTTCTTTATCCAATCATCTATTAAAGGACACATTGGTTGTTTCCATGTCTTGGTCACCATAAATAAAGCTGCAATGAACATCGGAGCACGTATATCCTTACGGATAAATGTTTTCACATTTTTGGGTAGACACCCAGGAGAGGGATTGCTGGGCCATATGGTAATTATAATATTAATTTTTTGAGGAACCTCCACACTGCCTTCCATAGTGGCTGTACCAATCTGCATTCCCACCATCAGCATATGAGGGTTCCTTTTTCTCCACAATCTCTCCAACACTTGTTATTATTACTCTTGTTGATGATAGCCATTCTAACTGGTGTGACATGATATCTCATTGTGGTTTTTATTTGCATTTCTCTGTTGATCAGTGATGTTGATCATTTTTTCATATGTCTGTTGGATATCCGTGTTTCCTCTCTGGAGAAACGTCTATTCAAGTACTCTGCCCATTTCTTAATTATGTTGTTTGTTTTTTGTTGTTGAGTTGTATGAGTTCTTTACATATTTTGGATATTAGCCCCTTATTGGAGACACTGTTTGCAAAAATCTTCCATTTACTTGGTTGCCTTTTTATTTTATTGATGGTTTCTTTTGCTGTGCAGAAGCTTTTCAGTTTGATACAGTCCCATTCATTTATTTTAGCTTTTACCAATTTAAAACATATTTTTAGAGAAGAATGTGGCATTAGGACTAGTGAGGTAAATTACAGCTCACTGAACATCTGTCTGCAAAGAATATCTATTAATGAAATAATAAATTAAGGTTTGCCTATTTGTTACCCACACACATGAAAATTGCTAGATACATTTTCACCAAATTTAGAGTCCATATTTAAGATAGCAGTCCTAAAAATATAGTTTATTTGGCATATAAAGAATTTAAGTCATGAAGTTTTGCAAAGAGATATATATTTTCTTTCTTTCATTTATTTATTTATTTTTTGATAAATATGTTTTCCAGAGCAGGCACATGATGCCAGTGGGGAGGAAAACGACATATAAATACAGACAGTAGTGACAGAGAAAACAAAGCATTTTAAGCTCAAACTCCAACTGGAATGACCCAAGGCAGAGCCTTTGAATGGAAGGCACCGGGTTGGTGATTAAGCAGTTTCCCACAGGAGGCAGCCTTCTCTGGACACTCTCCCCTTGAGTTTCTTCTCACTCAACTCTTGGCTTTCCTCCTATCCCTTCTTTCTTGGTCTGTTTTTCTGTCTTCTCATCCTGCTTGTAATTATTCTGGGTTCTATCCTGGGCCCTCTCCTCCCTGCCTACTTTCTCCCTAAGTGAGATTTTCCAGTCCTGTTTTCCAAAAAAAATCTTACTTCTGAGTTCCAGATCTTACATCCAGCTGCTTATTCAACTCCTCCACTTTGATACCTCAGGTGTAGTTGAAACTGAGTATCTGAGGCTAACTATTGATTCCTACTGCTTTTTGATCTAGTCTCACTCTCTCTTATTTTCCCATCTTGGTGAATGGTACCATCATCTGCCTAGTTGATCAAGTCAGAAGCCTGGAAATTATTTTTGATTTCTTTCTCTTTCAAATTCTATATCAAAACATCATCAAGTTCTAAAGATTTGACTTTTCAAGTATATCTCAAGCCTGCCCATATCTTTCCAGTGTCACTGCTGTCATTTGCCCTAGTTCAATTGTGTGTCATTTTTCACCTGGATTAATGAAATATTTTTCTCTCTGACCTCTCAACCTCTATATTTGTTCTTTCTAATCCATTTTTAACTGTGCAGCAAGAATCATCTTCTTGACAGGTAAATCTTATCATGCTACTGCCTGGCTTATGACTCTATAGGGACTCATAGTTTATGCAGCATTAAAGTTCAAAATCCTCACCATAGCCCATAAGGGTCTACATGATAAGGCCCCTGCTAACTTTTCTGAAATCTGCTTCCATCCCTCCTAAATTTATCACTCTCCTATCACACTGGACTTATTTCAGTTCTTCAAACTAAACTGCACTTTCCCCTTCCCAAGATGTTTTTATTCTCTCTTCCCCTGATAATTCCTAGTTACTCCTTGGGCTTAAAATAAAGTGTCAGTTTCTCAGAAAACTTTGCCTCACCCCAAAGTTCCCCAGTGGACATTGGATCCCCCAATAGACTCTCTCACAGCATCTGGTGTTCTTCCTTCACAGCACTCATCACTGGCTATAATTTTACTTACATTTCTGATTATTGGCGTAATGCCTCTTTCTCTACTGGAAATACGTATACTATCTGAGGGTAAAGGAATGAGACATTTTTTTAACCTGGCCTTTAATAGGTGCTTAAAAAATTTTACTGAATGAATTAGTGAGTCAATTAAATATTTTTGAGTATCTTTGGTTCAGGACAGTAGTCATCTTGAATGAGGAAGAATACATATTGATTCAAAATAAGTAAAAAATCCTAAAGCACTGAACCTCTAAACAGAGGACAAAGGGAGACAGTAGTAAGCAATTCAGTGCAAAAATGTGTGGTAAAGTGTGAAATGCAAGAAAGGAATTGATAATCTGGGGCTCCAACAACAGGGTGAGTCTTTTTTGGAGGGGTAGGACTTCCATGAATATAGAATTGGTCACTTCAAACAACATATAATTTTTTACTCTCCCATAGCCAAGTCTTAATTATAACAAATACTGATCTTTTTTACAGCAATTCTTTCACTGTTGTGAAAGTCCTCACGAATATGTTATTAGTTAACATTCCTTTTTTCATCTTGACTTAGTCATATGTTTCTTCGTTTTCGTACCACCCATTTGAGTGACATCAAGCAATGCTACGTTTGCTCTAGAGGGGCTGTCCCAAATCAGAGCTTTCAGAAGAAATGGTGTTCATGGCACCAAAGTGACAATCCCCCACCCCCAGCAGCAGATGAAATATTTCAAAGGGGACATCTGCCACCACCACTGAGATTTTATGGAGTACCCACACATGTAGATTCACTAAAGTGGGCATGACAGCTGAAAAATATTAAAAGTGTGTGTGTTTTTAAAAACAACTTATGGTTAAGAATTAAGAAATGACTTTTAAATAAGAACAGGATTTTTTTTTCTTTTTTGCAAGTGTGTACTTTTTTTGTTTTTTTGAAGACCCCACACTTGCAAAATCTTTTAGGTCATGTGTTTGCTTTACGAAACATTTGGCAAGTAATAGGTGCCATGGGAATATATCCACTCCATCTGGAATCAGCAGATCCTCCTGGTTTCACTGTACCTGTGTTACCATCAGTCCCCACAGCTCACAAATGTTTTTGTTTTCTTTGTTTAATAAATTTTGGATTGTAAATGGAGGAGCCTTACTGAGGTAGTTCTTTCCTAGATTTTGTAAGGCAAATCTTAGGAACGAAAGTACATGTATAATTTCCAACTTGATGTTTACAAAAATTAAATGTGCATAGAAGATAATTACTTCTTTTTTTGGTAGAGTGTTTCTTTTCACAAAAGAAGGCCTAGTGAACACACATTATTTCTGACCTAGTTTAGTTTCTTTTATTTTTCTTTTTGTCCCCCAGAGGAAAACTTTTTAAAGGCATTTAACTTTATTTAGATAATAACAATTTATGGGTCATGTTGTCCTAACTTTTGTGTTCCTTTTAAAAATTGAACAAATATTGAAACTGGAAAAATGATTTGGTTATCTGATCCATTTAGCATCAGAGGAAAATTGTCTCTTGATATATTCTTATTTTCAATTTTTGTCATCAATTGAAGATGGTTATATCATTTTATAAAGACCCTTTGGATTTCCACTCCTACAATTATTTTATTTTGTTTTATTTTCCTGTGTTTTGTTTTATTTTATTTTAAAGGGGAGGTCATGTAGAAAATCAGGCTTATAATCTCACAAATACAGCATCCCTTGTTTGATATTTGGATCTTTTTTCTTTCATTTTGGCAAGAAATACTGTGGGAATAAGTATTTCTGCCAAGTATCAGTTATTTAAATATTTCATTACCTCACAAAGTAAAAAAGACAGAAAAAATAGCTTCTCTAAGACAATTGGACAAAGACAAATATCTAATTTATGTGAAGACTGGGTTTCTGCCCTTCCTTCAAAATGACACTTTTAAAGTCCCACAAAAAAAGGGATTTTAAAATTTTCTGAAGGTATTTATACTATTAAATTAACTCAAATGTTGACAATTGAAAATTTAGTTTTCTAAGTAGGAAACATTTTAGTATTAAAAAAGGACTTTCCCCCACAAGGACAAAAACAAAACAATGCATAACAACAACCAAAAAGTATAATAAAGCACCAACATAAATACACTATTGTTTAACTCATTAATTTTACCCTCCAAACCCCATGACCAGAGATTGATGAAAATCTAAGTAATTGGTGGCACTATTAGGAAGAACACACACACACACACACACACACACACACAGAGTTCATTTATCTTAATGCCCCCTGCCATTTTCTTGTTACTCATGTATTTCTAACTAAAATATTTGAGAAGGCAGTAGTCACAAGAAGAACTTGGGGTGTGTGTGTGTGTGTGTGTGTGTGTGTGTGTGTGTGTGTGTGTGTGTGTAAGCAAAAACTAAGAAAAACCAGAGATCCTATATACCAATTAACTAGTTTGCATGTACTAACATTTTTTGTTTGTTTAATGTTACAAAATACAACTTGTTTTTGGTGGAGAACTATTAGCCTAAAAATTGTGGCCTTTAAACTTAGTATAAATGTAAGTAGATTGAAGTAGTCTTACTTTTACTATCAAAATATATTGTCTGGTTTATTTGGCAAGAAATAGTCAAATCATCTTTAGTAAAACACATTTCTAGTTTCATATTTATTTCACCCACCACTTTATAAATGTGGCCTCAGTGTCTTTATTGACAAACTTGCCAAAATATATTTTTTTAAAAAAGGAAAAGAAGAAAAGAAAAATAAAAGACTAATATGTATTTTACAAAAGGAATCTTATTAGGACATTGCCTATAATGTTGAGGCATTTGATATAAGATTGCTTCTTGGACACAGTTTAAGGGTCTTCATTACTGATAGTTTCAGAATGTCCTTGCTTTTAATCCATGTCAGCCATCTGACAAACCCATAGCATGGGTGTAACGGAAACATATTATCAAATTCCAGGATATTATTATTTAATTATATTTTAATTTCCTAATGACAGATGGAATCCCCTTATGCTAGCCTGTTGCTCCATGCTGGATTTTAAATTTTCATGTTGAAATAAAGTGAATTCCTCCATTACAATCCAGAACAATTGGCTTCTGAATGAAAAGCACGGAGCCTCTGAGAAGCTGGAGAGAGAACTCTAGGACAAAGTTTTTCATGTATTGTTGAATATAATTTGAAGACCAGTAGCTTATGCATTGGTTGTATGTCAAAAGTAAGGCTCTGATTTTAATGGATACAAACATCATGTTTTCAGATAATATTGTCTAAAAGTAAATCTTGTTGCTATTTGTCACCTACGTTTTGTATAAGATGATACTATAAAGATGAAACTGATAAGTGATTATGTTAGACATTGTAGAATAGATCCAACATTCACCTGTGACTTAAGCTGAAATTTATAGAATTTCTTCTGTAGGAATTATTTTTGGGGACAATCCTCTGAGACCTTCTTATGGTAAAACTCTAAACATTTCCGTAGTATAGGGATCAGGGGACATGTTGAGTCAGAGCATTCCTCTCTCCAATCTTAGATTTCATAGAATATTAAATTACATAAATAACATATATCAGTGTTTCTAATTTTACTTATAAAAATAAGTTTTAGTGGAATTTTAGTTTATTTGTAAATCTTTGAAAATAGCTTATTTTCCTGTATAATGACACGTGTTCCAAGAAACAAGCAATTTATAAGACATTCTTCTTTTATAAAATATGGCTTTAGTGACTCCTGGATTTTCTCATGGCTTGAATGGCTCAGCTTAGTCACAGATACACACACAAACACACACACACACAAATTTGGCATTTTGTCAAATACATGTGAGTCTTTTTTCATTTTATTTCCTTGACTGATAAATTTTGTCAAGGCATTCAAAATGTAGGATATGGGCAGATGTAGAGGTAGGTTTTTGAGACTTGAGATGTATGCAATTTGGGGGACCTTCCTTGAGAAAAAGAATATAAAATTCCAAATATAAAAATAGGCACAGGATCATGGAAGGAGCTCTTGCTGTGAGGTGCCCATATCTTATGTTTCATTAGCTTCTCAGAACTATGCCAGTGACTATAGGAACATGAAATGAGTCCTCTGTGTGAGGTTTCAGACCCTACTCTAATCTTCTCATACTCTTCTGCACTTCATTGCCAAGGGAAAGTGTTAACATTGACAGCCAAAGACATTTATGATACTAACATGCTAATGAATTAGTGTCTCTCTCTCTCTCTCTCTCTCTCTCTCTCTCTCTCTCTCTTGTGTTTTTGGGAACTTTTATTATCCCTTTTTCTTCCCAGTTTTAGATGGAATGTGTTATGAGATATGGGTGAAACAACCACATTGTTCTTATTCAGTAAGAAACTCTTACTTTCCCTTCTGTCTCTTGAAGTACTTTTTTCCTGAACTCATTATTCCTTGCCACTGTTGCTTTCAGATATAGAAGGCCAAGACTCAGGTGGAGAAGTTAGATAAAATATCTCAAATTCAACGCCAGGCAAGTGATGAAAATGACAGCAGATCTGGTGTAAAAGACACAATGAGCGACAGAGGCTGGAAGTTTTGCCTCAAAGACACAGCAGACAAGCCTTAGCTCTGGACAGATATTTCCAGATAAGCATACTTTTCCAGTTGTGCAGATCTTTATGTTTTTCCCAGAAAAACAACAATCTGGCTCTTAAAATAAAAAATCTTCTGATTTTTAAATGTTTGCAAATAATTCCAAATTTTCAATGATATACTCAGGGCCGAAACACATATAAACCTGTTCTAGCTAATAGTCATCAATTTCAGGTGTGCAGGGAATGGGTGAAATGTGGCTGTATTGCACTTAGGCTGTAGGCTACTCAAGTCTGTCTAACTTAAGTAAGAGAAGTCTTCCAGTTCAGCTTCGATTTTCTGGTATTTTTCTACTGCATCAGATGAATGAAGAACATTTATTTGCTAACCATATCCACTGCACTTATATCTCTCCTCCAATGACCTCATGTGGAATAAAGATGGAGATCGGAACTGAGAGATTGTGGCTGGTGGCAGGACAACGTTCAGTATTCATGATCTTGGCTTTCTAATGAACTACATTTATGTTCTACCTTGCATGTTACTAACATTTCATGCACTTCCCTTTTGGGAGATTTCTGTAACTTCTTGGGCTTTAGTCTATAGACTTGATTCCTTAACTCTGTAGCTGTGGCATTTTGTATTTTAAATGCGTTCAGGAATGCCATGCTATTGAGGACTGTTCTATTCCCACGTGGAACAAGAGAACAGCATGATTATATCATACATTGCCCATCACTCAGCCTATTGACATTTTCAGTATGTTCTATAGCTGATCCTGGAAGAAGTTATGTATGTAGTTTAACTCACTTGCAAAAGAAAAGAAAGCAGGTCTGAAATCTCATTTCTTTTTAATCTAGGGGACATCCATGTGCTAAATTGACATCAACACATGATAGAACTTGGTCCCTCCCTGATATAGTCATTTAGGAACTTTTGCTATTTTGAGGCTTATTATTTCCAGCAGTTGCTCCTTCATTATTCAGCAAAATACAGTCATCCAGAACTTTGTGACATATTAGTCGTCCTGTTCTGGGCCTTAACTCCCCAGTAGCCAGCGCTGCCACTTCACATGGGCTGCACAGGGCAAGAACTCATGGGTTCAGTACACTCAGCTTCTGTTCCTTGCTCTTTACTTTTCCTAGGAGTCTGGGCTTGTTTGGGAAACCTGAGCAGCCTTATCCAAATGAAAGCAAGCAGATTTTGAGACTGCCTCCACTCATCCTATTGCATCTGCAACTTTTGTGTGTGTGTGTGCAAAATGAGGGACATGAACAATGAACACGAAAAAGAGGGCAGAAAAAGAAAATACATAGAATTTGTTGCAAAAAACCCAGAAAAAGATGGGGAAGAGAAAACTATGAGACTACTGGAATGAATCAATAGGAGGGAAGTAGGAAAAAAGTATGCTCCATTACAAGCAGCTCTTTCTTTATGATTTCTAAAGACGATTTGGAGAGTTTTACAGAATTTCTTCAAATTTACAAGAGAGATCTCAATGGGATGAGGATTTCTTTTTAATTAATCTTTTTTTTCCTGTCCATTTTGCTGGTTCACTATGGATTTTATATCCATCTGGTTGCTAAATTAATGTTTCATAGGACATAACGCTCACTGATATCCTGATCTTACATTCTTTCTACAAATGCCTTTGTTTTATTTTTGAGGTTTTTGAACCTCCAAGGTTTCAAAGTATAGATAGCTAAAGATTCATTAATTTAAGCACTAATGAGTTTCTAAATAAAGGTTTGGATGGATGTAGACTTACATACCAAAAAATTTAACCAACTTCAGAGAATAAATCAACCAAGCATGGCAGGGAAGAGCCCGTGAGGTCTCTGCAGCTGTGAGGACTTTAAAAAAATATATATTGAAAAGAGGTCATTTTAAGCCATAGTTTAATGCATTATCAGTTTATACTAGGTCGTATGGACTGATGCTTAGCTGTTTGCTTAGATGACTAAGTTGTCACTTTTAATTAGATTTTGTTATTCTTAAAGGCTAATTGCTTTTAAGAAATCAAGATTACTTGATTGCTAATGACAAGAGTACTATGGTTACATATTTTAAAGAAAATTCCCAAACCTACATAATTGTACAGAACTGTATTTCCTTTTAACTTTCTTACATAAAGTATATATATTTAAAACCAGAAAAACACATATTTACTAATAACATTAGTAAAGTAAAATGTCTTGTTTTTGGCAACAGGATCACTGCTAACATATTTAACAGAACATAAACAAACATCTGTGGTTCTATTTAGCTTTAAAATATACTTTATTCTCCATTTTATTATAACTTATTACTTTCTGGACAAATGTATTATAGCAACCAAATAAATATGCTTTATATAAAAGTGTTTTTACTGATACCCTGTACGTACATGCTGTTAGAATTTTTCCCTCTCCAGATCATACCAGGCACTGTTCACAACAGTGAGAAAAACAGACAAAAATCCCTGTGCATAGGGGGCTTATATTCTAGTTGGAGAAAACAGATTTTGAATAAGATGAATAAGCAAATTAAGTAGACTATTAGAAGGCAATAAGAGGAAAAAAATGAAACAGGAAGGGTAAGGGTGAAGGTAGGTGTGGGAGAACTGGGATTTTAAAAAGAGAGGCTAGAAATGGCCTCACTAAGAAGGTGATATTTGAACACAGATTTGAAGGAAGTGAGTTGTAGTAGTATGTGCAGATAAAGACAACTGCAAGTGCAAAAGTCCTGGGGTAGGAGTATGGCTGGTGTCTTCATGGTAGATCAGGAACACTGTAGCATGAGAGGAGTGAACCAAAGAAAGAACATGAGGCAATCAAGTGAGTGATAAGGTGATGGGGGTTTGAGAGGGCTTCTAGACCTTAGAAGATTTTGAATTTTACTCTGCAGGAGATGGGAAGGAGGATGTTGAACAGGGGAATGTCAGGATCTCATTTAGGCTCTAACAAGAGCACTCCACTGAATAATGAAGAGATGGAGGAGGGCAAAGCTGGGGGCTTAGGAATCACTAATGAGACTATTGTAATGGTCCAGGCACAAAGAGAAGTTCATCAATTGTCTTCTATGTTTCTTCAGTTGGGAAACATTAGTTCACTACCCTCGTGGAGAAAACTATGGTGAAGCATTGAGAAGCCACCTGGAACTCTCCACGTGACTCCATTCTTCATGTTTTGCCCTATCACAGCCATGGCCATGGGGAGAGAAAGCCTCCCATCACACTCTATGACATTGTGGTAAATATGTAATTATAAATGCCACGTCTTCATATGTTCTGTTCAGCAACCCATTAATATAAACCAGATGTGTGGTGAGCCAGACTATGCTCTGGAGGTCATCCTGAGAAAGTAAAGAGATATTGATTTAGAGGACACACCTGCAGTGCTTGCTGCTGTGTGCTGCTTCTGCCGCAGCTTTAACATCAGGTGCTTAAGGGAAACCTCCACTTCCCAAATCCTCTCTTGCTGATTAAGCAGAGGAACTCTAGGTCAACGAGATCATCTAATTGCCTCTTTGCAAAGCATCGAGAATCAGGGAATGGCACCTTCCTATGAGTGCTCACTGACCCCCACCTCGTGTTTCACATCACCTGACTTGCTTCTGAATGAGTTTGAAGCACTCCAAGTTACTTGTGAAAATAAAGAGCCAGAAAATGTAAGACTAGCTAGGAGTATTTGAAAGGTTGTGAGTAAAATTGTAACGTTGGCCTGTTCTCCCAGTAAGCCAGGAAATAGGAGTTTTCACTTTAAGCAAGATCATGTACATAAGACATTTAAAAGAACGGTGAAGAAAAATGGCTTTATTAAGTCAACAAATTGTCAAAGAATGGAGATCTTGAGATTTACATATAAGAATAATCCAAATCTAGAGTCAAACCAAGCATTAACCACAGCGTAGATCAGAAGTGTTTTATTTTTAATTTTTCTGCTTTACTATTTAAATGTTGAGTAGAACTTTATAATTGCTAAAATATGCATACATAGAACATTCTCCTGAAATATTAAAAGTTCAATTATTATTGAGGATATTGGCAATAATTCTGTCCCACCTTAAGCCTTGATTTTTTTCTGATTTCATTTATGTCCACCCAAATAATTACATCTAGATTATAATATGAAATCCTTACTGCTAGTATTTTATTAATAAAGATTTTGTTCACCCATATTTGATTATCATTGGTTCTTCTCTCGTATAAGAAATCTTGATTTCTTATAAACCATACAATGTCCAAGATAGAATAAGTTATGCACCTAGTAAGGCAGGCAATTTATATTGTTTTTCTCTTGATCAGAATGAACTTAAACGTCCTCCTTTAAATCAACAGACCAATGATATTTATGCAATGAAAGTGATGGGTCCAAGAAAGAGCTTGGCATTTTAGGCCTTGGGAGAAACCATGCTCATATAGAGAGAAGAGTTGTAAATGGAATACACAGTCTCTTAGGACAGGAGAGTTAGCGTTCTCTTCAGGGCTGTGCACTCCTCCTCTGGTTGTAAGCTCTATGTCCTGAGAAGATGCTCAGCTCTGCTGAATTTCTCTACTATCCTTAGCCGACATCACTTGCATCCTGTGTTCTTCCCACTTCCTTTTCTAATAAAACAGAATAATAGTATTTCTATCTACAATTATGAGGGAGATATAAATGATAATGTTTTCTTTTTTTAATCTCTGACAAGATAAATGACTTGAGGGCAAGAAAATGCCTATGTTTCTTTAAATTTTTTTTTCTTTAAGAAAAAAAGAACAAATTAATTTCACTTGAGGAAACCCAGATGTCCTCAAGATAGGTCCTGTCTGCCAAAAGAGTTCTTTAGAAATTCTCTGATGAGTCAAAATTCCAAGGTTCTTTCCCATGTTGGCTTGTGTGGTTCCCTAATATTGCTTTAAGTCAGAGCCATAAGGTGTCTCTCAGTAAAATGTTCCTATAATCCTCTCTGTTGTCAGTTAATTCCCTGAATCCAGAATTTCTCCAAAACCTTATCCCAGTAAGTCATTTTTTTATTTCTCACTGATGCCTGAGCTGAGCCATAAACTAGACAATGAAGGGAATAATATTTGTATGAATGTTGATTGATTCAAATATTAATTGGAAATATCTGTGTGCAGTAGTTTCCTTCAATATATGTTATATTATTCTTAACTAGTCTTCTGTCTAGGATATCAGACATTATGTATTTGGACAATATTTGTTACACTTTGTTTAATTATCTTTTATAGATTATCAATAGAGCATTTTAAAAAATTAATGAAAAGTGTGTTGAGAGTGCTGCTTCGTAACTGAATGGACGTGTATAAATTTCTCCTTGGTAAAATTTCCCAGAGACCCTTCTCTAAAGTAGTCATTTAAATGATAGTGATCTTTGGATGATGCTTTAGGATTAGATAATAAGGGTATGACTCATAAACATGTCATTTAAACATGGGAAAAAGTAACGAGAACCCACTCTCTAGCCAAAAACCTCTCATTTTTATGGGTTTTCCACCCCCATATGAATGACATACACCTCCAGTCTTTAAACTGGCAGGTTTTCTTAGAAAAATGACCCATTCTATGATGAGGGATACCTAAATCCCACAAGTAAAAGAAGCAACCTGTTATTACTCTTCCTGTTCAGCATATGAAAAGCAAAAGTATGTGAGAACCAGACCCAACCTGTAATTTGGTAGCCAAACAACAGATCTGTGCTGTAACAGGAAAAATAAAAATATAGCTCTACTTTGGTATTCTTGGCTGGTCTTCCCTGGAGGAGTGAAACTTTGTTTGATTTCCTCACTTCCAGAACAATGTTCTTGTCTGCCACTAGATTCCAACTAAAGAAGCTTGTGCACATGGGGGAGTTCAATGCTTGCTTCCATTCCAAGGATTGAGATTGTGGAGTACATGGTCTGTGTTTGCTCTGTCACAGGTAAAATCTTCGTCTACTGATGTGCACACTTCCTCTCAGTGCATTTTAGGGTTGAACTGTGTTAGGCTGGTTTTTTTTTTTTTTCTCTCTACACAAGTGATAAAAGGTAAACTGAGGCCCATTAAATTTTCAAGAGTTTATTTGAGCATATATCAATTTGAATTGGGCTGCACCAAACCAAAGGTGGTTAGGAGTGCTTTACCAGCAGTTAAGTAGTTGCTAGAAGAGAGGTTTTTATAGAAAAGGTGGGAAGTAGAGTAAGAATATTATTTGACTGGCTATAGTGTAAGCAGCTGCCTTATTTGGGAATGCCTGGGTGGCTGTTTGTGATTGGTTGTTCTTAAGTGTCATTTTCTCAGATTCGAGTGCATTGGCTCTGGCTTAGGTTTGGCTTGCTTACATAGGCTACCAAGGCCTTAGGGCCTCCTCAGTATAGTGGCCTCCTCAGTATAGTGGCCTCCTTGTTTAATTACTCTAACAATAGGAGCACAGTTAACATCACTATTGGAATAATCAGACTTTCTCGCATTCGTGATTGAATGCTACTGGCTTAGTGACAGAAGGGAAAGACCTTCCTATTTCAGTATTTAATACAATAAAAAGGAGATGGTTGATGTCTTTTATAAAAAATCAATACCACTGATACATGTCAATGCTTTTGAGTAAGGTAATATCATGTTTAGATCTATAATTATTACTATAAGAAAAATGTGTATATATATACTCACACATATACATACATACATATTTATATGCATATATATATGGATATAAGTATACACACATAAATATATACATATAAGTATGTAATTTAACTGGTGATATTCATATTTGCCTTAGTCTCTATAATAATAACAAAAACAATGAAGAGTATTATTTTTTATAACTGTCATTGAAGACAGGATTTTTGTAATCGATAAGTGAGGAAAGGTGAATTTGACACAGTTGTAGGAGAAATAGGTTTTAATCTACCCAGAGTCCCCAAAACACAAATCACTCCATCAAAATGCTGGGAACCTGAAGCTCAAATGAGGAGCCTGGTGCCTTGCCAATAGCTCTTTATCTAGTAAATGATCTTAAGTCAGACCAGGGATTTAACTCAGGCCAGTGTCTTCCCCTTATTTTGGATTGCCTTGTGACCTGAGGTGTTTAGATCTCAGGTGTTACTGGTTTCTTACTTCCTAAGCATTCAGTTCTACTTCCCTTTTAATTGAGTAGTGTGTATATACTAATGAAATATTGACAGTCTAAAGAAAATGTGCAAAATTGTTTTTCTCATTAAATAGAATTATATCAAAATCATGGTAAAATTTTGTGTGCAATATGCATCCATGACAGTATTTCAAGATATTAAAGTGTTTTTGAAGTAGGTCAGAAATCTAAAGAGTCTTCTGGTGGGTTCATTTGTTTACGGGAATAAATAAAATGTTACTAATTCTGGAAAGTGTCTGTGTTTAAAATATGTGTAGAAAGATGAGACAACGGCTAGCTCTTTCTGTCCTTTCCCTAGCTTCATTCTAAATTGGTGAAGTTGACCTCTGTGTTTCTGAAGCACTAAGTTGCCGTTACTTCCCAGTTCACCTCTGGACTGGGAAAGGGGAGGGTGAGGAGAAGTAAAAGACTTTTGTGTTTCGGGACCATTGACGAGAATTAATGAGAGTGCCAGAGCTGAGCTAATGCTTTGAGTTGATGAGGCTGTGTTACAAGGGGGTTTGAAAAAGAAGGGTGTTTTTAAGGTGTTGAAAGTCTTCCTGAGGCTAGGTGGTAGACTTCATATCTTCTCAGCTCCTCCAGTGGTAGATACACTTAACCCTGAGAAATGCCAATATCACTCATGAGGTGGTTCAGGGCCTCTGAAGGTAGTAACTAATCATTAACTATGGCCATGAGGGTCACAGTGAAAAGTACCTGTGCTCTGCAGAGAAGGTCTCATCTGATGAACAGAACAGCAATGTCCAATATGCATGGATGACCAGAGTGCCCTGCTGTAAATGTTCTGGAATGACCAAAAGGAAATCATGATTAAATCACAACTTACTTCCAGAAAGACAAAAGGGAATTCTTAGAAGATTGTTTAATGAGCAAGAGGAGAAAAACAAAAAAAGTTAATGACTAAATTTCATTTACATAACAAAACCTAGCCCACTCAGACGGGTTTTCTTTCCTTTTTATGTCTATGTGTATATCCTTCATCCAAACTTCGAGGTGAGAAAGATGAGTTAGGAAAAAAACACCATGAAAGTTATTTCCTGGCATCTCATCCAGGAATGAGTGATGAATTGAGCCCGGAAACAACTTTAAAAGCCATTTTCTTTGCTCATGTGAGGTCGTGAGGTTGTTCCGTGAAACTCTCCGGGCACTAGAATGAATGAAAGTGGCACAAAACACACCCAAGTTCTATCATTGATTTAAAGTGATTGATGGCTGGTCTTGTCTGATTGTGCTGTATTGTCCAACCATCCATCATTCCCAACAAACACTGCACTCCATAGTCCAATATACACTTTCATGTGGCCAAAAAGTTGAGGATTTATTTTTTTCCTCCAGAGAGAAGTTGGTTGTGGGGTGAAGAGAGAAAGAAAACATGTTGCTTCCTATAATAAAACTACAAAATAGTTGTCTGTTAGGAAGAAAGGACTCTGATGACACATGCTAAATTCTTGTTAAGTTTATGTAGGAGTGTGTTCATTTCCATTGAGCAAACCACAATTCCCACATTTCCCACACTTTCTTCAGACTGTGTCTTTCCTAAATTTCTCACAAGGACTAATAGTTGTCCTATTTAGAAAATCAGCTCTTCCTAATTCCTAGACCAACCCTGGTTTGAGACAGGAAGTTAAGATTTTTTTTAGAATATCTGAGAAATGATTATAAAAATTATTTTATATTCATTACCCAAAACATAAGATAAAGTATAAAGAAAGGAATAAAAAAATCACACATGACCGTCCCTCATTTCACATCTTAAAGAGTATCTCCACTCTCACCTTCCATGAGATGTTTACTAGGTGTTGATATTTATATTTAGTTAGCTATAATCCCATAATCATTTCCCCCTTTTATAGAAGATCACACTGTTTGTGTAGTTTCGGGTCCTTTTTTGCCCTCACAATATTGTATCTTGAGTGTTTTAGTCAGGTCATTGCAAAACCTTCCAATGCATGATTCTTGGGGCAGACAGGGAGTGTTAGCCTCTCCTGACTCACTCTGTTGGGTTAAAAGGGTGTGTCGAGGTGTGATGTTGGAGCACTAAGGTTGAGCCTGACCATTCTGAATCACCATCATTGCTTGTTTCACCCATGACATGGTGTCTCCTGCTTATCTCTGGGTTCCAAAGTTGAGCCCAGAATCTAGCTTGCCCCACACATCCTGCAGGGCCTCCAGTCACACTAAATCAGGTCCCATCCAGCCCTAGGTGCCCTACTTCCTAGAATGTAGCTATTTTCTCAGTTATCATTTAGGCCCCTATCTTTATATGGTAATGAGGTCCAGGCTTTGCTCTTACCAGATAGAATACCTCTCTTTTCTGTATGCCTGTTTTTCTACATCTCTCATCTGTAGAAATGCTGTTTTGGCTTAACATCTGAGTACTGCTTAATTAGATCCCACCCCATTCCTCTCTGCTTCCCTGATGCTGCATGATGACTGCCTCTTAGCAAATCCCATTGTGTCCTGGACTTGGGACTAAGACTGTGTGATGAATATGTGCAGCTGTATTCCATGGGCACACTTCTTTTTTCTAGCTGCTAACATCAGCCAGACCGTCTACCATCATCAGCTCCTATGTCCTACAGTAACGAACTCCCTGTGGCTATAGTATCTGTAAGCTAGGTGGATGAAGGAATTGCTCTAGGCTCACTTTCTATCATTCTCTTCAAAACTTAATCCCTAAATGGTTTCTTTGATACCTAGATTTTCCTTCTTTGGGAAGATCCTTCAAAGGGAAATTTTATCCAGGTGATTTATATGCATTTTGGGTTCAAACTTCTCAAGGAGCTTCATCTTGGCTCATTGCCTTAAGGGAGTGGTTCTCAACTGGCCATGATTTTTCCCCACAGGGGACATTTGGCAATGTCTGGGGATATATTTTATTGTCATAACCAGGGGAACCCTACTAGCAACTAGTGAGTAGAAGCTAGGAATGATGCTAAACTATGTATAAGGCACAGGACTGGCCCACATAATAAAGATGTAGCTGTCCCCAAATCTAAATAGTGCCAAGTTTGAGAAACCTTGCCTTAAGCTGCCCACATCATGTCCCATAAGCATATGAGGCCTCAGTGAACTGTGTTCAAGGCATGCTGTACCTGCCCTTTCTCAGTGATTCTTGGCGAGACACTCAGTGTCCCTCCACCTGCCTAACTCTGCTAGTGGGAAAACCTAATCCCAGGCTCTGATCTTCTATATTAAAAATAAATTTCCAGAGAGTTCTGAACACAGCATAAATATATGAAAGACACTAAGGTAGGCGCTGTGAATAAGACACATTCTCCATGCTCCTGTACTTTTAGGCTAATATGGAAAATAAAATGTGTTCACAGATGAGTACATAACATCCATATCAGTACACTGTGACATGATCAGTCCACCTAATTAATTACATGTAATATGGCTACTGCTGGCCTTTTCCCTCCTTCCTAATTCCCAGGAATATCTTTAATCATGGAGAGGCACTCTAACAACAATAAAAAATTCTAAATAAAGCTGAATTAACACCCAGAAATAATGTATAAATCACACCAAGCCAGTAATTTCATGTGGAAGCCAAATTTCTTGTGCTGTCAAAGTTCTTATCTGGTGATAATCTTCACCTCACCTAATAATTCATGTGCTCTAATGAATGACAAGTTAAACAATTTAGTACCTTTCTTAGTGCAATGTATTTTTACTCTCCATTATAATCTTTCTGTTAATTGCATTGTTTTTCTTCTACTTATCTATTTCAGCTGGACCTAGAGATGTTTATCTTCTGTGTCAGTTCTCAGCTTTTCCTTCAAACTCTCTTCCCCGGATATCCTTTCACTCTCACCTTTCTCTCTGGTGTTTATTCTGTTCTTATTTTTTTTATTTTTGTCTCAACATTTTACTATGAAATTTTTCAAACATCAAGAGAAGTTGAAAGTACCATAGAGTGAATGTTTATATAGCCACTACGTAGATCCTGTAGTGACACTCTCTAGCCTTATGACATATCTATTTATCCATCGACCCACCTTAATTTTTGATGTATTTCAAAGAACATTGCAGCCATCAGTCCACTTCCCCCTTAAATACTTCAGCATGCATATGATTACTAGAATTTACATCTAGTACATACCTGTTCACATATTTTTGTGATTAAATGACATACAGTATAATACACACATCTTAAGTGTACCATTTAATGAGTTTTGACAAATGCATATACCTGTATCACCTAAACTAGAAGGAGATTTTGTTTCTTTCTTAGGAAACAAGGCTTATCTCATCATTCATTAAATCTGACCTAAGTACCGTATGTGAGCTAATTCAACACGATATATTTTGCTGTAGTAATTCACATACCTGTAACTACCTGAGGAGTTGTTTTAGAAACACAGATTACTCAATTTATACCCTGATTCCCGAAGGCCAAGGCAGGGCCCATAAATACATGAGTCTTAAAACTCCCCAGGTGATTCTGATAATTAGTTAAGTTTGGAAACCTCTTTCTGTGCCCCAAACTTGCCTGTTAACACCCATCCAAAGGGGTGCTTGTTAAATGTACAGATTACTAGGCTTTTGCCCTGGAGATTCTGATACACACATGTGGTTAGGACTCAAAAATTATATTGTTATTTTAATGTGTGTGTGTGTGTGTGTGTTTGTGTTTGTGTGTGTGTGTGTTTTACTTAGCTATTCATTCGTCCTCTTATTCATTAAACACATCTATGCTGAGTTTCTACTATGTGTCAGGCACCTGGGCAATTCTGGGCTTTGGGCAAGAGTGACATTAATTCTATAAAATATTAAAATAATATCAAGGTTGGACATAGAATATGACTTGGAAATATTGGGTGGTAACTTGAATGACCAAATCCCTCGTAGCCCCTCCTCTACATCCTACAAATGCTGCTGCAGTCAGATGTGTAATGTAGACAGTGCATCTAAGAAGTGAAGTCTTATTCTGAATCATCTATCACTCAACCACAAGCCAGGAGACTGAGTTAGGAGGAGCGAGTTCTGCTGTCAGTTTTCAGAAGCATAATCCTGGAGCCTTTGGATGCATCCATAGCCTCAATATTTGTAGATTTTTTAAGGAGTCTCATTTCTAAAATAAATTCATGAGCAGTATCATCTCTCGAACCCCTGAAAAATACTCTGTTGTGTTTTTTCTAAACCACTTGGCCGTGCAGTTGGAATTTAATACAGCAATTTCTGTGGTCTGTTTAAGGCCCTTGCCACCTCTCATCTTAAAATAAGCCCATAAAATGGTCCAGATGGAGCCACACCAATGTCATCCACAGGCTGGGCATCCTCATTTAGATGTACTGACATGATGGCTGACTGGGCAGGAAAGTAGCAAGATACTTACTTCTTCACTCTGATGGGCAGCATGTCAGGGCTGCCTCCTTTTTGGGGAATGCAGCAGGGTAAGGCAATCTTCCCAGCACCTCTGTGTGTTTTTTTGCTGGTATTTTTTTCTACAAGCAGAATGATGGGAATTATAAAGTGGCTATAGACAAACAGCTATGGGAGTACAGAGCAGGCGATTTTTACATCTATCTGACATTTAAAGTACTTGTGGAGAAGGTGACATTGGGTAAAAGGAGAGGAGAAGGGAGGGGTATGGGCGAAGGCATCGTTGTAGGGAAGTACAAGACATGCTTAGAAATGAAAAGTTATATATTTTGATTGAAGTGTAGTGGGTGTGAGAAGGACCAGTGAGTAAAGAGGCTGGATATGTAGATTTGGGCCAGATTATTGCAGGCTTTGAATTTTAAGGCTAAGAGTTTAGGCTTTATTTTATGGGCAATAAGGAGCCATTGAGCTGAGTGTGTTATAATCAAAGCTGCACTATAGCAAAATTACTTTGGCAGCAACTTGAAAAATAAGAGGCAGCGTGGACTTAAGACTCAGAAGACTAAATCTGTGTATTAGGCCTATCATATATTAGCTGAGTGAACAGGGGTATGTCATCAAACCTTTCTTCACCAGTTTCCTCATTTGTAAAATGGGTATGACAATATTTATCCTGCAGGGTTTTGACACAGATTTGAGGTAATGAATTTAAAAGACCAGTACCAAGCCTGGCAGTAAGCATTCACTGGAAAAAAAGGCATTATTGGATACAGAAAGATTTAAGAGGGTTTCTCAATAGTTTGAATAAAAACCATGAGGGCTTGGAGAAAAAGGAGGGGATATTAAAGATAATGTAGAAGAAGGGTCTCTAAGTTTAAAAAAAATGTGGAAAAGGAAAAACAAAAGATGACTGACATGTTGACAATTGGTAATAACAGAGATGAAGATGCCATTGCAGAGGCAGGAATAGTTGAGAAGGAAGATATTTGGTGATTTCAATAAGAATCATACATCACATAGAATTTATTTCTTCAGCTAGTTATTTCTGGGAATATTATCAACTATAATAGTAGCTAAGGAATAAATGACACTTAATGGTCATATAACTTCATTGTAGATACTACATTAGATATTGTATATTATCTCTATTTTAAAAATTAAGAAACTGAGGTACAGAGTGAGTAAGTAAATTGTGTAAGGTCCCGTAACTACTAAATGTCTGAACCAGGCATTAACCCCAGCAATCTGGCTCCAGAATCAAGAAGCAAAATCTCTATGTTATACTCACAGGGACTAACATCCTAAAATAATTTCTAGATAGCTTAGCTTTGCTGAAGGACTGGTTAGGCCTGGCTGGTATACTGTGGAGAACTGTGAAGATGCAGTATATCAGAGGTTTTCTACTGAAAGAGATACTCATTTCAGTCAACAAATTAAGATGCTTTTCTTTATTTTCTTTAAATTAATTCAAATTTAATAAAGCCCCCATTCCACCAGGGGTTTGGGGTAAAGCCAAAATGTTGGGGAACTCATCCAGTCATTAGTCATAAGTCTAGATTACATATTGCTGAGGTTCCATTTGTATCATCCTACAGAGGCACCTTCAAGTCTAGTGTCTCTTCCACTCCCTGTATCCCTAGGGGCAGAAGGAAGATCCAGATTCTGCAAGTCCAAATTTTATGAACAATGTCTTTACTTGGATCACGTCCCTTCTATAATGTGTTGGCCCCTCCACAGGATGATGCCACAAGAGTGCCTCATACACATAAGCTCTCCCCAGCCTAGGAAAGTCTGTCCCATTTCCTTACTTGCTGCTGTATTGGAAGGAAGTCTCCTCTTTCTCCTCCTTCATCATGACACCAAAGGTAGTTTTTCCATGACTTTTGACTTTTGCATATAAGAGGAAAATGCTTCTACTTTTAGAACTGCAATTAAACAGTCTGGGAAAACATATAACAAGTAAAGATATTGAATCAGTAATTTACATCCTTCCTACAAAGAAAACCCCTAACCCAGATGGCTTCACTGATAAATTCTGCCAAACATTTAATAAGAATTAGTACTGATTCTTGATGAACTCTTCAATAACCTATAATAGGAGAGAACACTTCTCAACTTATTCTGAGGCCAGCATTATCCTGACAACAAACCAGACAAAGACATCACTAAGTAAACTATATCTGTAAGTAAACGACAGAACTGTGTTTCTAAAAATATAAATGCAAAACTCCTCAATGAAATACTATCAAACCATACCCAGTACAAAATATAAAAAGGGTTATGCACCTTGAACAAATGGGATTTATCCCAGAAATACAAGGCTAGTTTAACATCTGAAAATCAATCAATGGAATACACAATGCCAATAGAATAATGGACAAAAATTACATGAATATCTCAACAAATGAAAAAAAGCAGTTGAAAAAATCCAACACTATGTCATGATAAAAGCACTTAATAAACTAGGAATTGAAGGGTTCTTCCTCAATTTGTTAAAGGACATCTATGAAAAATCTGTACCTACCATCACATTTAATGGTGAGAGACTGATGCTTTCCCCTATGATCAAGAATGTTCCTCTTGCTACTTATATTTAACATTTTACTAGATGTTCTAGCAAGAATAATTATGCAAGAAAAAGAAATAATAGATGTTCTAATTAAAAAAGAAAAATTAAAACTATCTGTATTTGTAGAAGCCATTATTTTGTATATAGAAAATCTTAAAGAATCCACTTAAAGTTTTAGAGCAAATAAATGAGTTTAGATCAAATAAATTAGTGCAGGGTACAAGATCAAAAGGAAAAAAAAATGAATTGTATTTCTATACACTTGCAGTGAACAATCTGTAAATTAAATTAAGAAATCAGTTCCAGAAAAAAAAAATACTTAGGAACAAATTTAGCAAGTGAAGTGCAAACTTTATACACTTAAAACTAATAAAAAGGGCCAGCCGAGAGGCGTGATGGTTACGAGCTGGCTTGGGACGCCAGAGTGCCCCAGTTCGGATCCCACATATGAGGGCCAGTGACACTGCCCTCTATAGCTAAGATGCTGAACAACAGCTCAACCTGGAGCTGTGCTGCCATGAGTTGCCGGCGACGGCGTAGGCTGCAGCCCCTGTGGCAGTGGGTTGCCATGGGCTACCGTGTGTAGCCAGCAGCCAGTGTGAGCAGCCAGCAGCTGCCATGAGTGGCCGTCCAGAAGCCGGCGACTGATCTGCCTCACCTGGGAAGAGCGCAATGATGGTGCCAACTTGGGCCAGTGAAGCAACGTCCTCCACAACTAGACTGAAGAACAAAACGACAGCAACTTGTCTGTTCCCCTTTCCCCAATTCCCCAGCACTGTTCCCATCCCCCCAATTCCCCAATAAAAATCTTTAAAAAACAAAACAAAACTAATAAAAAAAGTTGTTGAAGGAAATTAAAGATGTTGTAAAGAAATGGGAATACATCTGATGTTCATGGATCAGAAAATTTAATATTGTTAAGATGGCAATACTTCCCAAATGGATTTATAGATTCAACACAATCCTTATCAAAATTCCAGATTTTTGTTTTGTTTTGTTTTTGTTTTTGTTTTATTTGTTTTGTTTTGTAGAAGACTACAAGCTGGTCCTAAAATTCATTCTGAAACCCCATAATAGTAAACAAAACAAAACAAAACAAAACAAAAAACTTGGAAGAGAAGAACAAAGTTACAAAATTGAAGGACTCAGCCATCTTGTTTTAAAAAGTTACTACAAAACTACGGTAATAAAGACAGTTTGGTACCGGCAAAAAGATGGCCATGTGGATAAATGGAACAGAATTAAAATTCCATAAACAAACCATTGGGAAAAAAGGGAGAAAGGGGAAACACACAGACAAATCCAAATTCCTATCTTAAGAGAAATAATTTCATATATTATCTGTCTATCCTGCCATAATATTTTTTCATGACTCCCTATGGAGTCATTTTGGAATGGCTCTAATCAACTGGAATGAATATTTTCCATTTGAAGTTTGGCAATTGAATATTATTGTCACTGCAGAGAAAACAATCAGTATTTCTCCACTCCACTACATTAGTTTCTATCTACCTACCTCACCAAAGGCTCCATGGTCAGTCATCTGGTGAGCTCTCTGGAAAGGACAAACCTTAACTGATTTAAATACACACTGAGATATAAACTATTTAAATCCCCAATTTTCCTGAGGCTCTAAGGTCCCTGGAGGGTTAGTGAACTAGAATATCTCAAAATAATTTCTGCAAACTCTGAAGACAGACCTAGCCAAGTACAATGTTACCTAAGATTAAAATTTAGAGCAAGGCAGGCAATTTGTTGAGAGAATTTACCTAAGCTTCAACAATAAACTGTGGTTCAGTCATTACAGTTATTTTAAAGTAGCAACTGTTTTAAAGATTGTCTCTTGAACCAGAACGAGAGATTAGTATTTTAGGAGAGTTGGGAGGGTTTAGTTAAGATTTAGGAAGGTGTGAGGAACATTCAGAGGAATCAAACTTGAGAGAGTATTTAAAAGGTAAAATGTTCTTTTTAAGACATTAAAAATAGGAGAACAAGGTGAATTGTTGCTGTTTCATAATGAGAGGGGATGAGACAAAACAAAACCAATAATTAATCTTACAATATGTGAGACTGAAGGAAATTAAAGTAAAATGAATATGAGTGACTTGAGTTTACTTTGGAATAGAGAACCTATTTAATAATGAGGCAACTGCCCAGACTGAAAAGAAATGTTTGGGGAGAGATGAAGAAAAGTTTATAAAGGCCAAATTTATTGAGCTCTTAAAATATGATCATGTTGGAGTGAATTTTAGAAGTTGTGATTATTGAAACTACTTACTACTTCTCTTCATTTTTATCCTGCCAAATCCTGCCAGTTAAAGAACACACAACTTAAACTATTTATTGAAAAGCAATTTAGTGAATCCAACAACTTCATTACGTGTGCCCCAAAACACAGTGACTCTAACAAAAAACAGTTTTGCCTACCTTTCAAACGTCACTTTCATCTCAGAGTCTGTAAAGCATGTATAGAGTCATACTGAAAAGAAGAGCTGATAAGTTGCAAATGTTTTAAAATATTGTGAAATTAATTTCCAATAAGAGTATATTTCTCACCGTGACACTCCCCTTCCCCAGTATTCTAGAAAATACAGATGATATGTGCTATGGGACTACAAAATCCCAATAAAATCATGATCTAAGCATCCGATCATAACTTAAAGAAAAAAAAGATATTTTTTCCCTCTTAACTAAAAAAAGCAGATTAATTTTAGATTTTGGATATTCACATTAAAGAAAATGTAGAAGGCTGATGGTAAGAGAAGGGGTAAGAGAGAAGAAAATGCAGTACAGGGAAGCAGCACCACTGAAAATACAACTTATAGATTAACAATTAAAAAATTAACCAGAAGGGAATTGCCTACAAATTTGTACAGGAGAAGGTTAATCTAAAACGACAGGAGTCCTGGAAAGGTTAGCTGTCACATTCAATAGCAGGGGCAGACAGTGGTCATGGGCTACCTAAGGGGAGAAGTTTGTAAATTATTTTCTCCAGGTCACATACTTTCCAGAAGCCTCAGCTCTTCCAGTGTCTTTGGCTGGCCTGCATTTGGGAGGCCTCCCGTTCTGTGGAAGGCTTTGTTAACCTAGCTAGCAGCAGGTCCTGATTGGTCATGAGAGAATCTGGGCTAAATGGTATACATTTCCGATGATGTAAAAGTAAATTAGAGAACAGGGCAAGTTATTACACCAGAGAACGTGGGGCAATGGGGAATAATAAAAATCAGGCTACTCTAATTTCCTTTGAACAACTAAATATATACAGGTCATTATTTCCTGTAATCCGCAGGCCTCCCAGTGCAAGTCCCGGCCCTGCGTTTGAAAGCCTCCGAGACAAAAACAACAAAATACAGTGCGGAGAGAAATGAAAAAGGCTGTAATACTATTTAAAGAATGGATTAAGTACAGTTTTCAGATGCCTGATTTCTTCTTATATTGGAATGTTAAATTAGACAACTGAGGAGGCAAACTCACCTTGTTTGAAAAATTCAGATGCTTCCCCTAACAGTCATTTTCTTTCATATCCCCTCTAGCCTGTTCCTGTACATCGATGAGGTGGCTGAGCCACATTTTAACTTTTCTTTGCCAAGGCTGGATCATAAAGGGAATCACAGTTTCTTCTTGAATGGGGTTTAGGCTATACTTAACATTATTTCTCTGGAGACTGAGTTTAGTCCTTAATTTCAAGCCTATGCCAAAATTGGTCTGTTTCCCAGGACATGCATGATGCCACTTCTATAGGAATGAGGAAGTCTCTTTTCTAGTCGTAGGTAAGTCTGCACATTCCTTGCAACATATGAGAAGTTCTAGGCAGTCAGAAGCTACCTGTGAGTCAGAGGCTACTTATAGGCCTGTGGCATCCGATATGTTGGCAAGAGAATGAGAAAGATATAGCGCTGAGAAAGATATAGCTCTTACCCGTGCCTTTGGCTGTATGGACCTTTTACATTGAAATCACCTATGGGCTGTTTAAATACGTTGATTCTTGGGCATCTAATCAAACTTGCTGAGAGGTGGGACCCAGGAACAATTTTATATGAGGATCCCAGGTGATTCTTATAAATACTAAAATGTGGAAACCAGTGTTAGCTATACTTTACATTTTCACAAAACTTATCCAGAGGAACTATTAGGGATATTCTTTATCATATTTTCATCTGGAGACATCTAGAACTAAATTAATCATGGCTGTACCAAGTTTTTGCTCTATACACTACAATATTCTGGAGGATAACATTTCTTCCCATGATACCAAATTCTTGTACTACTAAATCAGCTTATGATAGATTCCTATTGCATTTTCTCATATCCTTATTGTTTCACTCATGAAACAATGCATAGTCCATGAAGCTTTTCTCACATGGAGTTTCTTGGCTCCCATGCAAGCTGACTAGGACAGAAGGGGCTGAGTGATGGTAGAGAGGTGTCACTCTGGGAGACTGGCCTCAAAACACCCAAATCTCACCTGGTCCTAGCAAATCTACCTGGATAGACTAGAGACTATCTGGTGATGGCAGCGATTGAGTGGAGCACCTAGGAAACTGGCAGTATTGATCCAGGAGTTCAGCTTATGGGATGGGGTCGGTAAGAGAAAAAGGGAGGTGGTCTGGCTAGGAAAGCGACATGATACAGCCATCCAATGTATGTCTAAACATGAGTTTCTTTACTACCAAATATGTAGATAAATATAGAAGGTGTCTCATTTTACCTGAGATAGCTCTGACTTAGGCCTTATGTCCCAGTGTAATCATTGATTGCTCCCCTTTCACTCTAGAAGGTGTTCTGTTTTGATAAAAATAATATACAGTAATACACAGTAATATCTAGTCTCCTCATTACCTTAGCTGATCCTAAGAAGAAGCCACATATCTACATTCTATTATTAGACGATTACCACGCCCCTTTAAGGCTTTAGTATTGCTTAGCCTTGGAACAAGTTTCAATAAGCGAGAGAAATAACAGGTCTCATTGCTACTGGGTGTGTAGCGGGGGAAGGTGGCATCCAAGAGAATGATGTAAGATAGGAAAATTTAGGACAAGTTGGCTTCAGGCCATATCTGGCACTACAAAAAACCCTATTACTTCTGATAGTTATTTTTTCTTACAAAAAGAAAAAAGAAAAAAAAAGAGTTGTGTTTGTAATTCAGAGCACACAAAAATGTTTATAAATTATCTTTTTATCAAACCATTGAATATACTTATTTTTAAAACTTTTCTTGATTATTAAATAATAATCTTGAATATTAAATAATACCATATTTGAAAATCACCCTTTTACTCTTGTGTACCTAGTATTAGCATTTCTAGTAATGTTTTCCAGCTCCCCCCACCACCATCTTTGGTAGTAATCTAAATATTTTTAATGACATATTAAAACAAAATCACTATTTCCAGGAGATGCTATTTTAGAATCATAGTAAATTGGACATCGCTGTTTAAAGAAAGTGATTGTCATAAGTGCATAAGTGCTGTGAGGTCTGGGAGGCAGAGAAGAAAGTTAAACAAAATAGGGCTAATATTTTGTATTTTAAAATTTGGGGGAAAAGACACTTTCATGAAACTGACTTCTGCTGTCACTGCCAGAAAGTAAGTGTCTCTGAGAAAATAAACATATGCACCCCCTCCAAAAAAAAAAAAAAAAGTGAGAACAGGCTCTTTTTTTTTTTCCTCTCTCTCTTAAATTGCTGTTTGTTTCTAAAATAATCCACCCCCACATAGGTCACTTGGAATTCATTTTGTCTACATCCTGGACTGCACGTAGGGAGACAAAAAAAAATGCCTGGGATCTGAAAAGAGGAATGTGGTAGGGCATGGGAATTGCAATGTCGTGGTGGTCACCAGAGCATATTTTGGCTTGTCTTAAAACAAGCAAGCACCATTGGACCTTTAGAATACTCGCAAATTAGTCCCGCTATCAGGCCACCTATCAGAGGCTCGCTGCCTGAGAAAAAGCGTGTGGGTTTGGAGCTGCAGCCCCAGGCGTTGGCAGGCCCTCTGTCAGCCCCTGCCCGCTGTCTGACTTCCGGTACTGTTCAGCGACCTCCTCCCCTATCCGGTGTACTGTTACAGTTCATTTCAATAATTAAACAGTTCAGGGATGGCAAGACTTTTCTGTTGTCAAGAGAAAATCAGGGCAGTGGATTTTTCTTCATACTGAAATCAGTAGTGTTTGGGTTTAATTATATTAGCTAGTGCCTGTTCATTAATTTTCCCAATCACATGGAGACATGTTTGCGGGAAAGATTGGCAATGGGTTAACGTGGTTATTAAGGCAGGGCATTTCAAAGGAAACGGGTCCAAACTGACAAAATCAGATGTCTGAAATTTCAGTCAAGCGCCCTGAGTTCCAGTGGCAGCTTTGCTCCACAAAATAAGGCAGCTTTCCCCCATCAGGAATCCCAAGTCGCTCAGGGAACTGGACTAAGCCATTGGATGCCAGCTCCAAATATGCTGATTTCTCAATGCCAGAAAAATAAACTGCTCCCTCCAAACTCCAAGTAATTGGTTGATGGACCACTTTTGAAAAGTCTCTTACATCCTCACTTACTATTGCTCAGTGAAGCTTTACCACCTTTCCACTTAAAGAGAAAAAAAAAAAAAGCAATATAATGAACTTAGTGAAACCAGCAAATTTGCTATTTTTGCTACTTTAGCAAAAATGTTAATACTTCAACTTTTTGTTAAGGATGTCTTGAACATTTTGCTTATTTTTTTCCCTTTGGAGAGTTTAATGTGTACCTTAATGCCCCCTTTCATTATCGGCCTGGCCTTTTTCCCAGCTCTTCCCTGCTGACTCCAGACCTATCCTGGTTATTTTGTGGTGGTGGCTGGCTCTTGGTCATTCAGACATGTTTGTGGCTTATAAATGTATCAAATTAGATGCTACAGTCTCCTATGTCGCCTCCCTATATTCTGACAAAATTTGTCTTGCTCACAAATCTACACTGTCCTCCCTATACATTTTTTTTTTAATCATTTATCTCCTTTGTGAGTCTGAGAAATGCCCAGCGCTGTTTCTTGGAAGTATGAAAATGGCCAAATCGTAATAATTCAAAGGTAGGTGTCTTACTGTAACCCCTTTTAACCCTTGAGCATACAGTTCACCAATGAATAGCCTTGATGTTTAAGTTCATAACCAGTGATGTTGATTATACTGGGGCTCTCAAGAATGATTCAATGGCTATAATAACCCTACATATTCTTCCCAATTTCAGCTGAAAAGCTGTATTTCTTGCCTGACAAGCTGAAAATTCTAATAGAGGTGACCAGTAGAATGTGTCACATTTCTCTTATTTAGTTCTGCAGGGTTTTGTTTAGTTTCACTCCTGTGGGCTCTTGAGAGCTATGCAACAGAGGGTTAAGAAAATGGATTTTGAAGCTAGGTAACCTGGTCTCAAATCCTAATCCTGTACCTTTTTATCTGTAGGACTTTGGCCAAGTTACTTCAAGTCTCTCACCATTTTTTCATATGTAAAACGGACTAGTACTTACCCTAGAGCATTATGGGAAGGATTAAATTAATGATATATCTGTAGAACAGTGGCTGTCACAAGATAGTAAATGTCCATTTTTATCATAGCACCATGAGCCTATATCAGGGGTCAGCAAACTGAGGCTCGCGAGCCACATGCAGCTCTTTGGGTACGTACATGTGGTTCTGAAGTAAAATTGAAAATGAAAATAAAACTATCACAGTTTCATTTATAATATTACTTTAAATTTTCCTTATTTGTAAAATATATTTGTGGCTCTTGAATAATGTTTAAATTGTTGTGGGGAACAGGATTGGCTCTTCCAGGGGTCGGCAAACTTTTGAGATGGAACATACCCCAAGAGCTGCATATTGATCACGAGCCACAGCTTGCCGACCCCTGCCCTGTATCTATTACCGCATCTAAGACTCACTTTTACATTTTGTTTAGAGGCTGGTATTCCTTTGTAAGCTCTTTAAGAATAAAACGAGTTACTTTCATGACTGTGTCCTCAGCATACCATGACAGTGCTTCGAACAAAGTTACCCAATAAACACTTGTTAAATGGATGGATGGATGAACGAACAAATGGAAATAAGGATATGTAGCACTGGGGTCATTCCTAACAATCATTTTAAAATCATGAGGGTGTCTCTAGTGATATCTCCTTTCTGTTATCTCCTTCAACTGTTCAGACTGTGCTGCCTTTCCAAGCTTGGACATGCTCCAACCCTTGTTTTTCCTCCCTTTTCCCATCACAGTTTTCCTCTCTTTAGTCCTTCTAAGTGACTGATTATCTAGTTTGATCAGTAAGTGAAAGAAGCTTTATGTTTTATGACTTTAAGATCGCTTGTATATTTTATCAGACATTTTTTTTTCGCACAGCTCATTCCAAGGAAGTGACAAATATGGGGATTTCAACAAGGCTGTTAGAAAAAGTATTTTCTGTAGGAGGTTTTTGGGCTCTCTTTAAGTTATACCCTATAAATATATGACTTCTCTACCTGGGGCTAAAGCTGACCCTGATCAATAATTTGTTTCAATATATGAAAAGCTAAATAAACTCATTTTGGATGAAAAGGTAGGGGTTAAATATTGAAAGACTAAGAGGCCACCAGGAAGCCCCCTGAAGCATATGGTGAGTTGCAGTTTAGCTATAGGTTTAACACATGCATTTTAACTCCTCTGCCCCTCACCCCTCCAAGAAGTGAAGCCAGAGTGTCAACATGAAATATTCAAGTCTCATATTTTCCAGGTGTACACAAGCCAAATCTCGCAATGATGTTGGCGACTTCTCAGAGTTGCAAAATAATGAAGAAATTTTCTAGTGAATGATTCTCTGGCTCTCTTAAGAATATCCTTCATTTCTACTTATTCTTTCAAACTTGATATTTCAACACTGGTGGAAGGTCAAAGTGGAACTCAGACAAGTGTCATGTATCTTACTGAAACAACAGGTATATAATCAAGGCTTCCTAAAGCTGAAGATATGATGGGTGAAACAAGAACAAAAACTCTGAAATTTAATATCCACACTGGAGGCATTTGTTAGCCAGGTTGGGAATACGTCATTACCAGTTTTCCAGATGCCTGGATAATGGTGTTAGTTACTAAGAGAATATTTAGAGCACTGTCCTCAAACTGCCCGGGAAGGTAATACAAGGGAAAGAGAGGGACTTCTGGCATCACCTCTTCATTGTAAGCAACTGCCGCTCATTCTGGAAGAAGTTTGCAAAAGAAGCTATAGAGGAGAAAGTGAACGGGATCTTGGGCTCACTCATGGTGAGAGGGTAAGGACTGTCGGGAAAGAAAAAACCAGCATAAGAGGTAAAAAAGGAACAGTCACAAGGGGGAAGGAAAGATCAGAGAATTTAAATCAGCAGATGTTGGGGACTGAAAGAATAATCACTGAAAGGTATTACTTGCAGAAAAATGTGAGAAATAAGGAACAGAAAGAGGACATATTTATTGTTTACCTACTATGTTCTGAATGAAGTTGGCCATGTCTTATCACACCATTAACCCTCTACTGTAGGTATTTTTGGTCCCCATTTCCTAAAAGAAGATATTGGGGCTCATTGAGGTAAAGCCATATGTATCAGGTCAGTGTTAAGTAAAAAACAAGTCTGGGATTTCATAGCACATTGTCTACCCCCATTTAAAATTTTTCTATATCTTCTACACTTATTTTTTGGACCTTCTGCCTCAGTGAGGGTCTTTGATTTGGCTCAGACATGTTCCTTAGTTTCCTAGGTAAAAGTGGAAATTCCAGAGGGAGTAGCATGGTGTGGTGAAGAGGAAGCTGTTATAAGAGTGATGGGTCCCTGAGTTCTGGTACAAACTTTGTTACTAACTAGCTATGTGCTTTTAACCAATAGTCTAGGCTCCTTTCTTCCTCATCTGTGAAATGAGGAGCTGGGGACTCAATGTTGTCTTAAGGTAGCTTTTGGCTCCAATATTTTGTGGTTCAATTGAATTCAATGAAAGTAAACATAAGCAGATGAGGACTGGGGTTCTAGAAATAGTACATTAATATGCTCCCTAGAAAGTAAGGGCTGTTAGGCTCATTAGGAGAAATGCTTTAAATTTATATTCCATTTAGAATATCATGTTATTAGATACAAAAAATTACATGAGAATATTGAACAAATATGAAATTCAGAAGACAGATATTTCAAAACTTTTTGGAAAGCATTTGAAGGAAAGAAAGAAGGGAAGTCGGTAGGAGAAAGGTTGAACCAAAGCTTTTCCCCCTTTGGGGAAACAGCTGCACTACTGATGTTCCTTTCCTTGTACCAGAATTGTGTACTTATTTCAAAATATGGAACCATTTGTAGCAATTATTCTCCTAAACGAGTAGATTATATCCCTAGGTAGGTCATACCATATTCTTTTTTTTAAATAACTTGTTCTACATACCTTAAATATTAGCAATCTAATCTATCTTTATATTCAGTTCAGATGTAGCTAAATTGAATTAATACAAGTTATAATCACATTCTGCCTAATCATCAGACCTTAAATTTCCAATACATTTTATAAATTTCTAAGCTATTTTCTATCTACCTAAACCCCACTATATTCTTTATGCAATGAGATTGGTATGAATAAATAGATTACATTACAAATACATTATGAAATTTGATTTTCACACAATCGTATGAAGACGATAAAGCAGATTTTATGTTGATTTATAGATGATGAATCTGAGGTACAGTGAGTTTAACACACTTGTTTCAGCTTCCCCAGTGCCTTTCGCCCCCCCCCCCAATTTAGGAACCACATAACTTTATAGGAAGAAATGGTAAAATTGGAAGAAAAAAATGTAAATGAAGGTTTTGCAAGGGCGATATCGCAACATGCATGCCTGGCGTAGTGACCGGGGGAAGTTACCCCATTGCTCTGGGAAAGGCAGTTCAAGTCTGGCTCTTCTTGCCATCACCTGGGGTGAGCTTGTCAAAGAGATACTCTGCCATGTTAGTTTTCAGGGCCCCCATATTGTGCATGTTGGTGAGATGGCCACTCAGCTCTTTGATGGACTTGACCTGTTCATGTAGGTAGTGACTTTCTGAAAGGTCACACAGGTGGGTGTCACTCTTGTGGGTGGACAGCTGGTGCAGATGTAGCAAGCTCTGCTTCACTGCTCTTCTCCAGGTGGAAGGTATACTCCATAGCCTTCAAGCTGCTCTCCTTGTCATCACAGTCTGGCTTCTTGATGTCGTGGAGGCAGATGCGGCCCCCACACTGGTTCTATGATTCTACTGGTTCACACATCAGCTTCTTGACTGCTCCCTCTTGTCAAGTGACTGGTGCAGTAAGTGCCAAGTGAAGGGTTTCCAGGCCACGTCATGGCAGTAGGGGTAGGTTGTGAGAGGTTGACTGACTGTGGACAGTGGCCTCACAGTGGGCATAGTAGTTAATTAGTAAAAGGATGAGTCTAGAACCCAGGAGCTCTAATTCCAGTTCAAGACCTACTCACTTGATTATGGCCTGCTTTATATTATGTGTTGTCCTCTAGGTAGTCTTGGGGATATCACAAAACTGAAATATCAAACATAAAATAGAGATGTGGGATAGACAACACAAAATAAAACTAAAATAGTTAGGTCCAGGTGCTAACGTGAACTTCACAATTTAGGAGCTGTTTAGCTTTGGACCAAACTGACAACCTGTCTAAACTCAGAGCAACCTTTCTGAAATTTTTCTTTACTTGTCAAATATATTGGGTTGTTGGAAAAGTCATGACATATTTTTTTTGTATGTTTTTTGTTGCAAAAATGCATCATGACTTTTCCGACAGCCCAATAGATGATTACTCATAACTTGAAATGTTGTTGTCTAAAACAAATAAGATCATCTCTTTGAAAATAATTTAAAGTTACATACTATATAAATATTACCCATATTATTGTGACTATAGAGCCAGATCTTCAATTCTATATTTGTCATATATCAGAAAAATATATAATTTAAATAATTCCAAATGTATTCACTATTTTTTTTTTAGTTTTAATATAGTTTATTTCCAGTGATTGGAAATATAGCAATGTTATCATGAGGAAAATAAATACTTAAAATTAATCTTGTTTATTTATTAATTATGTTATATATTCTCTGCAAGCATAGATCTTCTATGCTTGCAGAGAATATATGAGTATAACACAATTCTTTAATCAGTGGTTTTTAAATTGTGGTCCCCAACCAGCAGCATCAGCTTTACCTGGGAACTTGATAGAAATGTAGATTCCAGGGACCCTCTGTCCCCAGACCTACTGAATCAGAACCTCTGAGTTTGAGGTCCAGTAATCTGTTTTAACAAGCTCTCCAGGTGATTCTGGTTCATGCTAAGGTTAGAATCAATTGTTTAGATTGTATAAAGCGTCATCTTAAAGTAAGTCCTGCCAAATCCACAAATATTCATTGAATGACTACTAAAGGCAAGATACTGTACACACTAAACAGAGAAATAAAAGAATAAAGCAGGTCTCATGATTCCTCTTTTTGGTATTCCATAGTTTTTATACAGAAATAGGAAAGGAGAAAGGATTATGTCAAGTAATACAAACATTAAATTTAAAATCCAGATCTCTGGGTAAGTAATGACAAGCAATTCAATTCAAGATACAAGGATTTCCCTATTACATAACAGTTGAGACATCCCATAGTCTCAAGAATAGGGTTTTAACAGGCTATGTTTGTCTTTCCTATGAACATCATAGGAAAACACTCAAAACACTCAGTTTCTCTTAATAAGAGTGAGAGAGGGAGAGGGAACACAGTAATTATTCAGTCACAAGATCTCTCTCAGAAGGGAGAGTAATACCTTTTCGTTCTGCTTAGCTTCTGGGGCATAGATACATTGGAGGAGAGATTATGGAAGAAAGGGAGAGACCACAAAAAGAAAGCAGCAATGTTGGTACTATGTGCAAACTAGATCAGGTAAACAAACAAACACCTCAGAAGCTCCCAGGCCAGTGGCATTTCTGTGGGGGAGGTCTCAATAAAGTTGAGAAGCTGTCACTATCCCGAGCACATTCCCAAAATGAAGGTCATCAGAAAGTGATTCAGGAACAGAGACTTTCACCTATTCTGAAGCTACAAGAAAACTGCAGTTATGCCCTCACAATGTATATTTATTTGGGTATTCATTCATTTTTATAACTTTCGAAAATATACAGTTAATCCAAGATAATATAATTTAAGTGATAAAAGCAAGGAACTAGAATTGCTGATATTTTCTTCACACAACACGTTGGTCTGCCTTGCTCACCTTACTATTGACATTCCTAGGTTATACTAAGGTGTAAAGGCATAGAGTTTGTGGTGGGAAAGGAGAAATGGATCTACTTACTATGTCCTCAATCATAACTGATCCACATAGACATGTAAACTCTGTAGTTTTTGATGATTAATGTATGATTTAATAGTTTTGATCCTCTATCGACCAATAGCCACTCTCCTTGTCATCACAGTCTGGCTTCTTCCTCTCATCCTCATGTTTTCTCACCAGATTCCTTCAGGATCCAGCAAAGCTTCTTCTATTGGTTGGATGTAAGGACAGGAATGTCCAAAGAGTGATTTAGACTAAGTTTATTTTGGCTGAAACAATATCCCTTTCCCCATGACTCACAAGCCCACAATTCCGTAAACAAAACAAAATGCAACAAAGTTAGCAATGTGCTGTAAGTGCTTTGGAAAGGTGGGACATTAAGGGGAAAGAGCCTTGAGGAGCCTAAGGCAGCTTTAAAGGTATAGCTTTAAATAGCAATTAAGTGGGAAAGAATTCAGGGAATAGCAGAAATTGGAGACAGAAGTGACTCATAATCATTTGCAGAAATCCTGGGTGGGTTTTTAAATTAATTTTTGCTTCTGTTAAATGATGTTTTAAGTGTGTGTGTGTGTGTGTGTGTGTGTGTGTGTGTGTGTGTGTGTGTGTGTAGCACAGGACAGAGATATTAAGGTGGTGGCTTTTTTTTTGCAGGAAAAGAATAAAATAAATATTAAATCAGTTAGGGCACCAATAATGTATTTATAATCATGAAATCCAAGTCAACAAATCAAGAACTTGCCCTAGGTATCTATCTTCTGACTGAATGTTCTCTTTGATTAATGAATTGCTTACGTTTACTGCTAGATACATATCTTAATTTAAGGTCAGAATCAAGATATTCAAATCCTCCTAGCCCATGTCCTTCCACACATACCTTGTATGCATTCACCTTAATTTGACAAACATCATGTTTGTTATGATTATGTGCCCAATATAATTGTAGGATCACTATATCTTTGAATACAGCCATCTAGCTCCACTGTGTGATTCCTAGGAGTATATATAGGAAAGAGAACATGCTAAATAATTGTACCTTATTCGTAATTTCAGATGAAAACCAATACCCTATGTAGTCTCTTCATTGTAAACCCTACTTGATCATGTGTGAGCCTCAAGGATTGCTTTCATCTGTTATTAAACTAGAAAGAAGATGACCCCAGCCTTCATTAGCATTATAAGGGGAGTGAGATGGGATGTGATCCAATAGACAGGACACTCTAAAGGAAAATTTCCATGTAGAAATACCAACTTCTAATAAAGTCTCCCCTCTGACAGGTGAAACCAAATTCTCCTGTTAACACTAGTACAGCTCTTGAGGGTGGAATGTGAGGAGGGAGAAAAGAGGGGAAGTGTAGAGCCTATATTACTTTTTATAGTTTATAGTATAGCACTTTTTTTATTTGTCTGAAAATTACCACTTTCAAAAATCAATGTGAATCCTCCAGCACTAAATCCCTATATATTTGAGGAGTAAAAGTAGAGCCAAATTGAAGATAAAATACTGCCTTCTCCAATGAGCTTAAATTGGTAATCAATTTTATTATCATTATTGGACCAAGTATAGAGATCTGTTCTTTACAAAATTCATATCAGAGAAGGATTTGGGGAGCCTTCTACAATAGATTCTCACATTTTCACATTCCTGAGCCAGGATATGAAAATATGTTTCATCTCAATTTTCAATTCTGCTCTCTTGGTGATGACTTCCTAGAATACATATTGAAAATAATTCATATACAGTAAGATTTCCATGATTAATATGTAATGTCTGCCATTAGCGTGGAGCTATGTACTTATGTGTTTGACATTCAAGAGAAAGAGGAGTAGGGAGTGAAAAGAAGGGAGAATTAGAAGGGCTGGTGGATATTTGTGGCATAGAAAGCAAGTAAGAGGCGGCTAGATTCCCAAGGAGAGGGCAAGGCTTATGCTTAAAGATCACAGGACAAGAAAGTACCACATATTTGACTTAAAATAATTTTGATATTTGGTATAAAAAAATCCTTCAACTCTATGAACACTTAAAAGGTACTAAAAACAAGCTTGAGCAAGAACAAGCTTGCGGCTCTTTGATGTAGGACAAATTCAGGAAAGAGCTGTCGGAGCCCTATGAGTGAGTTTTCCCAAAGGATTATAAAAGGATGCAGTGCTGAGCCAGTCCACATTCCTTCTCACGGTCTCCTTTACCTTTTCCCTGCTTTCTTTCTGAATTCTCTTGTTGTTTATGGCTGAACATTTAGGGCTTCTTCCTTTTAACGAATTCTTTAGCCTTTGACTTTCCTGTCACCACTGAGTTTTATGCTTTTGTTATAAGGCAGTGAGCTTGCTCCACACACAGTCCAAATGGAGCAAAAACCCCTTCAAAAGCCCCCCAAATGATGGCATTGTCCTTTTTAATGTACCCTTAGAGAAGGGAACAATCTGTTTCATTCCTTGTGTTAGAACAGCTGGAATGAAATGAATAGAGGGCCTGAGTAGTTCTGCAAAATCTTTGATAATAGAGAAGTACAAATGTTCCCCATCAGTGGTAGGATGATAATTTCTCTGGTATGAATGATGTAACCAAGTGGTTGTATATTGCTGCCCCATTCTTTCGTGTCCCAAGACACCCTTGGAAACGCGATGCTACATCTCAATGGGATTTTCCAGTACAAAGATTCTTTTCAAATAACATAATTGTGGATACACACCACTCCTACAGAGGTAAGTATACTGAAGATGTGCCAAAACATTAGGGCAGAAATTCAGTTCCCATAGCACACAAGCAGGAATCCGACCATTTGCAGCAATAAATATATAGTTTTTTAAACTGGGAAGTAGAGGCTCTCTATCAGACTCAAATTGCTGTTTGTTTGTTTGTTTTGGGTCAAACAATCTGATAAATAAAACAAGAGAGAAAAGTAAACAGGAATGCAGAATATTTTTGTTTTACAGCTGAAATTGGTATATTTCTATTGCTAAGATAGACAGCCTATAGTGATGAATAATGATACAAAGAGATAGCAATTCTTTACCTAATATTGGTTGAACTTTTAATTCATTGATTTTTGGAGATTATGTAAACAAAACAAACAAGCAACAAAATAACAACAGCAATAAGAATTCTTCCAATCTACAGTTTAACCAAATGAAGCTCAGGAGAAAAAGCAGCATAATAGTTGGACACAAAATAGGCAGAAATAAAGAAATAGTTGGGTGTAAAATTTCTGGAAATCATGTCATAGGCACAGCAGTTGAATAAACCTCCCTTTGCATATGTGCAGATCTACTATGTAGAACATGTAATGGATGTAATTTAGATGACAACGGG